>NC_081406.1:661155753-661501378 GCF_030272615.1 Cryptomeria japonica | reverse complement strand
ACTTCGTGACACAGACGCGGTTCTGTGATGCACAGACGCGGCTGCAGAACGCAGACGCGGCTAAAAACACCACAGACGCGACTAAATAACACAAACGCGCTTTCCCGAAACCTGTAAAATAAAATATTGCTAGTAATACAAACGCGATTCCAGATGTCGTAGACGTGCCAGAAAAACAAAAACGCGATCCGAAAGTGCGCAGACACGGGAATGTCGAAAATGCCAGATCTGCAACTTCAAACACAAATTCTGCAACAAAGATGTTAATGTAAAAGGGACAAGAGTCCCACCGGGCGTGCCAAAATGTATATGGTGAAAATGGATAACAATAACAACAATATTGAAAGGCTAAATGAATCCAACCACAAAACCCTAGCCTAACAACAACAAAGATCCACCATAACATATGAAGATTACCTAAGACAATGCAAACCAAATGAAATCACAAAGATTATACCATCACATGTCCAATAGGGTTTTGATCTCCATTCTTCCTATCTCCATTGATCTTGCTTGATATATTTGCTCTCAGATTTTATGTGCACAAGAGCTCAACAAAGAACGGAATGTGGTTGCAAGTATGATCGTAGTGTAGTCAATTGCATAAGTTGATTCCTTAGACTCAGTGATTAGGGTTTGATAATGAGGGAAGCATCTCCTTATATAGAAGACACTATATGAAATGGAGGGATAAGATTGAGAGGTGTAAAAGGAGGTCGGCTATGATTAGAGGGTAGGTAAAAGAAATAATAAAATAATGAAAGGGGTCGGTAGTGTATGAATTAAGAGATGAATGACATGTGTCATGGGTAGAAAAGGCTAATGAATTAATTAAATAAATAAAGATTTATTTAATTAATAGAAGAAGTGGAATCAATTAAATAAATAAAATATTTATTTAATTTAGGAAAAGGATAATTTAAATAAATAAATGTATTTATTTAAATGAGAAATAAGGCTAGAAGAGGATAAATGAATTAATTAAATAAATAAAGATTTGTTTAATTAATAGAAGAATTAGGCTAAAGTAATTAAATAAATAAAATATTTATTTAATTAGACATGACAATTTTGGGTGTCTACACTAGCCCAATCAGCATCTGTGAACACTTTCAAGTTGAAATCCTTGCTATATGGATACCACAATCCATAGTCAACAGTTCCCTTCAGATACCTAAGAATCCGCTTGACTGCAACTAAGTGGGATTCTCTTGGAATTTTCTGGAACCTTGCAGTAATGCCAACTACATGTGCAATATCCGATCTGCTATGCACTACATAATGCAATTTACCAATCATTGATCGGTATTCCTTCTCATCAATCAATGCTGAGTCATCATCTTTGATAGTTTACAATAGGTCACCATCGGTATAACAACCGATTTGCTATCTTCCATGCCAAAGGTCTTCAACACCTCTTTGACATACTTGGACTGAGTGATAAAGATTCCATCTCTCATCTGCTGGATCAGCAGTCCAATGAAGAACTTAATCTCCCCTATGAGTGACATCTCAAACTCTTTCTTCATCTCATCTGCAAACTCATGACTCATCTTATCATCTCCACCAAAGATAATGTCATCAGCAAATACCTCACAGATCAGGATCTGATCTCCTTCAGACTTCAAGTAGATATTGCTATCTTCACTTGTTCTCTCAAATCCAATCTTCACAAGATGGGAATGCAGGCGTTCATACCATGCTCTAGGTGCCTGTTTTAGACCATATAAGGCTTTATGTAGCCTACACACCATGTCACTATCTTCAGATAGGGCAAACCCATCTGGTTGCTCTATATACACTTCCTCTTCAAGTACACCATTTAGGAATGCAGATTTTACATCCATTTGATATACTTTGAATCCTTTAAAAGTTGCATATGCTAGAAGCATACGAACTCCTTCCAATCTGGCTACAGGAGCAAAGGTTTCACCATAGTCTTCTCCTTCTTCTTGAGCATATCCTTTGCACACCAGTCTAGCTTTATTTCTAATCACTGTGCCATCCTCATTCAGCTTATTTCTGAAAATCCATTTGGTACCAATGACATTTTTGTGCTCTGGTCTGGCTACCAAGGACCATGTACCATTTTTCTCTATCTGGTCAAGTTTCTCTTCCATTGCCTTGATCCAGTCTTCATCCTTATGTGCCTCTTTGAATGTTTTAGGCTCGAATTCAGAGATCATGCATGAGTTTTCTCTAACTTTTCTTCTTGTAAGGATTCTTGCATCCTTATCTCCTATGATCTGCTTAGGATCATGATTCAGCTTGACATACCGAGGAATGGTCTTGATAGATTCCTCTTGCTTTTCTTCTTCATCCTCATCTTTGTCAGTATCAGCATCTTTATCTGCTGGTGTAGGAACACTATTACTGGTACTCGGTTGACTGACAACCGGTTCCCAGAAGGTTGCAACCGGTTCACTTACTGCTTGCTTAATACCAGTTTCATCAGTTTTCTCAGAGGTTTCATCAACTCTTGCATTGATGCTTTCCACAATTCTCTGAGTCCTGTTGTTGAAACACTTGAGAGCTTTGCTCATGGTGGAATATCCTAAGAATATTCCCTCATCACATTTCGCATCAAATTTGCTCTGGTGTTCACTTCTCTTGATGTAACATTTGCTACCAAACATTCTAAAGTAGCTAACCACAAGTATCTTAACGGTCCAATACTCATAAGGAGTTTTATCCTTACCTTTCTTGATGAGCACCCGGTTCATTATGTAGACTGCAGTGCTCACCGCTTCTCTTCAAAAGGTGTGAGCTACCTTTCCTTGAATCAACATGGTTCTAGCTGCTTCAACCACAGTCCGGTTATTCCTTTCTGCTAGGCCATTCTGATGTGGATTCTGGGGGGCGAACAATTGCCTCTTGATGCCATGTTCTTCACAGTACTTGTTGAATTCACCGGAAGTGAATTCCCCTCCTTGATCAGTTCTCAAGCACTTGATCCTTTTACCACTTTCCTTCTCCACTAATGCTCTAAAAGCTTTAAACTTTACAAAGGCTTCAAACTTGTCTTTCAAGAATGTGACCCACATCATTCTTGAGCAGTCATCAGTGAGAATCATGAAGTACCTATCACCCTGCACACTTTTAGTTTTCATAGGACCACACAAATCAGTATGCATTCAAATGAAATAGGTTACCTTTGGTCTACATGTCGGTGGCCACCAATTCACCATCTTTTCCTTTGATTCTGCAAACTCCATTCTTGAATTCCAGAGTAAGGCTATTGTCATTCAGCTGGGCAACACTCAGAAGGTTGTGTCTCAGACCATCAACCCAGTACACATTGTCAACACTACTCTTTCCATTCAGAGAGATGGACCCTCTTCCTTTGACCATGCATGGTGCATCATTGCCGAAGCGAACAACACCACCATCATACTCCTCCAAGGATAGAAACTTGCTCCGGTTACCAGTCATATGGTGAGAGCAGCCACTGTCAATGATCCACTCATTGAGATTATCAAGCCAGGAGACAAGAGCCTTCTTGTCTGACACATCTTCTTTGACAGCAACAAACATAATATCTTCATTTTCTTCATCCTCTAACTCTTCGTCTGTGACACCTTCATCAACTGCCACAGAACAGTTTCTTCGATTTCCTCCTTTGAATTTCTTGAACCTTTCCAGTTTGTCCTTGTTGTTGCCATTAGGACAGTTTACAGCAATATGTCCTATCCAGTTGTAAGAAAAGCATTTCAGAGGAAGCTTACCTTTGTATTTGTCGGTTCCTTTAGGAAGTTTCCTAGCAAGGAGAGTTTCAAATGCCATCAAAATCTCCTCATCATCCATTTCTCTGCTCTGTCTTGGTTCACCACTAGTGCTAGCTTCTTTTCCTTTTCTGGATGGTATAGCATAGGCTTTAAAAGTTGATTCGGTCTTTTGAACACTACCATTAAAACTATTTAGCTCATAGGCTATCAACTTGGCTATGATGGGGTCCAAGGATACCTTAGTCTTGTCTATTGATCTCAGCTCCTGAATAGCAGCAACCCTTATTGCATAGACCGGCAATAGGGATCTCAGGACTTTGCTTACCACAATGGAATCTTCTATTTTACCACCTGCACTCTTGATATCTCCAACAATTGTTTTGATTCCTATTCCATACTGTTGAATGGTCTCACCTTCAACCATCTGCATATCTTCAAACTTCCCTCTCAGGCTTTCTTCCTTAGCCTGTTTTACATGTTCATCACCGCCATAGATATTTTCAAGAGCATCCCATACCTCTTTGGGATTTACCTTGTCCTGATCATCAATAAACTTAATGTCAGATAAACTACTAATTAGGGCTTCCATGGCTTGCCCATTTTCTTGTATCTCTCTCTTTTGTTCATCGGTGAGAGTACCAGTAGGGGAAACATAGACATTCTCAACATAGCTCCAGTGTTGAGCACCCATGCTTCTAATGAATATCGTCATCCTGTCTTTCAAATTACTAAAATTTTACCTGTTAAACTTTGGACCTTCCCTCTTCATCATTTGACTGGGATCTTTACCTCAAGCGGTTAAGCTTATAGCACAAAGGACCTGGAGGACACTCTGATACCAGTTGACAACTCAATGATGAGCAGATAGTATCAAACCGATACTGAGAGGGGGGGTGAATCAGTACAGGCAAAAAAAACTAGTCTTAAACCAGTTTGACAACAAACACTTCAAAAGACTGGCAGATAGAGATACCGGTTTGAAACAGAGTGCAACCGGTAAAGCTAAGAATGTCTGAGACAAGCATTAACCAGTTACTCACTTAGCCTTTCACCCAACTTGATACTACACTACCATTTCATCCTTATGCATAAACAGGTGATCTATCATCAGATCATAATAACAGCTAGTTCAACATGTTTTATTGACAGGCATAAAACACAGAACCATCATATGCTTAACAAACAATAGAAAAGCGTCACTAAATAAAAGCATCACACATGACACAAATATTTTTCATGTGGAAACCCAACTAAGAAAAACCACGGTGGGGATGAATACCCACAAGCTGTTTTTGAACTCTTTGGAAGTCCGTTCTGTTAGGAGCCTTGTCCAGTTAGAGACATTACAATAGGTTCTACTAGGAACCGATCCTATTAGAGATCACCTGGTTAAGGGATGGCTACAATACCCGATTAAGGGTTAAACCCTGTTAAAGGTTACCTCGTTAGAGGATTTCAAGAACTCAATAGCTAAAGGACTTCGAACTCAGTAGCTTAGAGTTACCCTGTTAAAGGATTTTCAGCAAGCCGGTTAAAGCTACCCTGTTAAGGGATTTTCCAACTGTTGAGGTGGTTAGAGATCAACAGGTATTACAATGATCTGGTAACAACACTTAATGCCAATGCAGATCCACTTAAGCTCCTCTTTTCCTTCTGCACTTACACTCTGCAGGTATCACTTCTCTCCTTTTGGTCTGGCAAGAATCACGGATCCCTTCTCTTGGATACTCACACACAACTTTTGCCAACAACCCTAGAAAGAGTCACAACATCAACCTTATAGAAAACAGTTAGGTCAGTAGCATAAACCCTAAACCCTAAACCTAATAGGTTAAGGAATTCAAATGGTTCAATCCTGACCGTTGAGCATGCTACGTTAATCTCCATCGTTTATTTTCCGTCGTTTACATGGCGGCTGATAACCCATCACACATTATCACCGTTTTACAGTCTTCTCATATTCCCGAGGTAGATAGGCAAGATCTTCTTCATGCACGATCCTTCATGTACACAAGGCTTACGTGGCAACACAATCTTGTTCTTTGTTATCATGCTAACTCATCGCACAAAGTCACCGGTTGAGCCACACAAGCTTGAAGCACTTCAACCGGAAACCCTAAATTTGAGACTACGAACCGGTAGTCATTCAATGCTTCCATGTGTCGGTTCCCATTACCATATGTCGGTTCACCTTTCAACAAGCACACCGCTTCACTTTGACACAAATGTCAGTTCACAGTGTTATACTGGTTCTCACATATGTCGGTTCACACCTCTGCAACATATTGACATCAATGACAACATACAATGTCATTATGTCCTCATACCGGTTCACATAATGCCAACACCAAACCCATTATACCACATCCCATACCCCTTATATGAAAATAGTTCCTACCACCGCCTTAGATACACTCGTGAAAGAGATAAGAATTCAAAGAAAAAAGTTTCATCAATCACACACTATACTACTTCACTTTCACATCTTCCATAGTCCACACACTTTACAAATGAAATGATCTTCCATATATACCATCCACATCATCTAAAAACTTCAATTAGGTTGGCTAGAATAGGAGACAAGCAATGACCCCAACAAGATAGCCTCAAAAACATGACTATGGTGAAAGTGGTCCAAACTAGGACATATAATCGACCTTAAAAATATTAATACATCTTCCAATGTAGCCCCAAACATCACACATGTTGGCACACAACCTCCTAAGTTAGCAACAAGGCAACATGTAGATGAAACGTGTAGCCCTTAACCAGAGAACCCAAAAACACATTTTCCAATTAAATCTACTCAATATGGATCCTCGCAAGGCATAGTAGGGCCGAACTACAACACATTAAAACCTCCAATGCTAGTGCAAACCCCCAAAGGCATAGTTCAAGCAAAAGAACAAGCCCTATCGACAAGATAACTATAAATCACCCTAAAAACCAACTCTAGACACAGTGTGGCACCAAAAAGATCAAAAATTGTCATGCAGAAAACATAAAGGCATTCTTTCAACATCCAACAACATTTTCATACACTTCTTTCATATTCTCAAGGCAAAACAAGCTGGCACAACCAAACTGATAAAGAGTTATTTATATAACCAGATGCCCAAACAACATAGTCACGAGATAAATCAATGTCAAGACAACTTGTGGAACACTTCATCACTGGAAAGCTAAATTAAGACACTACTAAAACATTATAAGCATGTCCACCAAGTTGTAGTTTTAGAAACAAAAATGTAGCTCGCAATGCAAAGCATTTTTTGGACTATTCCTGACAAACAAACAACCTACCAACATACTGCATCTACCAACAACACCTATTGCAACACGAAGAATCTGAAAAGACAGGAATGCAATGTTCACATAGCATAAATATTAAATCTTAAACTGCAAGACCGTATCTGCAAATGAGGAGAAATGTGGAGCATTTTCCCAAACAATCTTCAACACATCTTCACACTTCATCAATTTGCAATGACCAAAACATTATTGTAGCACCATTTTCTCACTCATGAGCAATCAATGAAATAGAGAAATACCTTGTGGAATTGACATCAACATGATATCCACTTCATCACCATGTTTCTTATCCTCATCTTAATATAATCTCATCATGATTACATATCTGCAATCACCATCACTCTCCATCACCATCATAATAAATTATCACATCATCAACAACATCATACTAACTGTAGTTGTCAACACCAATAAGATAGACATCTACAATTAGGAACATCCTCTTAACCATTAAACATCTACACTATCTCCTTAGCACAACCATCTACACTCATCTACACTCTAAATTAATGAAAACACCTTATCAACATTGGAGACATCATTCTCTAACAATCACAACAATCTCAAACTTATTTGAATTGAATTCATCACATCTATCAGATCTTAAACATTTGATCATATCATCTACTTCATTTTCAACATGGATTTGAAAGCTTCAAACTTATCTAGAGCTTCTAATTTTTCTCTCAAAAAATGTAACCCATATCATTCTAGAATAATCATCTAAACCATGAGCCCCTAATATCGACAACGTCACCAAGGTCCTAACCAAAGGCAATTAAATAAATCTTGAGCACACAATTAATTCTTTAATCATCAATGTCACATGGCAAATTAATCACTCAATATTAATTAAATATTTATTTAATTAATTGAGCATTCCAAGTAAATCATTTTAAAACAATTATCCTATTTATCTTTATTAAATATCCTAGCATATTTAATAAAATAAATCAATTTGCCATAAATCTTCAAAAAAGGAAACAAATCAACAAAGAGGAATTGGAAATTATGAGCACAAATCTTCAAAAAAGGAAATAAATCAAAAAAGAATTAATTGACCAAGAAAGAATTAAAATTTGAGAAAAGAAATCAATTGGAGATAATCTTGAAAAACAAATTAAAAATTGATGAATAATCCCAAAGAAAACAATTAAAACAATTAAATATTAAAATTGAATGAAATAGAGAATAAATCAGTTTTTTCTGATTTTATCTTAATTTTAGTTCAATTTCCTTTAAAACTGAGAAAAGCATCCAATCACATCAATTCATCTGGATTGTGCTTCCTCTTGGAAAATCTTGACCGCTCATCATCATTTGATCTTAGCCTTTGGTTTCTTTCTGAATTTTCTATAAATTCAGGCTCTCATCTCTCATTCAAAAAAATCCTGGAGAATATATTGTTATTATGTTGTTTTTGCTCTAGGTTCATTGACATTTTTGCATTGAGATATTGCATATTAGTTATTTCATATTGCATACATATTTAAATCATTTAGCTCATTTATTGCTTAAATCATGTTAGATTAATCTTGCATATCTAGCTTAAATCTTGCATCCATCTAGCTCAAATCCATGCTCGTATAGATTTAAAAATCCTTCGTTTAGGTGTTGTCTAGTCACTAGATAGCTTAGAAATCTAAGAGCAATCTAAACTCGCATCTACTAGAAGGCAATGGGTCGCTTTGTTATGGTTTTATTATTAGTTGATTATTGATTTACTAACCATGCATCTAATGACTTAATTAAAGTGTTGTGTATTCCAGATACAGATACAAGTCCACTTTTCACACACACACCGTTCACTATTGAGTCCTTGTGTTCTAGTAGGTCCACATAAGTTAGTTCATATCATCTCATAGGGTTTTGTAGATGAATACTCCTTATTCTTGAACCTTGTCCTAGTCTAATTTCCCATTTGACATTCTCTGCATAAGGTGTGTGAAGTCTTGACAATCCTTGGCATATCTCTTATTACATGTGTAGACCTAATCTTTACCATTTTGTCAAAGTTGATGTGATGCATCATTTTGTGCCAAAGACAACATTAACTAGTTTGTGTCATCAAAGAACTTCTTCCATTAGCCTCCTTTTGATGATAAACATGTCCATTAGTCATTGTTCCTTATGTAACTAGTATTCCCGGAATACTTTTTTCTAATTTCACAACCTCTATCATAAAATGTGATATTATATCCCTTGTCACACAGTTGACTCACATGAAGAAGATTATGTTTCATTCCTTTAACATAAAATAATATCCTATGTCTTACCTTTGATGTTAGTTACTACTTTATCAACCTAGAGCATATAGTTATCAATTTATTCATCCTCGGAAATGTTCAAATTCCCAAACTTGCACTTCAAATTTTGAAACTTGATTTTCTTTACCTTATCATCTCCTTCATAGATGTTGTTAAGTTTCTCCAAAATATCTTTAGAAATACCACAAAACATCACCTTCACAAGTCCTAAATCTGCTAATCCACTCATGATTGCATTTCTTCATTTGCCATTATTTTCATACAACTTAATCCCATTTGGATTTGCTGGAGTAAGAGAACTTACATAATCATTTATCATTGAGTTTAATACATCAAACCCTAAAGAGGAAAAATATCCTTCCATATGGACTTTCTAAAAGCTGTAGTTAGTTTCATCAATCTTCAGTGCCTTGTAAGATCCATCTCGTGTCATCCCAGATATTTTATCAAGTGGTTAAGTTTCCTCATAGTAACTTGGCTCTAATATCAATTGTTGACCAGACCCCAAGACTAAGGGGGTGAAATCAATCTTTGATGCAGAAGCATCCCTAGTTCTTGGCAATCTTGCATCAACCAAAACATTTCTTTCAGTTTGTTTTCTGTTTTGGCAGTTTCAGCATTTCTTTCTACAATTTCTTGCCTTTGCTCACATGTTTTTGTGGAGCTGGATTTTGCTTGTAAACATGATTATCTTCCTTATTCCTAAGCCACGGGACGTTTGGATCATTTTCTGGCAAGTTATTGCTTCCGGATTCCGAGACAATTTTTTTGGCTAGAATACTAGAACCGCTTGGACCTATTTGCTATTGGAAACTCTTGTTGATCCTTTCCATAGCTTGCGAAGCTCCAGTTTGTTGTTTCCAGCATTCCTTGGTGTGTGGCCAACCATCCCTCTAGTCTACACTTCTTCCTTTGGATTTTACCGAGGATTTTCATTGGCGGAGCCCGACCTAGTGATTTTACATGTTTCATCATGTTCATCATTATTTGATTATTCTTCGGCCGATCAAATCCCTCTAGACCATATAAATCAACGTAATTTAGCTTGTAGTAGCTGGTAGTTAGAACCAGAAAGATCCATCTTGAGGTTAAGAGGTCCAGTATTGACTGAGACTATAATTGAGCATGTTTGTATTAGGCCAGTGAGCCCAATCTTGTAGCCCGCATGTTGTCAGCAGATTGTAAATAGTTTTTTATGATATAATCAATCATTTATGCATTGCCTCCATCATCTTGTCTTGCTTTCATTGTGTTTACTCTTGCTACACAGTCTGGATAGATCCCATTAAGGTTCCTCCTGACCATGACAGCACTAAGTGGTATCAGAGCGAGATTTTATTCTGGAGATTGTGTTGTCCTGGAGATTTTGTTGTGGGGTGACAGATTGTGGATCCGACTTGCAGCTGCAGAGGACTGGCTTGAACATGGCACAAAGAGGAAGTAGGAATGGTGGAGTGTGTGGGAATGCAGACCCTGTTGTGATGGAAATGTTGAGAGGAATTGCAGCCCGGTTAGAAGTTGTTGAAACATCCTAGAGAAGAGGTCAACATATTAAGGATGTGAGTGAAGATGGGGAAGAAGAAGCACTGGCAGAACAAGCAGCAAATCCACCAGCAATTGATCCAAATGAAGAGAGGTTCTTGAGGGTTTTGAGTAGGTCGAACACCAAACCACATTTTACCCCACAGAAGTATGATGGTAAGTTGGATTTAGATAAATTCATGGATTGGATCTCAGAGATGGAGAACCATTTTGATTTTGAGAACATCATGGAAGAAAGGAAGGTGAAATATGCCTGTACCCGGTTGAAAGGTCGTGCATCTCTTTGGTGGGAACATTTGCAAGTTGGTAGACAGAGAAGAAGCAAAGAGAAGATCAAATCATGGGAGCAGATGGTTGCCAAGTTTAAATCAAAGTTTTTGGCCAGCTGATTACCAAGTAAATTTGTTCTGGAAGTCGTTGAACCTGAAGCAGAAATAATCAAGTGTGAAGGAGTATACCAAAGCATTCTACAAGTTGAATATCAGATCCGAACATGTCGATGATGAGATTAAACAAGTTGCAAGATATCTGAATGGATTGCAAATGTCTATACAAGATAAACTCACTTTGATCAAGTTGCAGAGTGTTAAGGAAGCTTACCAATATGTCTTGAAAGCAGAAGAGAAGTTGAACAAAAGACATGAGTAGAGACAGAGAGGTGGAGGTGGAAGGTTTTTTGGGGGAAGATTTCAAGGAGGAAGAGGAACCTGTACAGATTAGAACAAGGATAAGGAATTAAGCAAGGATGGTAGTTCGTACCAAAAGGATAATAGAAATTTCTACCAGAGAAGAGAACCTGATGGTTACCAGAATGAAGGCTTTGGAAAAGATGACAGAAGATGGGAAAAGAGAATATTCAAGGGAACTTGCTTTAAGTGCGGAGGAGAAGGACACCGTGTTTTTGAATGTAGGAAGACAGAGATCACTAGGAGAACAACATTGGTATAAGATGACCCTACCGGATCAACTAACAAACTGGAAGATGGAGAACTGTTGATGATAAGGAGAGCCTTTTGTCATACCGAAGATAAAGAGGAGTCCTTGCAGAGAATAAATTTGTTTAAAACCAGATGTAAGGTATTCGGTAAGTGTTGTAAAGTCATTATTGATAGTGGTAGTCTGGATAATCTTGTGTCTAATGGATTTCCACATGTAAGGAGTATAAGTAATTGCATGGACCTGATTCCCGGAGCTAGTTTGCCTAAAAAAATTGCACACCGGATGACATCAACAGAGAATGAAGAGTTGAACAAACAAGTGAAGGAACTATTAAAGAAAGGTTTGATCAGATAAATTTTGAGTCCATGTGCAGTACCAGTCATGTTAGCACCTAAGAAGAATGGAGAATGGAGGATGTGTACTGATTCCAGAGCAATAAACAAGATCACAGTAAAGTATCGGTTTCCTTTGCCTAGGATGGATGAAATAATGGATTGCTTAAGTGGAGCCAAATACTACACAAAGATAGACTTGAAGAGTGGATATCATCATATCATAATCAGAGAAGGAGATGAGTGGAAGACAACATTCAAGACAAATGAAGGATTGTATGAATGGTTGGTGATGCCTTTTGGGTTGACTAATGCACCAAGGACTTTCATGATGTTGATGAATGAGGTATTGAATAATTTCTTGGGTAAGATTGTTATTGTATATTTGGATGACATTCTGATTTTCAGTAGGACAAAAGAGGAGCATTTGTTGCATTTAAGATACGTTTTGCAGAGGTTGAGAGAAGAGAAGTTGTTGATAAATCTAAAGAAGTGTAGTTTTGTGAAGGAAGAGTTATTCTATTTGGGATTTGTGATTCTGCTGATGGATTGAAGATGGACCCTGAGAAGGTAAAAACAATTGTTGAATGGAATACACCAAAAAGCATTAGAGAGGTTAGATCATTTCATGAATTGGCTAGTTTCTACTAGAAGTTTATCAGAAATTTCAGTACAATTTGTAGCCCTATGACTGAGACAATGAGAGGAGATAGGAAGGAATTCAAATTGACAACCAGAGAAAATAAGAGTTTTCAATTGTTGAAGCATAAGGTGCTCGAATAGCCTGTGTTAGCTTTACTGGATTTCAGCAAAGTATTTCAAGTAGATTGTGATGCAAGTGGGAATGCAATTGGAGTCGTGCTAAGTCAGGAAGGGAGAGCAGTAGCTTATTTCAGTGAAAAGTTGAATGATGCAAGAAGGAGATATTCAATGTATGATCATGAATTTATGCCATAGTTCAAGCCTTGAAAAAGTGGAGACATTACCTGTTGCCTAAGGAGTTTGTGTTGTAACGATCATCAAGCCTTGCAGTATTTGAACAGTCAAAGTAAGTTGAATCAGAGACATATGAGATGGGTAGAGCTTTTGCAGAGTTACATCTTTGTGTTGAAGCATAGGAGTGGAAAGTCAAACAAATTTGTTGATGAATTGAGTAGAAGAAGAAGTTTACTGACAGAAATGAGAGTGACAATGCTAGGATTTGAATAGTTGAAGACCTTATATGATGATGACCCAGATTTTGCAGAACCTTTGAAAGCATGTAGAGCACCGGTTATGGTAGATAGGAGTAAGTGGCTGGATTATTTCATTCAGGATGGGATGTTATTTAGAGGAGTTCAGTTATGCATACCTAATAATTCTATGAGGGGGAATCTGATAAAGGAGAAGCATAGTGTAGGATTAGCTGGACACTTTGGTATTGACAAAATAGTAGCATCGGTGAGTGAACATTACTTTTGGCCTCAGATTCATAAGGATGTCAGGAAATTTGTGCAGAGTTGTAGAGTTTGTCAAGTTGCAAAGGGTAGTAGTCAGAATGTGGGATTGTATAAACCTTTGACAGTGCCAGAGAGACCTTGGGAGGACATAAGCATGGATTTCATACCGGGGTTACCTAAAACACGGAGAGGGAATGATTCTATATTTGTGGTGGTGGATAGATTCTCAAAGATGGATCATTCCATACCTCGTAAGAAGACATCAAATGCAGTGCATATAGCTGACTTATTTTTCAAGGAAGTAGTGAGATTACATGGATTGCCTAAGAGCATAGTTTCAGACCGAGACACTAAGTTTGTTGGTTATTTTTGGAGAATACTTTGGAAGAAGATGAAGGAAGATTTGAAATTAAGTTCTACTTTTCACCCACAGACTGATGGATAGACAGAGGTAGTAAATAGGAGTTTGGGAAAAAATTTGAGATGCTTAGTTGGAGAGAAGACCAGAAGTTGGGATTTGATTCTTGCACAAGTAGAGTTTGCCAATGCAATTCACTGAATAGGAGTACCAGAAGAACACCTTTTGAGATTCTTACCAGAGCAAACCCTAAAGCTATATCAAAATTGAGCGATATTAGCAATGAAGAAAATCGGAGTGCAAAAGCAGAAGAATTTGTAGATCACATTAAGGCTTTACATGTTCAAGTTAAGCAACATTTGGAGGATATGAACAACAAGTATAAGGAGAAGGCAGATGAGAAGAGAAGACATAAGGAATTTGAAGTAGTTGATTAAGTGTTGGTGTACCTGAGAAAGGAAAGATTTCCAGTCAAAACCTATAACAAGTTGCAGATGAGAAAGTTTGGACCTTGCAAGATCTTGAGAAAATTCAGTTCTGGAAATGCATATGAAGTGGAGCTAACGGATAGTTTGAGTATTTCACCCATATTCAACATTGCAGATCTACATCAATATCATGAATTAGAATTCAGTAAAGATAGTATTGCAGACTTGGAGAAGCATTTTCCCTACAAGGAACCAAATCAGATTGAAGACATTTTGGACAGTAGGATTGGGTGTAGCACCCGGAGCAATCAGTACAAGGAGTATCTTTTGAAATGGAAGGACAGACCAGTTGAAGATTCATCTTGGATTTCTCAGGCAGAGATGGGCCGCCTTGGTTTTCCTCTGACCCCAGCAAAGTGAGGGACTCACTTTTTCAACAACCATAGATGTTTGATGCAGGAGCATCCTTGGTTCTTGGCAATCTTGCATCGACCAAAACATTTCTTTCAATTTGTTTTTTGTTTTGGCAATTTCAGCATTTCTTTCTGCATTTTCTTGCCTTTGCTCGTAGATTCTTGTGGAGCTGGATTTTGCTTGTAAACATGATTATCTACCTTATTCTTGAGCCATGGGACATTTGGATCATTTTTGGCAAGTTATCACTTCCAAATTCTAAGATAGTTTTTTTGGCTAGAACACCAGAACCGCTCGGACCTATTTGCTATTAGCGAATCTTGCGGATCCTTTATATAGCTTCTAGAGCTCCAGTTCATTGTTTCTAGCATTCCTTGGCATGTGGCTGACCTTCCCTCTGATCCACATTTCTTTCTTTGGATTTTTTAGAGGATTTTCATTGGTGGAGGCCAACCTAGTGGTTTTACATGTTTCATTATGTTCATCATTGTTTGATTCTTCTTGGGCCGACCAGATCCCTCTAGACCATATAAATCAATGTAATTTAGCTTCTAGTAGCAAGTAGTTAGAACCGGAAAGATATATCTTGAGGTTATGAGGTCCGGTATTAATCGAGACCGTAATTGAGCATGTTTGTATCAGGCTAGTGAGTTGAATCTTGTAGCCCGCATGTTGACAGTAGATTGTAAACAGTTTTTCATGATATAATTAATCAGTTATGCATTGCTCCATCATTTTGTCTTTCTTTCATTGTGTTTACTGTTGTTGCACGGTCCAGATAGATCCCATTAAGGTCCCTCCTAACCGTGAATGCACTAATCTTAAACAAAACTTAAAACTTTATAGCACAATTTAAATTCCAAAATCCTTTATTTGATCAACAACAATGAAAGATAAAGCATTGAGCACACATGCACAAGAGAACACCATATTTATGTGGAAAACCTAAGAAAGGAAAAATCATGGTGAGAGTCAACCCATAATATATTAACAATAATTCAATTTGTTTTTAAGGCTCACTACCTAGGGAGGCTCACTGCTCCCAAAAAGGACTTGCAGCTAAGGTTCGCTACCTCAACACAAGGTACAAAGGACCTACTGAAGAAACTCACTATCTCTGAGAAAGATACATTAATATGAGAGTTACAATGAATAAGCCTTCAACATCACAACCTCCAATAGTCTCCTTAGGATGTAGTTGCTCTTGACATGTTGCTGCAAGCAACCATTAAACAATTCAACCCCAAAAACTTTTACCACACACCATACTACTTCACTTTTGCATCTTCCACAATCCACATACTTTGTAAATGAAATGAACTTTTATATGTACCATCCATATCATCTCAAAACTTCAATTAGATCAGCTAGAACGGGAGTCAAGAAATGACCCCAACAAGTCAACCTCAAAAAATTGATTGTGGTGAAATAAATTCAAACTAGGAGACAAAGTGGACCTAAAACAACTTAATGCATCTTCCTCTACAACCCCAAACATCACACATGTTGGTGCACAACCTCCCAAGTCAACAACAAGGTAACATATAGATGAAACATGTAACCCTTAACTAGTCAACCCAAAAATAAATCTTCCAATTGAATCTACTCAATGTGGATCCTCACAAGGCATAGTAGGACACAAATACAACTCAACACAACCTCCAATACTAGTGTAAACCCCGAAGGGCATAGTGAACTTGCACAAGAATAAGCCCTATTGGCCAAATAACTAGAAATCACCCTAAAAACCAACTCCAAACACAATGTGGCACCAAAAAGATCAAAAATTGTCATGCAAACCACAAAGACATTCTTTGAACATCCAACAACATTTTCATACACTTCTTTCATATTGTCAAGCCAAAACAAATTGGCACAACCAAACTGGTACAGAGTTCATACCCAGATGCCCAAAAAACGGTCACAAGATAAATCAATGTCAAGCCAACTTGCAAAACACTTCATCACCAAAAATATGAACTGAGACACTGCACAAACATTATAAGAACGTCCACCAAGACATAACCATAAGACAAAAATGCGAAGAAATGTGGAGCATTTTTTCAGACAAGTCCTAACATACAACCAACCTGCCAACATACTACATTTACCAACAACACCCATTGCACCACCAGGGACCTAAAAAGATAGGAATGCAACGTCCATAAAGCATAAACACTAAATACCAAACTGCAAGATTGTATTTGCAAATGCAAAGTAATGTGAAGCATTCTACTAGACAGTCTTCAACACATCTTCACACTTCATCAATCTGCAACAACCAAAACATCATTGTAGCACCATTTTCTTACTCGTGAGAAACCAATGAAATAGAATAGCTTGTGGCATGTACAAGACATCATCATCATATCCACTTCATCACCATGCCTCTAATCCTCATTTTAATATGATATCACCATGATAACATCTCTATAGTCACCATCACTCTCCATCACCATCATAACACATTATCACATCATCAACAACATCATACTAAGTATAGAAATCGACACTAAGAAGGTAGACATCCACAACAAGGAATGGCCTCTTGACTATCAACCATTTGCACTCATCTGCACTCTACATTAAAATGAAACACCTTATCAACTCCGGAGACATCATTCTCCAACAATCACAACACATCAACAACATATACTTCCATAAAGCTCATCATCAACATATTATTAATGACAACACATTAGTTGAGGATTAAAATCAATGACAACACTACCAAATATGTGCTCATAATGTTACAACTTAGCAATTACATTTTTACATTGGGAGTATTTTGCCTCTTATTTTTCTATATGTTAGACATTCTTTGTAACTCCTTTATATTTGAGGGCATCATGCCTTCTCTTTTCTTTATGTTAGACATCCCTTATAACACATTTATGTTTAAGGGCATCATGCCTTCCCTTTTCTATACGTTAGACATTCATTATAACACCTTTATAATCTAGTGCATCATGCCTTCCCTTTTCTATATGTTAGACATGCATTATAACACCTTTATATTTGAGGGCATCATGCCTTCCCTATTCTATATGTTAGATCTTTATGACCACAATCTAAAATTGGTATTGTTGTGCTTCCCCTTCACACATTGTGCCTACTATTAGTATATCTTAGGGGCTTTCCCTATTGATTCAATTTCATGCCTTGTCATGACTTTGTGCCTTTTATTTCATATTCATGCCTTGTGCCAACTTCGTGCCTTTATCTCTTGTGTACTACCTGGGGTTTGACCATTGAGGTTTGTATCACTGTTTTTTCCTATTTTAACCATGTTGAGGGTATTATTACTATTCATTAATACTATTTGTATATCAATATCTAGCATCATCTCCAGAGCATCACATCAATGTCTAAAAAATTAGGACAACATACACATCTTTTTTGCTTATCATGTCTTCCAACCTGTTTATAATCATTAAATTAATCAAAGGCTTTGACTTCGACAAAAGGAGGGGAGCAAGTCACCCACACCCAACACAACAAGCTATAGAGCTATCTTTAGCAACACCAAGTTTAAAGAACGCATACAAATAGATTTTTTAAAGAACAAAATGTAGAAATCACAACCATAAAAGAAGTTTTCAAAAGTCCATAGATATTAGATCATATTCCCGCACATAATGATCTCTTCTGCACATACTAGATCAACCCTAAATAAAACACATCACCTTTCATTCTCTTAGATCTTTCCTAATCCAAATCTAATAACAATAACCAAATCAAATCATGAAACATAAATTACAATAGAATATCTCCATGATATAGACAAAAGTAAGTACCCTGATTCTTTAATAAAATAAAATAAGACATTTATTAAATATTTCTTTTTTAACTCCTTTATCAAGACTAATTTATTCTTCATTAACTTAAATAAATAAATAAGTAGGCATTACAAAATGGATTAGGCACTATAGAAAGGTAAGATGGGTTGTAATGTACGATGATTGGATGACTAGATGCACTTGTCTTCTACGGAATATCTCAAAGTTTTGGATTCCACACCTTTAATACTTTGGAAGACTGTATATTTAACCGTCAAATTTTATCAGTTAATTTCTTCTGTCTCGCGTCACTCTTATTGGCTGGTTTATTCCTACCGTGCGACTCATCCTTTTGGGCAAAGTTTTTTTTTGGCTCTTGTTGCTCTATGTGGGGACTTTTGTTTTTGGATTAAATATTTATTTTATTTTTTATTTTGATAAAGGTTGATTTTGGTTCTATCATTTTAAATCAAATATATTTTTTTTAAAGTTTGATTATATGTTTTAATTTAATTTAATTTTTTTATTATTTTTAGATAGGTAAAGAGGGTTAACTTAGATTGGTCTCACATCAGCAAAGATTATAAGGGGGCGTCCTTCTCATTAATATATTCAATTTAGAAGTCATTTATTCAACTCTACTTAACTTAGAAGTCATAATAGAATTCCAAGAGCCATCACTTATGATTCTAGTATAGATGTCACTTTGGGGATTCGAACATAGATCTTCATCTTCAAAATATGGACTCGTCGTCTAAGCACAAGTAAGATGACTATGTTTTGATTTTTAATTTTAATAAATATATTTAGTTTAAAATTAGAATATTTTGTGTTTATAAGTTATTTTATTATTTTATGATATTATTAGAATATCTTAGATACACCTATTTAAAAGATATTAATCTTGATATGCCTATATTGAATTTGTTAGATATTACTTTATCATTTTTAAATTCAAATTTTAAAACTTTCTCTATTTTACCCTTTTCTAAGTAGTCATTCTTTACTAGCCTGAAAAACATTTAAAATTGTATTCTATTATGTTGTATAGAAGGACAAGTCTTGCTTCATTGTTATCATATAGCACACATCTAGTATCTTGCTTTCACTCACTATTTGTTGTAGCATTCAAAGAGCACATATTAGCATTCACTACCACATAAACATTTACATACTTAGTAATTGATAGGCATGTTGCATGGTTGCTTACCTTCGATATTTGTTCATAGGCCATTGAATACACCTACCAAGTTTAATTGAGGAGAACATGACCCTCACTTATCAAGCTCTTCAAAGGTGTTTATCAACACCACTAGTTACTCATTACAAGTTGAAATATGTAGGTGACCCAATCTAGACCACAAAAATAAGAAGACTAATTTCACATATAGAAGGATAATTTTGTAGGATCTAAGTCACTATCAAAATGCACTTTCATCCTGGAAAGTCTAGATATTTTAACAATCGCTTTTTTTAGTTTAAGAGTAATTTTTCTAACAAATCACAAAGTTCTAACACTCAAAAAGAACTTTTTATATCACATATCACATATCACAATCATCCAAACATCATATCCAAAGCTAAGTACATTTATTTTATTTATTTAAAATTTATATATTTGTTTATCAATGTCAGTCTCAACATTGTATCATATGGTAGACTTAATTATCATGAAAATTTAATTAAATTCCATCTATGATATTTGAAGGGTTCTTTCTTTTATTTTTCATTCTAGTGAACCATCTTTATCTTGTACCTCATAATATTTTTCCTCAAGGTTTTCTCTTTTTATATTAGTATTTCAAATTTAATTTGTTTGATTATTTATCCATTTCAAAATTTATTAGGGTTTGGTATTCACCCTTATTTGTGTTCCATTAATACATCATGTTTAAGGATTTTAACTTTTAACATTTTTGTCTATTCAATCCTTGTCCACCCACTCATTAAGTATGTTTTCTTGTTAGGTCATTTTTCATTACTTCTCCTAGATCTTATACTTTAGCCTCTGTACATGCATGC
The DNA here is from genome assembly GCF_030272615.1 of Cryptomeria japonica. Taxonomy (NCBI): domain Eukaryota; kingdom Viridiplantae; phylum Streptophyta; class Pinopsida; order Cupressales; family Cupressaceae; genus Cryptomeria; species Cryptomeria japonica. The sequence goes on along the minus strand of NC_081406.1, from coordinate 661,480,821 downwards.
TTTATTAATTTTGGTGTTTTCCCATTCTGTCATGTCCTTGTATATCATTGAGATTAGGATGTCTTTTATATAGATGTATGTTTCATCATGTTCTTTTCTCACTCCTTCATGGCATATTTCTCTTTTCCTATATTGTCATCCATTTCCAACCTCTTTATGTAATGTTCATGTTACTGATAGTATTTAAACGCTTATTACACATTGAGTTGTTGTTAGTAGTGTATTGGATCTATAGATGTGTAAAATTCATCACATTTATTATAATTAATTAATTTCATTCATAGTTCATTCCACTAACTAAATTACATCACTACATTAAACAAGTTAATTTTTTTTTGAAAGAAATAAAATATATATGTTTTCATCTAATTATTAATTTAAGTGAATATGTTTCTCCATTATAAAATAAATAAACTAAATCCACTTCCCACATCATTATTAAATTAAGCTAAATAAATCCACTTTCACCCACTTAAAAGAAATAGATAAATTTAAATAAAGTTCTCCCTCCCATTCAAATAAATATTCCACATCATCCATTAATAATAATTAAATATAAAGTTTAACCAAAAAGGCCCCTTTACATGACCCAATTGTTGGCAATTGACACTCATCCGGTGGATACTAATGCGTGAATAATGGTCTAGGGTTGTCATTGATGGCAACTCTTCTCGGAAATCCTATCTGGTAATTATGAATTTTGGTAACCAAAAGTGAATGGGATATGGTGACAGATAACCAGTATTTCAGGATAAGCAGAGTAGTTTTGGTCTGGAAGCTTTCCGTTGATTGTGGTGGTCAGATTCGTGCATGGTATGATAGGGTCGGCATATAGTAATCATTTTAACATCATTTGGATGTTTCGCATATGTTTTTGGTAATCCGGTTCAAGTCGACTCATGATTACACATTACATTATAGGTCGACTTGATAATTGTTTATTTTGTGATTGCGGCTATATTAGACCGATGTAGAATATCTTTTTGGGGTGTGGTGTGGTGTGATATGAGCGAGTAGTGATCGATAAACCTTTTTGGCATGGTTTCACATGCACATTCTTGATCTGGTAGTTGATTGAACAGAGAAATAGAACAGAGTTGCAAAGCAGATACAGTCAAAGTTTCTGCACTTAACTAGAACTCATCCAAACATTGTTTGATGTTATTTTGGAGTCCAATTATTGTAATTTATCATTGTAAATGATTTGTAAGGCAGTGAGCCTTCCGATGTTGTAGCCCTTATTGTAATTGATCAGTGAGCTCTAGGTAGTATGCCTGAATGCTAGTGCATTCCCTTTTTGTAATATTATTTTTCTACTGGCCATAGTAGAATAATATTGTGGGTTCAAATCCCACCGTGGTTTTTCCCATTTTGGTTTCCACATAAAAATCCTGGTGCTATGATTTTGTGGTTGATTGTCTTGTGTTTCTGCATTTTACTTTCTTGCATATGCTTTCGGTGGTTTGAGATTACGTCAAAAAATTCCTTTACATAAACAAAGAACTCAATGAAAACATTATGAACTTCCAAAAAGAAAAGTAAAGCCATGATCTCCAAATGAAGAAAAATAATATAGGTTATAAGAAGATACAACAACATATGTCTCAAAGTACTCTTAGAATAATTTTATGATCATCCTAAAGAACTAGATCATGAATCGCATGTACTCCATCCATCCATCACATTGTATCACCACTACACTCCCCAACTACACAAAAATCGCCATAAAACACCAAATCAAAATTTAAAAAACCATGGAATTTGAATAGACAACAACCAGCCAAACCTTATTGCAATAAGACACCATTATCATTACAAAGAAGGTTATAAAAAAACCCATATCTAAGTTATCTATATAACATGCAAGTACAAATAACCCACAAAACTACACAACTCATATATCTTAATGTTGTTGGTGTGAGCATGAATATTTCCTATCTGATTTCCCTCTTTGTGGTGTGACAAAGGCACATTATCTAACCAAACCCTAGTTAGGTCATTTGCAAACATGTTCATGTATTAAGTTTACTTAGTGAGTTGGGAATCTTTCTAGAAGTATTTGTTAACATGTGATATTATCTCTCAATCGTCACATGATGTAGGATTAAGGCACTTGTCATCATCATACTCGTTCCTATCTCTTGATGTTGCATATATAATTAAGGTCTCATATACATACATTTTATAAATTGTATGTGTATGCTCATTGATCATATTGGTCTAATATATTTTGCATCCATTATTGCAAAAAATTATCTTTCTTTTCTCTCTTGTGGAAGGATATTTTGGTTTTTAAAGTGATCTTGGGAGCTTGAGTCCTTGATTGACTCTAACATAGTATTAGAGATTCAAATCTACTAATCCCCTTCTTTTTTTTGAGAGTGACACATGCATGATATTTTGCTAGGTTACAAATATTTACCAATCTTAAAAATTTGATTATGCTCTTCTCTAGCACCATATGATGATTTAAAAAATTAAGAAAACTTGACTGAAATACTATTTTTTGAGGGGGATCCTCTTTGTGGCTTTGTCTCATAAGTTTATTTTTTATCTTGTTGTGCAAATTTGAGCTCACTATTGAGTCCAAGATGTTAAAGAAAGTTATTTTTATCTTTTATTTTATCTAAATTAGAAATGTGAGGTCATATCTACAAAGGTTTGAAGTTGGAAAGTAGTTGTCATATCCAAAAGGTAGCTACAATTTTTTATTATTATGGGCCAAAACAAATCCTCTCATACATCCACAAGGCCCAAGAACCTTAAGATAAACTATCAAATAGTCAAAATCCAAGCACTTGATTGAAGCCATTGAAAACAAAATTGGTCCCCTCACTTCTTGTTGTGTCCCTGTATGTTTTTGGCTACATGGTTGGATAGCCCATATTAGAACCTCTAACCTTGACTACATCATACTAAAAGACAGTACACAAGCAATAAATATAGTCTGCAAGCACTAAAAAATATAGATCAGGGAGTAAAACATAGTGCATAGGTACTAACACACAAAACCATAACAAATTTTTCCTCTATACACGATTTACAAAGGCACTGATCTACAAAGTGGAACCATTTATCTACATAGGTGCTAATACACAAAGCATAGGCACTAATCCAAGGTTCCTACAAGAAAAGATTAATTCTCTTGTAAAAAAAAAACCAAGATATAGAGGAGTTAGAATCATATTATCCAAAAATAAAATATAAATAGACCAAAAATATTAGCTTACACACAAAAAACAAAAGAAAAACCAGAAATAAAAAATGAAAAGAAAAAGTGTCGATCAGTAGAATGGAAGTGCTAAACAAAAAAGATGTTAATCCACAAAGTGGAAACACTAAAGCATGGAAATGCTAAATGGACCTATGGAGGTGCTAATTTCGACCATGAAGGTGTTAATCCATGTTTACAAAAATGGTGTCTCAACCTTGCAATTATAAAAGGTTATTATTAATAGTTGAGCATGGGGGGTACCCCCCTTGTGGGGTCCAAGTGGGATGCCCCCCCAATGGGAGTCTGAGGGCTACATGCCTCGATGGGGGCTTGAGGACAGTGCCCATAAAAGCCATGTTTTATGTATATTTTATTATTGTAAATTTGGATCATTCATCATTAGGTCTCATATCTGACAATAGAGATTATGTTGACTTTTCCTGACCTAGAAGACAACCCTATTTTATGAGGGCATTTTATTGCAACTAGGTATTGTGATGTATTGTCAGAATCTAATAGCTATTGTGTTGCCTCCAGATCCTTGGTTCATGATAACCCTATGAAAGGACTTCTCTGCAAGTATATTGTAATCTTGTGATTTTTTAATAATATACCGTGTGACTTATGGATTGTGTTTTTTTTCTTTTGAAAGTGTTTCCCCACATAAATCACTACATGATATGGTATCAATGGTATTTAGGTTTATTTTTGTTTAGTTTTTGTAATTGTTGTTAAGATTCAGAAAGTTTTTGCATTGCCCTTTTCTCAAGATTAGTGTAGGAAGTTATTCTTCTACCTTAGCTTCCTTACATTCCACATGGCAAAGGTTCTATTCCATGACCCAAGACTTGAAAAAACATAAATAGTCACAAGAATGATGGGGTTAGAAGACTAGATGTGCCAAAATAAAGCTAAATAAAAGAGGTAAAAAACACAAACTATAAGATAAATGAAATACACATGTGTGAGCACACATAGGGATACTCATGAAAGAGATAAGTGAGAAAGGTAGGGTGTCTACTTTATGACACATGTAAGAGGTATGGAGGAAATCAAGTGACATTTGCATGTTGAAAAATGTGTGAATGTAAGGGGGTAGGGACACTTGTCACATCATGGCAAGATTAGCGCTTGGCCTCTATAGATAGATTCAATGGTAAGGATTAAGTCAACAAGGATTAGGAGTGAGGTGGAATTAAATATTAGGAAAAATGGTAATGAAAGTTAAATAATATAATTCAACTAACTAAGTAGGTACTAATTTATTGATTTAGTTGGAGGATTTGGGGATAAGGTTAAAATTATTTAAATAAATATACCTTTATTTCATCAAGGGTGAGTAATGATCAAGGATGGATTAAACAAATAATAAATATCTTTATTAGATAGGATAAGGTAAAGTCAAGTGTGGTTGGGTATAGACAGATTTAGGTGTTCACACCAACCAATCCTAGGACCAAATCTAGGCTCAATATTCCAAATGTAATGTATGTGAGCCAACATGGTCTAATACCTCAAAAATACATATTCAAGTATAACTATAGCTTTGATGCCTTGGGTCCCACCATTTTTATTTTAATGTAGAACCGTATTAGAAAGTGGTCAAAAGGACAACATCCAACAAGGGTTCCATAAATGATTGATATTAGTTTGCAAAGGAGATAGATTGATCTAACAACATGGTCATATCAAGGCACTTTAGGATTCTCTCTATACTAACTGTTTACCCTCTTGGGTGAATAACTTAAAATATAAAGCACGTAATGCAAAACAATAATGCCATAGATATCAGACAAATATAAGAGATGTTATTCCATTCATAATATATCCGTTGCAAGTTACATTCTGAAGTATATAAAGATACCGAGGGGGTGCGAGCGCCAACCGTCGCACCGCAACGACCACCCCTCGGTTGCCAACTAACCAAAACAATTACACATAATTAACTAATCTTATGTTTCTGTACAATAATGCCGCTAACACTAACCAACAAAGTTTTTCGCATATAACGCAAAAAAATTAGGTGATAGCAATCAATTTGACAATTGAAAATACAAACTATTTTTTATATAATACCAAGATTCTTACTTGCCAACTATCCAATGCATAGTCAAGAGATCAAATTTATGATTTCTCATCTCAACCATAATAAAGTCGTTACACATAATCTGAGATCTTTTGGGGGAAGACTTAACAATCCAATGTTAAAAAACATATCTTTCCAACAACATCATTAGAAGCATCAATATAAATAACCCAAAGACAAGTTATTAATATTAAAGAGAACACATAGTGCACAACTAGTGGACTCACATCCATGAGCCACCATGTGTGATTAACACCTACATCAAATAAAATTGTTAATTCCTCTACATCCAAGTTCATAATCAGTATGTGAAAAATATTTTTTTGTCTAGATGACACGATAGACTACAAATAAATGAAACCTACAATTTTTAACTCTTATAAACAAGAAAGGTGAGGTTAGCAAATCATTGACTAACATCTTACATAATGCACTTTCTAGGATTCATTTGATCTATTCCATTCCATGAAATACAATTCCTAGAAAGTAGGAATCAAGGGTCATGTCATTATCATCAAGTTTATCAAAAGCTTTGTAATGATTGTCGTGATACAATATAAAAAAAGGCTAGAGTGGTCAAGGAAGAGTAAGGAATTCAACCCAGATCAAGACTCCAAGAGAGCACTCCTCAGAAGTAAAAAATTCTCAAGACCATGGGAAAAAAAGCAAAGAGGACCAAGTGTATCAAGGGTCATGATAAAAAATGACCTTAGCAAACTTGGCATTAACAAAACTAAAGAGAAAAAAACCTTTAGTGAGATTTTGAATGGCCTCTATTGAAAGGAGGTTAAGGTAGCATAACAACTTCCTAAAATAACCATGAGAAGAGGGTTATGCAAAACTTAACATAAATGAACATAAATAGCATGCATATCATAGCACAATGACTTAGGTAGGGAAAATCCTTTTGGGAGAAAAAACACACTCCAAAGGCCACCCACTATATTATTGAAAAATCAACAAGAGAATATAATATACTTGCAGAGAAGGATTCTCATGAGATTATCAACAACCATAGATTTAGAGGTAACTCAACAAGACTCTTACACAACCTTCATCTCACGCATGTAATATATAGGAGATACAATACATGAAACCGTCAAACGATATTACAAAACCATTAGTTAAAATCACCAAAAAGTGGTGGCCAACTTATCTCCAATCCAAGATGCCCCATGATGTGTCAAAACATACACCAACTCATGTAACTCCCTTTTACAGCTCATTTATGTGTCAAACACATTTTTATATTTTCCATTTCAGGAGACCCAACTTCTAGACGCCATAAATTTTAATTTGAGAGTTTGATTGATGAACTGTTTGAAGCACTAGAAAGCTACTGACGTGTTTTGTCAATCTATAACTCGCTACATTAGTTACAACCATTTTGAGACCCAAAATGGCTTTAAGGCCTTCAAATTGATTTAAAAACTTTCAAATGAAATTTTTAAAAATGGAAACTTTGTTATCTTCCAATCTAGACATGATCTTGCAACGCAAATTTACCGGCATGCTTATTCAGCCAATTCATAGCTTTGTTTAAAATTTTGGACTAATTTGTGCTTGAAAATAAACTTACTATAAATAGTAACATTATGTAAATGCGAGGTGGGGACACCAATTTCCTAACATCTATATGGAAGTTGACCAAGCTTCAAAGCATGCTTTAGAGAGGATTGTTCTCACAAAATACCCATCCAGGGTATAGTTTTCAAGTCATTTGTAGGCATCCTCAAAATCATGTGCAAACAAAATAACATCAAGAGCAAAGGAATCACCTTGTAAAACACCTTCAATATGGACTTTCACTTTCAGAGCCATTTCCCTAAGTGTCAAAGCTAGTAACCTTAGCATCAAATATGAGGCCACTGAGATTGACAACCATTTAAAGAGAGAAAGCAATTGCCCAAATGAGACAAAAGTAAGAAAACTCATAATAAATGTAGGTATCTCTTGCTCCAAACAACAATATGACACAAGGATGACAAGGACAATAGAGTAAAATAAGCAAGAAAATACAAACCAAGCCAACCTATAACCCTAATAACTCACAATTTCCCACTAAAACAATTTGTAACAAAAAAATATTTTAAAATTGTATTAAAAACAAATTAAACAAAAAAGATGTTGAAGTAAGAATCCAAGACCTTCAATCCGCAACACAAAATGACCTCCACACAATAAGAGAGAAGCAACAATAGAAGATGCTAGATTCAACCAAGTCGCGAATACAATATTGTTATAAGATGCGAGAGAGGCCTAGCTTATAGAGTCAAGGTGAGAGGTAGGACTAGACAAGATTGTGACATGTGTCATAATCCTATGCAATGAGAGAACTTAAGTGTTGACCTAGGTAACTAAAAGTAGTTATCAGATAAGATCATAGGACAACTAATCAATCTTCTAGAAGGACACCTAGGACTAAATCCCCTACAAAGATGAAAGAACTAGCAAAAACAGTAGGTACAAGACCTTACTAGGTTCAAAACCTCATTTACACCAACAAAAGACACAACACATTGAAACAATCGTTACTAAAATAATTGATTGACAGTCATAAATGACCCTCGAGTGTGAAGCCCACAAAATACCAAGTTCCAGCACCAAAACTACCATACTTAAACATCATGTGAATCAATGATCAAAAAATCAATAGCAATTTTACATCTTGTCTATACCAAAAAGCGACAAAAGATTTATTCTATTTTTATTGAATGTTAAATCCCCAATACCTATCCATTACACTACCTACAATGAACATAAGTTGGGCCCCATGGAGTTGGTGAAGGCGAACCAAAGCAAAGGCGTTCCCGTGCAGAAGACGGGCCACCATGGGAAGCCATAATGAACAAAATAAAGAAAGACTCACGCATCCGACCACCTTCACATTCATTTCAGTGGGCACCACTCACTGGCTTATCAGCCTTGAGATAGAACGTCAAATGAAACGGGATTTACATTTCCCAGTGCAGATTTCACATGATGTGAGTGATATTTTTGAGGAGAAGAAGCGTCCCCCCTTGTGAATCACACACAATAAGAGATCCTCCATGGCTGGCCTGTCAATTTCCCGTTTGGAAACTTACGACCATTTCTCTTTGCATGCAATCCATTTTCAGATTAAGGACCATTTGAATGGGACGTGCCACCAAAGGGATGATGATATTACTTGCCTTGAGTTGTTTTTCTAATTGTAAATTTAATTGTAAATGGTATAGTATTTTCATTTCAAGATAAGACCTTATTGAATGATGAGGAATGCCATGAGCAAACTCTTCCCTAGCAGTCAAGTCAGAGAAGGTTTGGATGTACTTACTATCAACCACTTAAAGATGAGACAATTGATAAACTATTTAGATTTTGGAATTATTTGCCTTGAGATTGATGTTAGGTCAAGGTATTTTATTTTATGAAATTGATGATTGTTTTGTCTTAAGTTAAAACTTTATTTTTTATTGGTTAATAAAGAGAAATATATCTTTTCTTGGAACATTTTTTAAATATTTGAACTGATATTAATTAAAGTTTTTAATTTTTCAATAATTTTTTGAAGTGTCTATATCAAGCAATTGATTGTTTGATGTTGCAACAAACCCACAACCCATATAAGCTCATCAAATCGACATGTAAGTGCATTTACAAGAAAAAATAAAAATCTTTAGAAAAACTCACTTTATGAAGTAAAAGGGTGTAGTGGGGTGTTATCTTGTGGTGGGCAAATTGGGTCTCATTTATTGGGAGTTTGCACATAAATGATTAGATGATTATGTCAACAAATTTGATTTCTATATATGCATGCATGTGCTTTTATTTAATTTATTTTGTTCTACTCTCATTTAACTTTTTAAGAAGATTATATGTAATTATTTGTGGTATTGTTAATTGAATAAAATTGTTTACAAAGCAAATAAGAGAGCATAACATTAATTCATAGTTATAAATTGATTTAACAAAAAAAAAAAAAAAATCTAATTGAATATTTGAAGTAAAATTATTCATTCAAGATCAACAACCAACAAAGATAAACAAAACATTTATTCTTTAATAATAGATGTGGTTGAGTCTGCATCAAGCTTTAAATGCATTATTTGCATGCCTTAATGTATAGTCTATTAGTCTATATATAGTGGAATGTGTTCCTACTAATCTTTCATTAGTCATGTAAGGTGGAGCTAGTAGCTTGTATGGTTATAATAAAATGAGTTGCTTTGTTATCTCTAAGTAATCAACTATCGATTGAGCAATCTAATCTTGTATATTGTTTAATTGTTCTACTAGTTATTGATCGACCTTCAAAGCACCATGCATAAGTTTTGATGGTTTGGCAATGTAGAAAGGAAAATTAGTACAAAGCACTTGAAAAATATTTTTTTAAAGGAGATCATGACCTATTAAAGATTGCAATACATCTTTCCATTCAAATTGATTAATGACTATTTGTATTATAGATTCCAATATAGCACTATCAATAGTACTAATTCCCAACAAAGTAGGTAGCCAAACATGACTGAAATGCCTTTGAAAATAAGTTTCTAATGAATGCACAGACCATATTGTCATCTTATAAAATGTGTTTGACATACCCAAACAACTTACAAAATAGGTAACAAAAATGCTACACTTGTATAAAAAAAAAATCTAGATAGAAAAATGGGGAAACAAATATTTAAAATCTACAATGCAAAAGAATAGATAAACATATCATCAAGATGACACAGGATGTTCCCTAGGAAAACCTTTAAAGGGAAAAACCTAGTCTCCAAAATTACTCACATGCTTAATGTATTAACTCATCAACAAATACACATATTATAATACACTTGTAAAGTCTCCATGCAATGCTTATTAAACATCAAGCTCCCTAATTGCACTCTAAGTGAACAAGCAAATGAGAACCATGTAATTACTAGGAATAGAATCATAGAGAAATAAAATATTAAAATAAATTAAAAATAGGAATTTACAAAAAAAAATATGAGATACATGGATATACATGATTTTCCCAAAATGGGCTAATCCACAAAGAAATAATCAATCATTTATTTATTCTCTCTACCAAAAAGGAGTACAACCTACAACACATCCACCACAACCTCCTCTTCACCCTTTCACAATCCCCTCTCTCTATCACAAAGCTTTCTCATTATACACAACCATAATACAAAGCTCTCATAAAAGAGGGTTGTCTTCTAGAGAAAAATATATCTACATAACTTATGTTGTTAGATCTATTACCTAAAGATGAATGGTTTGAATTTACTACAAAATTATAATATTTTACATGGAAATTTATTTAAAAATTCTTCTTTGAGGACATTACCTCAAAACCCTCGCTAAGGATTATGATCCAAACACAATTGAAATAAATAGGAAGATAATTAGGATACACTCTCAACAATATCCCACTTGCAGATTGAATAAAACAACTAAATTAGGAAGATAATTAGGCTCCATTACCAATATACTTCCATTTGGTAATTGTTTTAAACAACTCTACTATTGTATCAACTGAACTAAACACCAACTTTGGTCCTAACATGTTTTTCATCTTCACCATCTTACTTTAAGGTTAACTAAGATCGAGCACGCCCTAGTTATTGTCAAGTAAAAGCACAAACCCATGTCACATTTTATGCCAACTAAAATGTTTCTATCAAAATATTTTTGGTTAGAAAGGTTTTTGTTGAAACAATTTTGTTTGAAACCATGTGATTTGTTTATTGCCCACAAGATTTCAAATGAAAGGATTCCGACTGAAATCCAAATTTATATTTTTCTCATTGTAAAATTTGAATCGATACCAAATTTGCCTTTATAATTTCTCCCAAAAGAGCTTTGCTCAAAATAGTTTTGCCTGAAACAATTTCACCCAAAACTATCTATGTGTTTGCTTAATTGGCAACCATCTTTTTTCAAAAATTTCTGAAAATTTTCACTTCCACTGAATTTTTATTCAGTCAAAATGAACTTTTTTTTTAAAACTAAAAGTACCCTTTTGTAGAGCTCATAGTCATGAATCCAAACATGTATTTTTATATATTTTGATTACTTTTAATATATTTTTTTATAAAATAATACAAGTAGATTATAAAATAATACAAGTAGGTTATTAAAATTAAAAATAAGTCTGGTTAAAAATTAAAGTAAAAATCATAAACCATATTAAAATATTTTACAAAATATATGGTGCATTAAAGAAGAAAATCTTCTCAAAAGAGTATAAGTGGTTATTTGATAACGATAAAATATTGATGCCAAATAAAAATTCTCAATGACTTTAAAATATTATTATAAAGAAAATATCCTTCAAAAAAATTTAAAAAAAAAAATCTTCATGAACTAAATATTGATGTTATTTATTTGGAAAATGGAAAACAAAAAAAATTAAGTTATTGATGTTATCTATTTGAAAAATAGAAATCAAAGAAAAAAACTTCTTTTTTTTCTTTTTTCTTTTTCTTTTTTTTTTTTTTTAAAAAAAAATTATTTATGCTAATTCGACCTCCCTCCCATTTATTAAAGTTTTTTAGCAATTAAAAACCTACATTTATATATAAATAAAATTATATCAAAACTTTTTTAAAAATTTTTAAAAATAACAGATATAAACTTCGTGAATATTTCTACATTTCATTGATTTCCATAATTTTAAAATTAAAAACAAAAATACGTTTATGTAGTCGAAGTTGAACAATTTTTATTGTGTTGGTCATTTCGTTTATAAAAGTGTAACACAAATGTGGTCATTTTCTTTATGTATTTTCTATTATTCTATGTGACTATTTTGTTGCATTGCTTTATTTGATAACCTTTGATGAAATTCACAAACTCTAACCTACATCATATAATGATTATGATCAGGGTTGTTCACAATTTACATAATTACAATCATAAGAAATACATTTCAAAATAAGAATGGTTATGTCAATTTTCTCTAATTGTTGATGTTTCACCTTCTTGCATTTGAAAATACATTTTCTAATTAGTTATTTTATATTAAAGAAAAAACAAGCACAAGATAGAGATGCTACATTTTTTTTTAAAACCCATACATTTTTAAATAAGTGTCACTTGTGACGAATACTTGCCTTCATATTATTGTAATAAAAATGTGTTATATTTCTTAATTATTATAATCTTGAATTATTATTATTTTCAAATTAATATTATTTTAATTATATTTATGTAATATTAATTATAACTTACTTCATTAAAATAATTATTTCATTAAAATAATATAAATAATTATAATATAATATAAACATTATAGTCAAAATATACATTTTTCTTAAAAATATAATCCTAATTTATTTATAAAATCAATATAGTTATGATAATGATAATAATAATAAAATTAATCTTAAACTTAATTATTGATTATTACTTTAAGATTATATATTATTTTAATTATGCTTGTGTAGTATTAATTATAATTGATCTTAATAAAATAACTATTAATAATTACAAAATTATATAATATAAACAAACAAACAAAAAAGTAAAAAATAGATATTTTTTAAATGACTAAATAAAAAATATTTAAATTTATAATTAAATGTAAAATTATAGTGTATATATTAAAATGATTAAAAAGAAAATTATGATTTTCAAAAAGTATTAATAAAAAATAGAATGATTTCAAAATAAAAATAGATAATTATAAAAGATACATATTTAGGTTTATTTTTTTAATAGAAATATTTATTATGTAATACTTGTAATAAAATAGTTTAATTATTTATTTAAATTGTTATTTAATCTAATTTAAATTGTGTGAATCAAGTCCCTATACATAGTTAATCGATTTTATTACCTATATTTTCAAAAATTAAAATTTATACAAAAAAAATAACTTCCAATAAAAAATTTAAATTGTTATTTAAAATAGAAATGTATTAATCTTAAAAATACCTATAAAATCTATCATTCCTATATATTTGCTACACCAATTTTTTTCTACCAATCATATTGTAGAATATAAATATCAACTTAATAAAAAATGAAGCTTATTTTGAAAACAAAAATAATAATCAATTTTGATTCATGCAAAAACTCGATTAATTAGGCTTAAGTGAATGCAGTAATATTGTCTACGGCAAATACTAATAACTCATAACTCAGATTCGGAAAACTCACAGAGACAATAAACTTACATTCACAACTCCGATAAATTAGAATTGTGTGTGATTCCTTCCTTGCATACAAATTAGACAGGCATCACAACATATGAATCAGAATGAAAAATATGTTAGATCTTCTTAAAGCAAAAGGCAAAGAAATATCATTTTTGCAACGTAGAAAATTCGTGGGGCAATTTTCAGCTGCTGCTATGCAAAGAGTTGTAGCTCTTTAATTACAAATCAAATGCTCCTTTAACACCATCAATTGTCTCGCTCATTGATAACCTGTTTGCAGAAAGAAACTCGGTTCAAAATCATAAGCATCTAAAACATTGCAAAACCTTCTAAATTAACAATTTACAGTGGATTTATCTATCACAATATACCTTTATTTTTCCTTTAGATCAGGGGGCATCTCAGTAACAAGGGCGTGTATAACATGGACAATATCACATTAACATATGTAACGGAGTACATGAATGTATCTGTGTCTATGGGCAAAGGGAAATATGTCCTGACCCAAAGATAACAAAACTATTGCATTCTTTGAGTCCTCCTATCTCCAATTTAAATACCTAATCATCAGATCAAACGTATACAATGTTGTCGTGACTAGAGAACATACTGAAATTTGTTCTCATTAATATGAAAGGTGTTCGTGCACATAGCTTTCTAACTTATGCTTTTATTTAGGTTCCTAGGTTAGATACAGATTTATTTACTGAGTTCAATAATATATTTATATAATTAGGATAATTCCTATTAACACTCTGACCTCTCAGTAAATTAGATTTCATTCATACATTAGAATGCAAAATTTCTATTTTAGATTGTACTTTGTTTCTAAGTTTATCTTGGTGAATCCTTCCATATTGGAATTTGATTCTGTAGATCTGTGTTGTCATCCTCGTCCACTTTTTTGCTAACTCTATATTTTTTGCATATCAAGGTGAATGATATAGAGTTATTTTGCACCAATACTGGATCTTGTTTTTCAGCCGAGTTGTTATGCTGTCAAATTTGTGTGTATGAGGTTGTAGATTAGAGACATCCTGTGATTTCTCATAATACCCTTGTATTTTCAGAACAAGCATGGCAATCTCAAAATTTTAATGACTGTTTTATACATTTTAAGTTGAATACTTTTTAGAAAAGCAGCACCGTGGTAATCATATAAGATCCTTTCTTATACAATACAGAAAGTAAACTACAGATTCTGTGACAAGAATATAGTACATGATACTGTACATCTATAAATTTCAGACAGCTATCAGAGATAACACAGTACATAGATTGATGTGAGGATATTTATATAGTTATACAAAGAATAGGAGGGAAACAAAACAAGAATCCAACGGTATAAAGAAATTGCCACTACTAGGTTGATAGGTGAAGTAATATAGGGCTAGGATGCATAGCAGAACAGAGATCATGAGCAGGGTACCAAAATTTGATAAAGCAAGATCATTCTAATTAAAGACAATAAATTTCCACTGTCCATGTGAGTGATGAGAATGCTTCTGGATATAACTTTATGGTTAATTTTTAGCATCAACATTTCAGATTGCACTCCATTATTCATCATTAGGATGACGATAACATATTAAGGAAATAAAAGTGGATAAACCCAGTTGTGTGCAAGTCAAAATCAGTATTGTCATTAAGAGTCAATTATTAATTATAGATTAATAGTGTTTCTGGGTGTAACTGTGTAAAAGCTTTCTGAGTCAATCATTGTCATTCGCAAAAAAGAAAAAGATTCTCTCAAGAAGCTATGCAAATAAGCAATGGCCAAATGGGAATTGAGTACAATGCATAAAGAGAGGAAATATCATTGAATGAAATTGTTACTGGGCCTGTATATCTATAGATTCACTTGTAATCTACTTCAACAAATCTATGTGCAAGGCAAATATCTAACATGTAACAAATTGGTTAGCTTTGGACCCTATGGCTTGAGTAGTATCTGAGGTGGTGCAATCAACTGTCAATAGATACCATAACAGATCCCTTGACTCGGCAATAAGAAACAGGCAATATAGAAGCATTTTCACAGTTCAACATTCAATTAAAGCAAAATCCAAACAAGTTGGGCAACTGAGTCTTTCGCCTGCATGACAGATACCTATGCCATATTTCAAAGCACTATTATTTATGTTGTGCATTATGTGCCGAATGATTACCCCATTCAAAGGATAAAGCAAGTTGATCTTGAAAACAACATATTACTGGCACTCAAATAGCCTAAGTGTCCAGAAGCATTAACAAAGAAGTGAGGTCCATGATTAACAAAAGCACATTTGTCAGCTGTAATGACTATTTTAGGAAGAGAGCTCCCAAGTAATCCTGTAGAAAGAAGGATGTAACTTTCTGTTCATTGAAGTACTGTAAGATGTATTTCCCCCAAAATCTGTGCACGGCTAGAACCCATTCCAAAAAAAGGTGTAATTAATTACATTTATCTTTAATGAAACAGCATTCTAGACCCTGAACTGCAGAAGTCGAAAATTCAGGCATTCACGTTCAATTTTGAACCACCATTGCTAAATAATGCATTACAATAAAGATTTTTTCAAAAAGACGGGTCTTTCAAAAATCCTTGAAAAAAAACAAGCATTTGTAGTCTAAGTTGTGAATGATATAGAACAAGATTTTTTACTACATAAGATATAGAAAAAACCATTAAATATAATAGACATATCTTGTAAAACTCAATGAGGAACACTATGGCCCCATGGTTGAATTTAGATTCATTTGAAAAACACTAAATAGAGATGATTTGCAAGATTTTTATGTAAATGTAAGTTATGCCATCAAGGAATACATCTCAAAAGCTTTCTATTCATTTATGACATGACAATATTAGACTAGGGAAAGATTAAATAATGTTAATTAATACAAGACCCCTATCTATTTTAATTTCAATTCTATCATGGGCAACTTATCCTTGGAATTAAGAGCATTCGTTACTATTAGACACAACTAATGCTCATCATAACCATCGTCCATCAGTAAGAAACACTCTCCAAAAGAAGTATCTAGGAGAGAATATAAATTCTCCCTGGAAATTAGTATTTACTAGGGATTATATTGCCCAAGTATTCTGAATCATTCTGAGGCCTCCTTTTAGCCCTAAGAAAATGGCCCATCATATGAAGTCACACATTACCAATCGGTGTGAATTTCCCTGCAAAAGCAGTGCAGTGTTCTACAGCACTAAATCGGGATATAAACAAAATCAAGCAGATTTACACCAGCTAAGAGGTGTGCCAGTAACATTGGAAGTTTGAATAATACCCTTGCATAAGCTAACTGTTACTTTCATATCAGGTATGTATTATGACTCCTATTTTTGCAATATTTGCAGACAAGCAAACTGTAGAAATGGTAATCATTTCATTGAAATCTTCTTGTATCTCAGAGGACCCACTTGCATGTTCTTTCTTTTCTTAAGCTAGAAGTTGAGACACTCTGCTAGCTGACATAGCCATTATTGAATCATTGCATTATGGTCAGAAGGCCTTCAACTGTTGAATTATTTCTATACCCAAGATACACATTTAGTGATCCAGAAATTCGGATAAAATTGATTAGTCCGTGTTGCTATGCAAAGTATTCCAGATGCTGTGTAAGGAGAGATCTCAATTGTTGCACAAAATATTCCAATTGCTGCACAAAGTAGCTTAGTTGCAGTTTGTCTTTTGTTGAGCGACTATTTGACTTCAGAATGGATTGTTTCTTTTTGGGCAGCACTAGAGCAACAAAATGTAATTGTTGGTAGGTTAATCATTTTCCTGAGTCATGACTGTTCGTATAACCTAGGTTGTGGTGATTCATGACAATTTGATAATCCATTGCTTGCTCCATTGGCAACCATGGGAGCTAGGTCATGGTCCATTTGGTGTTCCATGATGGCAATTGAACGGTTTGAAGTTATGCAACTGATCATTGCCATTGTCACGTCCTATTTAATTAGCCTAGCTTGATAACTGGAGTATTGTACTAATTGTTTAAATAAAATAAAAATTAGGTAAACAATTTTATTATATTAAGCATTGTTGAAGAGTGATTATGATGACAACTAACTGTGTAAATATAACAGGAATCATTGACATTCTCTCTTCCACTTCAAGTTATAGAGAAGGAAATGGAAGAAGTTTGATAGTATAATGAATACTCACACAACTAGTTTTTGCAATTACAGATGATTGGGCTTCCATTGCCAATTTCCAAAGATAAATTTAGGAGGGCAAAAGCAAAGAGAACAAAGGAGGAGTTGGCAATGACTAGCAAAGAATAGAAGCAACACATTTCCATTTCCAGTGACCACTGAGAGGAGTCAGCTTGAGAAAAAACTCTCATCCCATTGATGGTGCATAGGGCCGTTTGAGGATTCTTCTGGTTGGAGGAACGATTGAAGGTTTCATTATTTGAAGTTGGAACTTTGTAATCCTTCTAGATGTGTTAAGATCAGCTTGGGCAATTTGGGAATCATCTAGTTGATGGGTTGAATTGTGGATAGTCCATTTCCCCATAGACTTTGGTGATTATTGTCCATTCTATTACTGTAGCATGGGTGGTTGTGGATCTTTATTGGTGTCATTGGTAGTTTTTAGGTGTAGGGAGCTGTTAATTGCCATGAAGATGCTCCTGTCTTAGCCCGTGAGGCATGAAACACTTGTAATGGCTCTCATATAATGGCATGAGGGGTTTTTATTCACTCTGTGTGAAGTTTTTTCCACTGAAGAGTTTTCACCAGCAATAAGGATTGGTTTGCAAGGGGGGGGGTGTTGAATGTTTTGCTTTTTTCTACATTTTGAATGTCTATTTTTGACTTGATCAATTGCATTTGCCTTTGCATTACAAGTGGGTTGAAAGAGTGTAGAGAAATTTGGACATTTGTTTACCTGTATGTTAATGAATAGTGCATGTAGAGTATCTACCCTAGTTTATCGATCAATTAGAAACTTTGTTTAGAGATGATCATATATTCGTATCATTATTATAAGGATGCTTAAAATATGGCGAAGTCTACTGCAGTACCAAATTATTCATCCTGTTGTTAGAGTAGAAAACATTGACTGGTATTTAAAGTTTTAAGACTTCCAGACGTCAGTATTTTTCATGGTACATCTGGATTTCATCTATGTTTTATCTCCTATTGAAAGCAAGCAAAAGACAATAGAACACCATTGAATGCAACCACCTTGTCTAAAATATTCATACTTGCAAATTATACACTTTGACGGTATTCCCTTATCATATGACATTTGCATCGTATACAAAATATTATTAAATATATACCCCATAATAATGGAGTTTTACCAAGGGCAATGAGAGTGTAGCATTTTGAAACATAGCGAAAGACCAAACCAGCTGGATCTTTAAACCCAAACCTTTGCAATAGATCCTGCCTAAGAGCATCCCATAGCTGGCTGGAATTCAGCAACCACTGCCATCATCATTTGTTTTTGTGGGTAATTCACAAGGGCCCCTTAAATATCTCAGAGATGTCCTTCAAGAGTTACCAGTTTAGATTTCAATAAGTAGCACTTACCTTGAGTTTTTGTGAGTGCTAAGCCCAAAGCTTTCATGATAAGCAAGGGCATAATATTATCTGACGCTTCTGATTCCAGGATGTTGCTATTCAACTTGATACCTCCTATACTTAACAAGACATAGAATAGTTGTGGTTTTTCTTCAACCTTCATTACTTTACCCTAATGAATGGCAAATGGTTCAACTGAAACTTGTGAAACATGAGCTGATTTAACCCGTTGACAAATTTGGCTATCTTATCTGACTGCTTGGGACAATTCTAAGAGAGGTTGAGTTGTGATATCTGCACTTTGGCCTATTCATTTAATCAAGGATATCAAACTTTAGCATAACTTCTTCTGCTGAGATTGCATTCATCTGACAAAAAGATAATTTTGAATCAGCAAGAATTTTATCGTTTCCCTTAACATTTTCTTTCTCCAACCTTTCTCTTTCATTTTTCAGATTTTGAGTTTGAGCTAGGACAACAAGAGAACGTCTGAGAAATAGATTATAGTCCAGTGCTCATCAGATGAATATTTTTCTTGAATAAAGCTCATTGTAGAGCCACCATCAAGTCCTGTTGGTGTCTGTTTTATCATCTACCAAACATTAGGATAGGATACCCGAAGGTATTCTATCCTCTCCTAAAAAATCACTACTGATTCCAAGGTCTATATGTGCGAACAAGCGACTTTAGTGGAATAGCTTCTTGGGTAGTGTATGCTGAAATTTCAAGGGGGACTTACGTTGACAAGTATCTTGAACTGCTGAACTTAGATGGATTTAGCATTTTTAAGCTCTTCTCTTTTTTTGGGGGGGGAATTTTCTGGGATTTAGACTTTCAAAAGAAAGGGAAAATGGGATAGAGTTTAGGAAGGCTAATCTAATCCTACGAATTCTGGAGACGGTATCAACTGGGTGCTCTCGAGAAACCAAACCTTGCTTCGCCACACTAGGGACAACTACACGAGGCTAGTGCAATCTTCAATGGGTTGTGCTTATGATCGAGATGTTGGGATGCACAGGGGATGGGCTCAGACTAACTTTGCACGGTGAGATGGAAATCATCCATATACCAAAAGTATGAGCGGAGATACACCATCAATTGACACTTATCAAATCCTTCATTCGAATTAACAACAATGAAAGCAAATCTAAGTTAATTTTAACTAAGTGTTGAGGCAATTGAAACCATGCAAATCATTCAAATAATAGAGATTACAAAGCAGCGCACATGCAATATATTATCTGGAAATGACCTTAAGCAACAATACATCAAAAACCTCACCCTTTTCAAATGAGAGGAGGCAACCTTATATAGTTTCTCAAAAATAAATGAATGGCCGAGATCAAACAGTGATCAAGGGCCAAGATTGAAAGTCCTAAACCCTAATTAGGGTTTCCCGAAATACTATCAGTTCAAGCAAATGAAAGAGTGACAAGTGGCGCAGTTGCTAATTTTACTGAGGTGAGTGGCCACTTTCCTCTTTCAAAGATTCAACGTATCTGGACACAACGAGCTTGACCTCCTCCATGGTGACACTTGGCAAACCGCCAATCTGGAAGTCGATGAGGTCCACATCGTCGGCGCATGTGGCAAGGATGCCTTCCCACTCCACTGCTTAGGTGAGGAAGTTGTCATCGATGGAGAGGAAGTTTGCAATCTTCGAAAGATCGCCTTCGTTAATCATCCCTGAATCTCAGAAGAAGCTCGCCTGAATCCTGGCTCTCAGGTTCTCTGCTTGTAAATGCTTCTCCCTTAGGCTTTCCTTCTTCCAGATCTCTGACGCCACACGGAATACCTTGCCCAAGATCTCTCTAACCCTTGCCTCTGTCTCAAAACACTTGGTCTCGGATTTCTTCAGAGCCTCAATCCGAGTGACCAGAGCATAGTACCACGTGCCGAAGTCGTACCTGTCTCCTGTCTGTATGATGCCTGCATCCACTAAGCTCGTCTTTGACATGCCCCAGATAACCTTCAAGTGAGGGAGTATTTCATTTTGAATTTCATCCACTTCTTCCCAACTAGATGCTAGATCCTGGATACGATCAATCGACAAAGAAGTTGCCTCATGTGCCGATACTAAGTTTTCTACCAGGGTGTCAGCACGTACCAAAGCGTCTGAAATCCACTCCTTCTCTTGAGTGTACGATCCCTTCATATCATCATAGTCCTTCATTGATCCCTGTTGAAGAGGCTGTGGTGGAGTAGCCGGGACTTCATGGTTGAGCGGGCTGGTAAGATGGAGAACATACTTCTTCCATTGTTGGTTCTCTTCTTCCACTTTTTTTCTCTTTTCCTTTTCATGAGCCAGCCTCGTCTTTAGAACATTGCAGGAGTCATCAAAACATTGGATCTCTTGGTCCTGGGTAGGCTTACCCATCTCTATGGTGGTAACCTTGTAATCATCTGCGGTGATATTGTCCCTAGTCTTCCCTTCTTTGGGCACTGCTATCTGGACTGTCCTGAATCCGGCACTGTCTCTCTGAATCAGGGAAAACTTCCTGGCTGGTTTGGGCGGTTTAGCTATAGCGGGTTCATTCACCTTCTCCAGGAATGCTGCGGTGAGCTCCTCGATTGAGTGGGCCTCCTTGGGAACCTTGGCCTTTATCCTTGCTCTCAGCCAATCCGGAATGGTTGATTGTTCTGCAGTGTTCCGATCAAACTCATCATCTGCCTCTCCTGGGTTCGCTGGTATGCCATCCAAGAAGATTGTAGGGGCCTCAATCTGCCCCCTGTTTGGAGTTCGGAAGACCTTCTCCAACACTTCCTCAACTGGCTGGGAAAGCACTCTTACTTCATCATCAATCACACAGATGTTCATCTCTTGCTCCCCAATTGTACTGTGATCAGGCGCAATGGAAGCAGCACTTAGGATGGAGTGGCTTTCGTTGGATTTTCTCTCACCTACAACCCTTTTCCCTGTGACCTTTGTGGAGCTTCCACCCAACTCCTTCCTCTTTCAAGACCCAACACTTTCTGGATTCCGAGCATCACCGGCAGAGGTACAAGGATTGACGGACAGAGTATCATCTACTCCCATTAATTCATAAGTTAAAGCCACACCTTTGGCCTTCAACTGTTTTGTCTTTTCGGACGCCCACCACCTTGAGTACTCAACCACCGACCTCATGAGGTCTGTTAGATCTGATTTTTCTCTTTCTATCCAATCTATCAAGACTAAGGGTTCATCCTTCATCTTCTCAAAACCTGGCTGCTGAAGTTCTAGACCTTCTTCTACCTAATCGGCAACTTTGAATACTTTCGTTGCTCTCACCATACTCAGAGGAATTCTTGACCAGAACCTCTTCTGGATCTCGAAACTATCGGCTACATTAGCCCAATAGTCTTCTAGATCCAGTCTGTGCTCAAACATTGCCCCTTCGATCTTCTTTATCCTATGGAATGGATCGAAATCCTTTCTTGCCTTGTATTGATAGAAGGGATACCAGGCCAGGTCTTTCTCAGCGGTGGCTGCAGCCTGTGATGATGGACATGTTTCCAGCCCATTACCAATTGTAAGTGAGGACATCCCTGCCTTCTTCTGCTTATCCCTTTGAATCACTATATACTAGTCCAATTGTCTCACAACCTCGAGCAACACCACTCGGTTGGTAGGGTAAGCTGGAAGCTTGTATGGAGGCCCAGAGAATCCCTGAATTCGGAGGTAAGTGAACTTTGGATATTGGATGTACCAACACCCGAACTGACCGATGAAGTCCATAGACTCTTGAGAGAGCCTCTGGTGCAGGCCACCTTGAAGGGTCCAGGTAATGTGCATCAGGAAGGATCATTCACCCTTTCGAAATGGAACTTCTCCTCCATGTGGAGCTGGGGATAACAATCATATATTGGAAATTGGTTCTCCTTGTTCCCAACTTCTCCTCTACAAGTGAGACCTCTGTACCTGTAGATCCTGGCCAAAGAATAGAACAAGTAAGAACTCATGAAGAAAGTCCTATTCACTTCCAGATTCCTTAGCTGGCTGTCTAGGCTGTCACTGATCATACGGGCCCAGTCTATCATTTTTACTCCATTGATTATTTCATTAATGAAATAATACATCCAGGGTTCGAATGGAGCTCCTTGAGGATTTCCTATTATTCTATTGAGCAAGACAATCATGTCCCCAATGTCCTCCTTGAAGTATGCTCGCACTAGGCTCTTTCTCTGGAGTTTGGAGGCGCCCGAAGTATGCTCGCACTAGGCTCTTTCTCTGGAGTTTGGAGGCGCCCTTCCTCGGCTTGTCTAGCCAGGAATGGTTAACTATGGCATCATATTCCTCCAGGTGGTCGTGGTACAGACTGTCAACTTCGTCCTTTGTCATATATACTGCGTTGTGGTACTCAGGGATCCTGAAGGCCTCCTTGATGGCCTCATCGCTGACATTCGCCAACACTCTTCCATCAGGTGCAACGATATCCTTACTGATGGGGTTGTAGTGTTTGGCACATTCAACTACTAGTTCATTGCATTGCATGGTGGGGAGGAAGCCGGCAGCGTGCACGATACCACTCTTCATCATTTTTCGCGCAATGGTGGTAGGCACAAGGTTGTCCAGACCAAACATTCACTTCTTAAACTCCCTCAGATTGATGTGTCCGAGGTTGGTGTCGCTGATGTTCTTCCACTTTGAAGTCATCCTCGACTCTGGAGGAGCATCTTTGTCTACCTGGAATTTCATAATGTATAAGGCCTACAGGCAAACAATGGAAATTTTTAAGTTAGGAAAGGATTTGCAAAGTTTTGAAAATAACGGGGCTGCGAAATGGCGCTGTGTTGGAAAATTTTCTATTCTTTTTATTCTCATACTTAGCCATAAAAATCGAATTTTCACCTTAAAACCCTCAGTCGTAAGGTTGGTTGTGGTTACCACCAAGTGTCAAAACTTTCAAAAAAATTCATACTTAGCCAAAAAAAAAAATGATTTTCTTCCTCCAAAAAATATCATTTATTAAATTCTGGAAAATATTCAGAAAATTCACAATTTTAATTTCACCTCTGACTTGGATAGGAGTAAGGCTAGAATTTTCTCCAAAATATTCAGAAAATTCAGAAAAGCTCGGACGATTCTTCTTCATATTTGTTGCCTTTCTCCAAAAATCTGTAAACCTTCTACCAAAAAATATTATCCCACTTCCAGCAATATCTAGAATTTTCTCCAGATGATCTTCAAACTGACATACTTTACTAAGCTCTCCTTAGTAATTTTGGACTTCTTGGTGTAACAATGAAGTTGATAATGAAGTATTTGTAGACAAGGTTAAGCAAAACCCCTAAAATCATCCAACTCATACTTCTAATTCTAAAAAAAAAACTTTCCATTTTGATTTAAGTTTGAAGATATTCATCAATCCTCCAATATTCCCTTTCAAAAAAAAAAACTTTCCATTTTGAATTAATATCTCAATAATTTTTCAATATTCTCTCAATATTCTCAAAAAAACTTTCCATTTTGGATTTATTTTGAGGGTTTTTAGATATTTCTCATATATTTTCTTCATTTTGGATTTAATTTTGAAATCTTTGTGGATTTTGTGACATCATGTTGACTTTTCAATGCGTAGGTGGACTTTGGAAATTTATCTCCATCTTTTCCAAGGTATGGCGGACTTAGGAGACCTCTCCTCTTGGCCCTCTTCAAGGCAAAATTTTGGCTAAGGCATGGAGCGAACTTCAAGCTTTGCTCCTTCATGGCCTCATAACCCTTGGCGGACTTTGAACGCATCTCCAGTATGGCCTAGGGCGGAGTTTAGACATGGCTCCTCCATGGCTTTCTTACTTTGGGCAGACTTTGGTGGCCTCTCCCCTTTGTGAAGATCTTGGGCGGACTTTGAACACATCTCCAGTATGGCCTCCAACCTTGGCGGACTTTAGACTTGGCACCCACATGACCTCTCTAGCCCTTGGGCGGACTTTAGACTTGCACCCACATGACCCCTTTAGCCCTTGGGCGGACTTTGAGGTGTGCTCCTTCATGGCCTCCATCAAAGTGAAAATTTGGCTAAGGCATTGGGGCGGACTTTGAAGGTCCCTCTTCATGACTCTCCTAAGGCATGGCGGACTTTGGCCTTAGCTCCCACATGACCTCTCTAGCCCTTGGGCGGACTTTAGACTTGGCACCCACATGACCTCTCTAGCCCTTGGGCGGACTTTAGACTTGGCACCCACATGACCCCTTTAGCCCTTGGGCGGACTTTGAGGTGTGCTCCTTCATGGCCTCCATCAAGGTGAAAATTTGGCTAAGGCATTGGGGCGGACTTTGAAGGTCCCTCTTCATGACTCTCCTAAGGCATGGCGGACTTTGGCCTTAGCTCCCACATGACCTCTCTAGCCCTTGGGCGGACTTTAGGCATCCCTCCTCTTGCTTGGGCGGACTTTGGTGGTGCTGGCCATCATGGCCTCTTCAACACATGGCGGACTTCTGGCTTGGCACCCATGTGACCCCCAAAGGCATGGCGGACTTCTGGCTTGGCACCCATGTGACCTCCCAAGACATGGCGGACTTCAAGGTGAGCACCCACACAGCCTTCTAAGGCATGGCGGACTTCAGGCAAGGCTCCTTCATGGCCTCTCTTGCATCGTGGTGGGGTTTGAAACTGCAAAAAAAACCTTTGTTAGCCAGACTTAGCATAATTTTCAGAGAAACTTCAAAATTTAAACTAATTTAACCGAATTAACTTGAAATTTGAAATCCATGCTTTTAGGTGGATCATCTGAAGCAGCAAAAAGCCTAAAATCTAGGTATTTAGCTTTTTAGATCGAAACTTGGAATTTTCAAGTTCCGATCGAAGCTGGTCAATGGTACAAGTGTAAACCCTAGGTTTGCATCCCGAAAAAGCAAAAAGCCTAAAATCTAGGGATTTAGCTTTTTTAGGTCAAAACTTGGAATTTTCGAGTTCCAGTCGAAGCTAGTCAGTGGTACAAGTGTAAACCCTAGGTTTGCATCCCGGAAAAGCAAAAAGCCTAAAATCTAGGGATTTAGCTTTTTTAGGTCAAAACTTGGAATTTTCGAGTTCCGGTCGAAGCTGGTCAGTGGTGCAAGTGTAAACCCTAGGTTTGCATCCCGAAAAAGCAAAAAGCCTAAAATCTAGGGATTTAGCTTTTTTAGGTCAAAACTTGGAATTTTCGAGTTCCAGTCGAAGCTGGTCAGTGGTGCAAGTGTAAACCCTAGGTTTGCATCCCGAAAAAGCAAAAAGCCTAAAATCTAGGGATTTAGCTTTTTTAGGTCAAAACTTGTAATTTTCGAGTTCCGGTCGAAGCTGGTCAGTGGTGCAAGTGTAAACCCTAGGTTTGCATCCCGAAAAAGCAAAAAGAAGACATCCCTAAAAAAAGGAAAAGCTTTCTAAAAATAGCCATATCGGAGATCAGGCTAAAAATGCCAAAAATGAAACTTCCTAAAAAATAGGAAAAAGCAAAAAAGCAAACTTTCTAAAAATAGAAAGTTGTCCAAATTCGTCCAAATCGATTGCGATCTTCGTCCTTTGGCCTTTCTAAGCACTCTGGTGGTGTTCACACTCCGGAATCACATAACTTGCAAAAACTAACTTTCAATCCTTAGGGCCTGAAATGCTCTGAACTAGACAAGGCTTGGTGAAACTGCAGCAAAAGGTCACAGATGCTAACAAAACCCTAGAAAGCAGGAAAATCAGAGGGTCCCCAGTAGCAATGGGGCGATGTGTGGAAAAAGGTCACAACAAGTCCTTTTGAAGAAAAATTCTAGTTTCCTGATAAACCTTGGTTATTTACTTCAAACCAAGAAATCAAGTGCATCTTATGTGTTTCGAGACATCTGTTGGTGCCATGGTCAATGGTATCATGGAAAGAACAGTATTTAATTGGATTCTTGCTGGCAGGAGCCTCAAATGTAAGTAGTTCAGGCAGAGAAGACATTATGGGCCTGTTTTGGCCCGTTTACTTCATTAGAAGAACCAAAATTTTTGTGTTGTGCCTTGATATGGTTGAGCTGAAGTACTTCTTGAACTCTGATGCTTAATAAGAGACAGCTTATTTCAAACCTTTTTAAGTAATAAATCAGTTGTATCTTGGATTAGAGGATAGATTGAATCCTTCTTGATTTGTAATGTGGTGATCATGTTATCTTCCAGTTTTGCTCGAACTTGGGCTTCTTCAAGTTCATTGATCTCACAAGCCTGATTAAAAAAGGCAATCTTTAGGGGCAATGCGTTGATAAAACAACCTAGCAGAATTTGCAAAGGAGGCCCCAAAGCTGTGTTGATTCTCCCAATGAAGTAGTTCAAATTGCGACAAATCCTCACCTACGCTCATTGAAATCTTTCTTTGAATTTATCAGCTACACAAACAAGAAGCATTCATCCTCAAATGGCTTCAAGCAAGTAAGAAATTCTTCTATCATGAGCCCCCAAGAAGTAATGTAATCAGGCAAAAAATGATGAAACCAATATGTTGCCCCTCTGACTAGTGTTTTGACAAAATGCCAAACAACCACATCTTCATGAGAAGCACCTAGTAAGCATGGTAAAGCCTAAGAAGTCTTCGTCTAGGTGCTAGGACCTGTTGTGTGTTGCACACGCTCCTTGTTGCCGACAGGGTCCCCTTTCCCTTTTGGGCCTTTCCGTCTTCGCCCTGTTGAGTTCCGCGCAGAGTGTCTCGCATCCTTTAGAGAGAGCCCGCGATCAGTCCGTAAGATGATGATGTTGAGCGGAGGAGCCTGTAAATCCATGAGGTTAGTT
This sequence comes from Cryptomeria japonica, assembly GCF_030272615.1. Classification (NCBI taxonomy): domain Eukaryota; kingdom Viridiplantae; phylum Streptophyta; class Pinopsida; order Cupressales; family Cupressaceae; genus Cryptomeria; species Cryptomeria japonica. The sequence goes on along the minus strand of NC_081406.1, from coordinate 661,453,145 downwards.
GAGCCCTCTGGCACGAATTCCAAGAGATTGTCTAAACTTGAAAAATCGCCTTAGATAGGCGTGGGATGATAGAGACTGGCGAAGTCCGCCAAGTAAAGGATAGGGCGTTTGAAGGTCGCATAAGGACCCAAAGACGCCAATTTTCGCATAAGGATATAAGGGAGATAAGAGGGTGCAGAGGTGTAAATTTTCAAAAAACCTCCTCCGTATCTCGAAATTTGCGCTAAATGAGAGAGATTACACAATGTTTTTTAAAGTTTGCAGGATTTGTGAGAATGGCGATTTTCGCTAGCTAAAACTGTCAAAGGGGAGGGGAAAGTCTTAAAGTGCCCCAAAGTGCCAAAAGTTTTCAAAATGACCAAAAGGTCCGAAATTGGCAAAATGACCAAAAGGTCCGAAATTGGCAAAGTGACCAAAAGGTCCGAAATTGGCAAAATGCCCCAAAGGCCGAAATTCAGACCTTTAAGCGAAAATGTTAAAAAGTAAAAGTTGGCAAAATGCCCCAAAAGGCCAAAATTCGGACCTTTAAGCGAAAATGTTAAAAAGTAAAAGTTGGCAAAATGCCCCAAAGGTCCGAAAATCTCATTATGGAGGAAGACTGAAAGTTTTAAGAAGTTAAAGATTTGCAGTGTGTATGGAAGCTCCGAAAATCGCGTTATGAAAGAAAAGCGCAAAAGATGAAGTTTTCAAAACCCCCGAAAGCACCGAAGTTCGCACAATAAGGGTAAATGTGAAGTGTTTAAAGTCTGGAAAGTCCCCCATTCTGCCGAAAATCGCGTTGTGGGAGAAGTGGCGAAGGTTTAAGTTCATGCAAACTTGCAAAACCCTTCAAATTACCAAAGTTCGTCGTCCAAGCAAAAGGAACAGCCGCGGATTTGGAAGGCGCGGTTTTTGATCCAAGTTCAAAAAACGCACAAGGCACCAAAAATCGCGATTTAGGGGTTAATTGCAGGAGAATCTTCGAAGTTTGAGAACCCTCTCCATTTGCTAGAGATTGCCCAAGGTAAAATCACACTGAAGTAAATTGCCAAAATCACCAAGGTAATAAAATTGCTAAGTCTGAGTGTAAAACTGCAAGTTCTTTTCAAACCAAAGGCGTGAAATTTTGAATAGGGAGTTAACCGAAGAAATTCAAAATTGCAGAATTCCCTCATTCAAATTTGCAAGTTGTGCGGATTCACGTCATTCATTTTTTTTGCCAGGTAAGTTGGCTTCGCTCCTCTCTCAATCATTTGAAATATTTGCAAATTGGATAGAGATGTGTGCAAAATTGATTAAAATGAAAGTCTTGAAAACCGCATCTTTTCCCATTTATAAGAAGTCATGCAAAGCAATTGAAATCAGAATTTACTCCTAAGAATCAGCTAGAAAATGCATTTTCAGACTTACGAAAATTTCTCAAGTTTTGTCCATTTTGAAATTCAATCCTAAAGTGCCTAAGTATAGATCCATAATCGAAAGCTTAATAAATATTCATGTTTAAATCAATCAAGCTTTTAGCTAAAATTGTCATGCCATCCTTTGAATTTGGTTTTTGAGTTGATCCTTGTATGCTGGCATATCCTTTATCTAACTCGCCTTACTTCCTTTATAAATCGCCTCGTAATCCGCGTCCAGCTATGCAGGATAAATGCCTAAATCGGTGGTAGAATCATCAAAGACGCCTACTACAGCCCAGACATCGCGAGCATCCAAATCAGATATCCTTGGCAAAGTTGAAAGGATGAAGTATCAGTATCAAAGAGGGGGCTGAGGGAGTCAAAAGTTCAGAGTGTCTGGGACAGTGTCGGTGATACTGACCTAGGCCATATCGATATCCAAGATTTCAAAAACCGAGTCTTCTCCCCTAACGCCTATGGCAAGCCTAGGCAGATGATGGAAAGTGGCATTGCCCAAGCGGCGGGATTTCCCCCGACAGTGCAAAACTATGAGTTAGTAGTAGAGGTTGCCCGGCATTACCAACCAAGTTCCAGATTGGTGCTCCTCGAGGACATGGTCCTCGCTAACTTCACCCCTGAAGCCATTGGCGATGCATTCGACATTCCCTTCCCAAACAATCCCACGGCCACGACTATAGATGAAGCGCAGGGGGCGTATGATATGAATCCCACCAGATGCAAAACACTGATGAATGAAGAGTGGTACAAGGAGAGAAGACCTCCATGCATCAGGATTGGGAAAAAGACCCCTAGAAACGACTTTCACAACGAGCATGGGGACATGGTCACATTGCTCAGCAAGATTATGGGACTTCCCCAATCCAATTACTTTGAAGAATGGGTGTTTTACTTCATAGAGAAGGTCTTAGCTAGGAAATCCAAATTTGACAGGGCCCAGATCATAAGCGACAACATCCACACTCAATTGATCAAACTCAAGACAAAAAAGTACTTCACTATGACCTCCTATTTGGTCTACATGTTCACCAGGAACCAGCCACTGCCAAGTTTGATCATGAAAGGTGAAATTGGGAATGGACCTGATCAGGTAAAAGTATACGATTGTTACCCAAAGCTACACTATCAAGACATAGCACAAAGAGAAAAGAACAGCCTGACCTATGCAGTTGGTCAATATAAGCAAGAAAATGATGCCTTCACAATGCGCCTGGTTAGGCTAATGCAAGGAGGATTACACATAAGGCTCTCAGAGCAAGCTACTATCCTAGTACAGAGATATGGTGCTTGGTTCATCCAATTCCCAAGGTTCTCCTATATCCTGATAGCTGGTTTTGAGGGTGCCCCTCTCCGACTTCCACGGTACCCAACCGACAAGATAGTTCTTATGGAGGTCGCAAGGCAGTCACGTCCGGCAGGCAGCTTACTCAGGGACAGGAAGCAGGCTGGATTCGCATTCCCCATGATTATAGGCAACCAAGATGTCCATCTAAAGAACCCATCCCAAGCGGAGGAATCCTTTGCAGAGCTGGCTTCCTATGGCCTATAGGAGCATTTTCCGAGGAAATGCTTCGATCACGACAATCTGGCAAAGAGAGCCTATGGCAGGCGATACAGAGCAAAAGAATCAATTGAAGATTATTGGAAGAACTGCTCTGATGACTATGAAGTTCGAAGACGTGAGTATTCAAGGCTAAGTGTGCAACAAATGCGACTTTTTGAATATCGTCGGGTCCCAGATCAACTCACAAATTCAGGAAATTGTCTGCAAGTCCGGGAATTTGAGGCAGTAAGGCATCTTTTACCAAGCATTGACTGGTCGCAAGACCCGATCACTAATTTTGAGGCAGTCATGGCAGCCCCAGGAAGATATACTGACCAATGGTTGCATCAAGAAATTGAGCGACTAATTCATGAAGGAGTCCAATTCACTTACCACTTGATGAGTAACCTTGATTCTCAGTCCTCCGAAGATGAGGGAACTTCTAGTGCACCTAAGGAAGAGATTGAAAATCCTGAGAGGAGGAAGAAGGCTAAGGCCAACAGAGGAACTCGAACATCCAAAAGGACAAAGGAAAAGATTCCTATTAGGAGACCAGAGGTCACTTCATCATCAAAGGACCCTAGTTCGTCCGATGACGTAGTTGAACTAGATTATATACCTGCTCCGCCTTCCCAGAGTGATATTGATGCATTTGGAGTTGATGATCCTCCTGCACCCGACATGCTCGAACCCAAGCTAAGAGCCGCTGAATCAGCCGAACCAGATAATCAAATTGAGGAAGGAGAGATTTCATCCACTCAGGGGATTGAAATGCATGAACCCACCCAACAGAGCCGCCATGAATTGCTGCCCCATAATACTACCAAAGATGACTCCACTGTCGAAGGAGAGCAAAAGACAGATGATACCCGCAGGCCCAAAAAAACTGAAGAACAACCATCACACGAAGGCACCAGACAATTGTTCAGTGAAGTGGGAGAAAACTCGGCTGCGAGCAAGGAACTTGACACCTCCTCTACCCCTCCTGTAACGGAACAGCTGCAAATTTGTGATGAGACGGCTGAAAACATCAAAGAGCAGAGTGCAAATTTGACCATAGCATCAGCTCAGACTGTACCTCAAGAATGGCTAATTGCCCGAGCTCAGCGCAAGGCCGCCACCAAGCCACCCATCAATTTGGAGGACATCTTCTCTCGCATAGACCAAGCTAAAGCCAAGGGGAGGAAAAAGCCCAAGGCATATTCCAGAATAACCAAAGATGAGCAAAGGAACCGTACTCTTCACATCGCCACTCCTCTTGTAGACAAGCCAGCAGATCAAATTACACTGGCAAATTATAGCATCACGACTGTCCCCATTGGACGAGCCACTAAGGAACAGGAAAAGGAGGAATTCAGGGATTCAGTACAGAACATACTCAGGCAACTTGAAGAAATAACAGTTGAAAAGAACATGTATCAAGTTCGTGCTGAGCAGGTCGAGGGGTACATTGATCAACTCCTGAGACTATTACACAATGCTTCCGAATCCCACGTTCCCCCGACAGCATTGGCACAGAGAACCACAACAAAATTTGAAGGAATACGAGATACAGCAAGGGCCGTCAAGGAATGGATGCAGGGCATTAAAGAAAGAGGGGAGCAAATCTTCAAGGATCTACGTGAAATGGCCCTCCATGGGGAGGCTATTGTTATCAAAATGTGTAAGTTGAAGAAAGAGTGCTATAGCATTCATGAGGCGATGGCCAAGACCTTGCCCCTCATTAGGGCTCTATTCTGGACCTGTTCTCAGATCCCTGCTGCTAATGCTATCCTAAATCCTTATAGTGTCAATACCTTCAAAGACTGGTATTGGACCCTCAGCAAGAAGGACGACATGAGGGATAGTATCAACAAAATGCATGATAAGTGTGATGACACTTTGTCAAATGTGAAGGACCTTGGTGTGAGGATCCTCAAATCCATGGTTCCTGGTTGGAAGAACGGTATGGAGGATAGTGAGGTACAACCACAGTGGGCGGACCAACTCAGTCCCAAGGTCACATACTCCATAGGGGATCTAGATTTTGCTTCTGAGCTTCAAGCAGACATATCATGTTTTGAAAATCACAAGTCATACTGGAGAGAGGAGCTGGAGAATTTAGATGGCCTCCTACAAGGTATCCATTACAAAATGTTCAATCCACCTATGCCGCCAACGACCAAATTATTCAAGTTATGCTTGAGATTTCAGAACTACGTTCGGGTAGAACGTACAGCTGATCGGGATATCTGGGGAGAATATTTGCATGACGAAGTCAAATTCATCACCAAGGAATCTAGAGCTGGAAAAGAGAAAGTGCTTTCCTAAAGTGCTTTTTCCTTTTGAATTTTGAAAAGCGCACTTTCTAGCCAAAGGGTCATATTTGACTTCAAAGTCAACTATAAATGTAAACTATATGTGTGTGCACCTTTTTGATTTATTTTGGATAAGTTTTAGTTACCTTTTTGGGTAGTTATTGCTCCCTTTGGGGTAGTTGCTGATATTTACCCTCCATTTATGGGTATGGGTACTCTTTTGTAAAGGATGAATCTGGGCCACTTGTTTAGATTAGATCTTGGTCATTCATCCATTTTTGAAGCCTATTTAAGGGGACTGATTTTCCCTCATTTTGTAAGAAGTTCATAGATTGTTGCTAAAGCTCTAGCGAAATTTACAAGATTTAATGCAAAGTTAAGACTGTTTCAAGTTTCCTTGTGAGTGCATGGTCTCCTTCTTCATTAATTTAGAATTTTCAGTTATGTTTCTTTCATTTCTCTATAGCATTTTCTAGATAAACATCTGATAGAATCCTCGATGTTCATACCATTAGGGGATGACTGATTGTCTTTCCTTCTGTATGGTTAATCTGAACCTTTCATATGCTTAGTTCGGTTATTGAATGCTAACTGAATGAATGTTAAAGTTTTGATGTTGTATTTGATAGCATGAAAACTCAATTTTCCCTTGAAGATCACACTAGATTCATACAAGTATTGTGCTTAAATGGCTGGTAATGTTTAATCTAGTTATTTTCAGGTGTCTGTCTGTTTTCTGAATATGCTATCCTAGTTAAATAACTTAGACTTTCTGTACCTCTCTTTCCCTATCCCTCTTTTTTCCTTTTTTTATCAAGAAGAATCCGCAATCCTGCTGAAACAGTATCATGCAACTGAAACCAATCGATAAACGAGACTGTTAAAGTTTTAGGGAACTCATCCAGCAATTGCCTATTCTACTGTAAGTCCCCTTGTGTTTCCAGCAAAAACACATCAAACCACTGAGTAATCCCGCAGTCAAGACCTGACAATCGAAACCTTGAGGTCGTCCCCTTTGATCAAACGTGAGAAACAACATTAGGGATTTCCTTATCTCAAGAGAGGATAGGATACTCAATGAGTACATTCTATTCTGCGTTGGCCAGATGAAGTCGCAAGTTCAGCGATTTTAGACACGTCAACAGGACCCATCACCATGGAACCTTGGAAAAAGAATTCTAGACTCTGGAAGAGAAGGATGTCAAACTTTGAATGCAAGAGGACAAATATTATTCCCTCAAAGCAGGGGAAGAGGTGGAACTCCATTGTTGTCATGATTTCCCATTGCTTGATTTTTCTATCAGATATTTATGGCTCTATTCCAATCAATTAAGCTGCAAAACAGAACCTTATGAGTTTAAACAATTGTAAGGTAAAGCTTTTTTCCAACCAAGCCCCCCATGATGGGTACAAGAAACTTTAAGCATTTCAATTTGTTCTTTTCAAGATAACTCAAATTCGAACAGTATGTGAGGAAATTCTCTCTTTAAATTTGCAAACGAACCTCCCTGATCTAATTTACTCCTACAATCTAAAAAAAATTAACTCAATTGCTACTTATGCACACTGTACAAAATACTGAAAACAATCTAGACCTATCCTATTGATCTCAAAGGTAAGAGCACAAGACTAAAAGTACTTAGCTCACAACAAGGTTTTACATTGTGCAACTGGAAACAAAACATTATTCTTGGATAAAACAGAGACCAATGAATTAGTATTAGCAATACAAATTGGTTTGACATAAAGAAAATTCCACAAATAATATGAGACACAATGTGAGCTTAAAGACAATGATCCTTAAAAGCACGCAAAGCTATTGATTAAGAATAGAGGATATGTGTTAAGTAATATCGAACACAAATCTTCTTATTGACATCTTGAATTTCAACGCTATAAACTGCATATGTCTAACACAAACTCTCCTTACATTCTGTGTTCAAGGCACTTACTTAGAAGCTCTTTAAGAGAAGGTCCTAGGGAAAATAATAATAAAATATTGCTTTAAGGCTGCTTTTATTCTTGAACATGTCACCTATGTCAAAGAGCAACTATGACTTGACGCTTTTTCTCTTTAATTCCTTTTGGAAACTGAAGTTGCTGTTTTAAGCAAATGAGGAGAGTTTTAGCTTGGACATTCATCAAAAAAGCATGAACTCCTTTTAGTGTTTTGAAATGAGTTTGACCAGGCACAATTCTGTTAAATGTAGCAATTATGGGCACTGTTTTAGATTAGTTTCACCATCTCAAAAAGGTGCTTTATCACTTAAACTTTCATTTCTCCTTCTAGGCGCAATTTTATGTTGTATTTGCCTACTTTGGCACACTTAATAAAGAGCACATGAATATACTGAGGAGGGGGGGCGGTGGCGGTGGCGAATCAGTGTATAAATAAATTTTTACCTCTTCAAAACTTGATTAAATATAATAGCAATGTTTTATAAATCTTAATCAACAGATATGCAAGATTTAGCAAGTAAGGACGCCAAAGAACACAAAATTTTACATGGAAACCTTAATGGGAAAAACCGCGGCAAATAGATGCTTTTATATATCTTCTTTTACAATGTGTGTAGCCACCTACCTACTTTACATGGAAACCCTAATGGGAAAAACCACAGCAAATAAATGTTTTTGTACATCTTGTTTTACAATGTTTGTAGGCACCAACCCCTAAGAAACTCCATTTTCTTCACTTTGCAGGAACCAGCCTACTAGAGGCACCAACCCCTAAATATGAAGCACCAACTTCACCCAAAAAGTGACACCAACATCACAATCAATTTCTTCACTAAATTCTGTTATAATAAACTTCCACAAATCTCTCAAAAATTGATTATAAGTCTGCTATAAGATGATCACAATCTCTTTTTAACTCTTGCTATCACTTCCTCGTCAAATCTGATGTGATCTTCTCAATGACAAACCTCTTAAAATTAGGTGTATATATACTTGATTTTCTTCAAAGCGCACACACTAGACACATTCATCACAAATGATATCTTATACTTAATCGAAGAGCAGCAATCTTTTTGAAGGAATGCATCTCTTCATTACAAATGCACCTCTCCATTATATCTTTACTAATCGCGCCTCTCCATTTAGTCTCAATCACACCATATTATCATTATGAACAAGATAATTGCTAAAATTTTAATTGCTTTTGTTTTTGGATCACACCTTCTCAAAATCATTTTTTTAATAAGATCTTAATTCAGATCACACCCTTTGTATTGTTGACTTGTATCATTGCACCTTTTGATTGAGACATATTTAATCACTTGTTGATTATCAAATGCACCTTTTACTCATTATAATGAATCTCTTAAAAAAGTTTAATCACACCTCTTCAATAATGAATTGTTTGCAAATTAACAAATTAATTGAAGTCGCTGTCCATGATCAAACAAATCTGATCCTTAGCAAAGTCTGATCGCTGTCATATATAATCTATTCAGTCTGATCACTGTCATGCATAATCTGATCCTCAACAAAGTCTGATTGCTGTTGAGATCGCTGCTTTTTATCTACATACTTCAGTGCTTTATCTTCATTTTGACATTAATGAAGTCACAGCATTCAGTTCTTCAAGTCTCTATTTATTTCATCTTCAACTAGAATGTGAAATTCTTGGCCTGCAACTAGAATTCACCTTCAAGGTATAATCAAGAGTATGAGTAACATATATCTTGTATAATCTGACAACAATCCTTGCACATCAATGAGAATTTATCAACAATCTCCCCCTTTGTCATTGATAGCAACCTCTCAATGATATAATCTTGATCATACAATGCTCCCCCTTTGACATCAATGGCAAAGGATATCTAGGGTTAATAACTCCCCCTAAGTTCATGCTTCTTGTAAAGCACTTAGTATAAAGATGAGAGTGATATTACTCCCAACTTCTCCCCTAAGTACTTGAAAGTCTCTTTTGGATGTGTCCTTGTGAAAATGTCTGCAATTTGCTACTTAGTGGTAACATACTCCAACATTACTTGTCACTCAAGTACTTGCTCTTCAAAAAATGATATTTGGTCGGTATATGCTTCTTTGATATGTTAATAGCACTCTTTTATCACAAAATATGGAGATGGGATGCTCATATTCAACCTTAATGTCTTCCAAAGCTTGCTTCATCCATAAAACCTGTGTGCAACAAGCTATGGTTGCAATATACTTGCCCTCTACAGTAGATAAGGAAACTGAAGCCTATTTCTTACTCAACTAGGATACTGTTGACGTGTATTTTGTACACAATCATACACAGAATAAAATACCAATAGGCATCTTATCCTCTCTTGAGAAAATAGTCTCTAACTGCTGAAGATTCGCGTAAAGGATCAGTTAGGTAGACTCCAAGGTTCTTTTTGATGTAGGGTCTCTACGTGTGGACAAGCTCCAGTGGTATGATGTGATTTGCTGGGATCACAAGGGGACTTACATGTGATGATTGAACTTCCGATCTGCTTTGCTGGACACAGGCTCTGACTAACTTAGATTTGGAAAAAATGAAAAAAGGATAAGGGCGAAGAGAGGATCTAATCCTAATACTAAGAATGTAGGAGCAATGACTTGATTTTTGATGAAACTCTAACTAGATCTTGTTTTGACATCAATGGAACATCTACACAAGGCTAGTGCGATCTTCTAAGGGAAGCTTTATGATGTTCAAATCATCACCGCGGGCATAGATACCATCCAAGTTGATGCATATCAATGAAGAGGCGACAAATTGAAATTGAGCTTAGGCTGAATGATTCCAGTTGACTACGCAAGGCAAGTCTGCAATCAACAAACTGCTAGTAGTATGGATGTACGAATTCCACCATCAATCAATCACATTTCCTCCATTCATCTAATCATCTACCATCTAAGATTGAAGACTCAACAAGAAACCATGCAAATTGCAAGAAAACGACATATTTCACCATTACTTCAATGAAAATGGAGTTTGTTTACAATCAATGGCAACAATTCTTGCCTTGTCCTCCTATTCTATTCTCTATCTACTAACTACTTTCAACTATTTCTATACTATCTCTCTCTAATTCTAAATTATTCTTTTACAAATGAAATGTTTGGGCTTATATAGTGCCCACAATACAATTTGATGGCTTAGATCAATTCAAGATCAATGGCCAAGATTTTACAATGAAAACCCTAATTAGGGTTTGTTACAACCATTACATAACATTTAATGTTTGACCAATGATAAAATTGTATTGCTTGGACACATGTCCCTTTTAGAAAAATCGACCAATGGATAGCCGGGGTAGGTACATCGGAGTTTGTGCCACCTTCCATGAGTTAAGTACATTGAATCTGGACATGCTGAGATGGACTTCACTGATTGGAGAAATGATGACTAGGACGCCACCTCATTTGACACTTGGAACTTGGTAGATATTCAACTTGATGTTGTTGAGAAGCTTGCTTTAATTAATTCATCTGGATCTATTTTGCTTCTTCAACGAGCCCTTGTTCTAACTCCTTGCGTCCTTGATGTGCAGGAAGATGATATACCTCGCCTTGGAACACTGGATTGAAAGAGTTCGCCCTTGTCCTGGCTTGATCGTCCTGGCGAAGACCGTCCTTGATCCGGCTTGATTTTCCTTGAAGAGATCTCCATTTGATGCCTACACAACATTTCAGAATTAGTACCATGATTTTGCAATACATAACATAAATTAGAGAGCAAATTTTTAGGAAACCTAATGATAAGTCCTTTGTTAACCATTTCCTAAAAACAATTGAGCTAAGGAAAAACAAAATTCCAAAATTCAAAATTAAGGAAATGACGATGAACAATTCAAAATCAAGACAATAAAACCAATATCGCCATACCTCAGGAGAGAGCTAACTCTAGAATGCAAATGAGAAAAATTTGCCTAGGCAAAATTGACGTATAGATAGTCTTCAACGTGATTTTTTCTTCAAAATATCAATTTCGCCACCTTTTGAGTTGTCCTTGACGTGATCTTCAATGCCTTTGACAATTCGCACCAATAGAAACTTCAAGATTCGCACCACCTTGCTTGGAATGAAATTCGCTCCTTTGAATACAACTTCGCACTTCTCAAATCGCATGTGAATGAAGAATGATAATGTGAAAATGAAGATTTCACCACCCTCCCTTTATAGCGCTCACACCACAATTACCATATAGGCCGACTTTGATATAAAACAATTTTTAAATGATTTTAAATAAAATAAGAAGGCCGACCTCCATATATGAGCGCTTGCAATTCGATTTTTATAAATTAATTAATGATTAATTAAATGCCTTTCGTTTTTAATTTATAAATTTCGATTTTTAATAAAGGCAAAATAATCAATAAATGATCAACGCCATATTAAATGCTAATTTAAATGGATTTTCAATTTTATCGAACTTAGCATTTAAGGGAAATTTGAAATGTTTATTTGGCGCCAAAATTATGAAAATGAAAGGGACGTACCTCATCGCCCTGGTCCCTTGGAGAGGGACAGGAGCGATCCATCAATTTGGTCATGATTCTTGCAATTTTTACGTCCAAGGTCTTCATTTCTACGTTGAATTTGCCATTTTCCTTGGGATCTTCGAACTTGATTGACTTATCCTTGCGATTGAATGTCCTTTTGATTCCCTTGGACACTTGGAACGTGACCAATTTTCAAAATTTAGAACCTTTATGCAAATTTCGCTCTGGTCCCTCCCTGAGGGACAGGAGCGAACTGGGAATCTTGGTGTAAATTCTTCAATGTTAGCAACCTTTGATACTTTGCGCTTGATTAGGACGCCTTAAAATGTCTTCACCACCTTGTATTCGAACTTGGAGTGTCTTGAACTTAAAGGAACGGCATCATACTTATCATATCGCCCTGGTCCCTTGGAGAGGGACAGGAGCGATTTTGCTCTTGTGGGCCTCATTTCACTTCATCACCTTCGAAAATTATATTCAACGGATTCGCAATGCCTCCTTTCATTCATTCATGCCTTGAGATCGGTTGAAATTTGGCGAGAAAATCATCTACAACAAAAATCGCTCTGGTCCCTTCCTGAGGGACAGGAGCGAACTTAAGCATTTTGGTCCTTTGTTGACGTTTGATAATCTTCAATTTGTCTTCAACGGGTTCGATTGACCTCCTTTCTTGCCTTCGAACATAAAATTTGCTTGATCTTTGCCCAGATCGTACCTTATGAAGAATTTCGCTCTGGTCCTTCAGTGAGGGACAGGGGCGAATTTGACCCTCTAGGCAAAAACTTCATCATTTCATTGTTTTTGATCAAGTCTGGATGCTCTATCATGCTCATTTCGTCCTTCACCATGCCTATGATGTCTCGATTCGTCCAAACAAGGTCAGGAATGGCTCAACTAAGCATTTTCGCTCTGGACCCTTCAGTGAGGGACAGGAGCGATTCGCCTTGGTCCCTTAGAGAGGGACACGAGCGCTTTTCGCTCTGGACCCTTGGAGAAGGACACGAGCGAAATTTGACTTTTCGCACTCTTTATCAGGATAATTTTAATGGAATATAACATTTAAGTATAAGAACTTATACTTTAAGTTATATTCCATATATACTTTCAGGATGTTTGAGAGTGGTTTCAGACCTCCAGGAGTTATATTGCAAAATCTAGTTTTTGGAGGTTTTTTTCAGTTTCCAGACTTAGTCAAATTCAGGATCAGGGCATTCTAGACTTAGCCAAATTTCAGGATCAGGACCTCACTCAAGCCGGACTTGCTATCCTATGTGATCCCCTGGGCGACGCTTCAAGTTATATTCATTTGATAAAATATACCTCTTTGGACCTTTTCACATCGTCAAGACGTCGAAATCTCGCAAGGACAAAGCGAAATTGGATTTGTAGCTCCGTTCCTTCACTGAGGGACAGGAGCGATTTTTCCCCTGGAGGCATTTCTGTGTTCATGAAAATCTTCAATTTATATTCAATGGAAAGATCTCGCCTTTCTCCATCACTTCCAATTCGTAATTCATCTTGACCCTGCAGGAATAGTAAAATATTTGAAAACGAGCTCCCGTCCTTCACTGAGGGACAGGAGCGATTTTGCTCCTACAGGCCAAAATAACATGATTTTACACATTTTAACACTTCACAAGGCGAAAACAAATCATTAGAGATGCCTAGGATCAAAAATCAAAAATGTCAAAATTTGGTCAAAAATATTCAATTGGACAAAAATTCACATTTCATCTTCAACACTTAGACAAATTTAAGCTCTGCATTCAAAATTCCAATTGAAAATAGACCATTCTGGCGAATTCATTGCATTCAAAATTTGCATTCTAGAAAAGGAAAATCAAAAAGCTCCCAAAACCGACTGGATTCAAACCAAAACCCTAAAAAGCAAAGCGAAAACGAGCAAAAAACATGGGTCCCCATTTGCAATGGGGCGATGTGTGAAAACGTCACAACAGATACCAAATTGTTATCAAGAAAGAATGCTCCTCCACTTGTGCTCTTTTTGTCATAACATTGCCAGCCCAATTTGCATCCGTATATGATGTGAGGGTGAAATCTTGACCTCTTAGATACCACAACCCAAAATCCATAGTACCCTTTGGATATTTGAATATCCTTTTGACAGCTTGCACATGAGTTTCGTTTGTTGTTGCTTGAAAGCATCCCACCAATCCCACTACTTGCATAATGTCAAGTCTTGTAGCTATTACATATAATAAACTTCCAATCATGGACCTGTATAGGGTTTCGTTAGCCTCAGGAGATTCACATCCTTAATTTGCAACCTATAACCATGGGAGTACTCACTAGATTGCAATCTTCTATTCTAAATTTCTTCAACATCTTAACATACTTGGTTTGTGAGTAAAATATGCCTTTATTTGATTGAGAGATTTGCAATCCTAGGAAGAAAGAGAACTCACCAAGCATTGACATTTCGAACTCCTTTCGCATATTTGTGGCAAATTTTTGGCATATTGTGTCTTTGCTACCACCAAAAATGATGTCATCCACATAGACTACAACAATCAATAAATTATATCCTTCATTCTTGATCTAGAGATCGTTTCCCGCAATTCCTCTTTAGAAGCCTTGCTCTTGAAGATACTTGTCCAACCTTGAGTACCAAGCTCTTGGGGCTTACTTTAGTCCATAAAGAGCCTTCTTTAGTCTACAAACATAATCCTTCTTTTCTAAGAAAATGAACCCTTCAGGTTGTTCAATGTACACTTCTTCTGCCATATTTCCATTTAGAAATGCTGATTTGACATCCATCCGGAATACCTTCAAACTTTTATAACTTGCAATAGCTAAGAACATCTTAATAGCCTCTAATCGTGCAACATGTGCGAATGTTTCATCGAAGTAAATTTATTCGACTTGTGCATGTGTCACGCCGCGCCATAGTAACAAATAATTGCACTATCTGTAAGGAAGGAAAATTGTCTTGTTTCAAGACTTTACAATTTTCCTGAAACCTAAAATCAAACTGATAGCATTGTCATGACCCCGACGGATTGGACAGAAAAGGAACACCATCAAATATCACACAATTTATCATCATCGGCTAAGGACAGCAATCAGCACGCAATAAGAGGACTCAACAACTGTGTAATCAGCAGAAATAGAAGTGGGATCAGATTCTCATTAACCTGATTCAGACTTATTATAATCAGCCTCTAACAATCTGTATAATTGTGCATTGTGTGTATATTTATTGATTCATTAATTAATTACCAATATTTAATTCTGATATACATATATGAATTATTGATAAAAACTGCATATCTCTAATTAATAAAACTGTTTGTAAACCCCCATCATGTATAGAAGGAAGGAGGTGTGAGGAAGGGGGAAATCATGAGGACTGCCATCTAGGCAGGATACCTCGAGTGGATAACCATGTTGCCTGCCACCGGGGCCAAGAGGACCAAAGCTCCCCTCTTGGGGTTAGATAGGACAATCAAGGAACTTCCATTACGATCTCCTCTCTAATCTATAATGATGACTATTAATCTTAGAAGATGAAGCATGGATATGCAAAGCATGTACAAGCACCCCACTACGTAGGATACCCCGAGTGGATGTCCATGTTGCCTACCACCAGGGACAAGAGGGCCAAAGCTTTGCTCTTGGGCTTAGTGTGGGATGGCTTCAAGTAGACCTATCATATTTCTTCTCCCACAACCTAATGGGTTTGAAATGATGCTACAGGTATTATATGAATATCATGTGTTATGGACTAACCCTAATAATGGATATATATTATATGTGTATATGTTTCTTATGTTATGATTGCAGGATGCAAACCCATGATCACATTATTAAGGATAATATTTACTTGGTAAGATGTAACCCTAACCCTAAATTGTTGTAATTGTGATTTTAGGCCAAATTAGGAAGGGGAAATTCCAACATAGCCTTTGCAAACAAGTCTAGCCTGGTTCCTTGTGACTTCCTCATCTTCTTTTAACTTGTTTCAAAAAACCCATTTGGTTCCAATGACATTTTTGTCCTTAGGTCTTGGGACAAGTTCCCAAGTTTCATTCTTCTCGATTTAATCCAATTCCTCTTCCATAGCCTTTATCCAAAATTTATCTTCACTTGCTTCTATAAAGCCCTTTGGTTCTATTTTGGAGAATAAGAAAAAATGTGCATGTTTTGTTGTGTTAGCAAGCCTCCTCCTTGTTTGAATCTTTGTATCTATGTCCCCAATCACCAAGTCTTTTGGATAGTTCTATTGGACAAATTTAGATGGAGTCTTGGGTGGTGCTCTTGGTGGTGCCAAAGGCCTTTGAAAGGTGGAGGAGTGTAATGTCCCCTTCCAACCAATGATCACTCCTGGTGGAGAATAGCCTATCCAGAGGCCCGTAGGCTATTTTTGGCAGAATTAGGGTTTCCATCTTCTCGGAGGATTTTGAGTGGGAAGCAGTTGGAGTTTGGGACTTCTAATTGTGGAGTTTTTATGGGTTTTCAGAGAACTTTGCAATGACGATGCATGCATTGCGTTCAATTGAGGTTTGCATACTTACTATTTTTAGTAGGTAGGATCATAATAGCACATTTTTCTGGGTTTTTCAAGAGTTTTTCGACAGTATGACATGCAACTTCATCTGACTAGTCTTTAGTGGACTTACTATTTTTAGTAAGTAGTAGTTGGTCCCAATTTGTGCCCTAACGGAGCTATGAGTCACTTACTATTTTTAGTATGTTTTTCTTAGGGTTTCAGTTCAGCCAGGCAACATTGACTATTTTTGGCAGGTTTGGGGATGACTCGGTGACTCGGTTCTATTTCTGGCAAGCAAAGTTGAGTTCAGAGTGCAGTTTAATGGACTGTCATTTATCATTTAAATGACTTAAGTTAATATTTTATTTTTGGCATCACATATTATTGTTGAAATAAAATGGACTTGGTCATTTATCATTTAAATGACTTAGTTAATATTTTATTTTTGGCATCACATATTATTGTTGAAATAATTGTTTAATTCTGGCGTCCCTTTTGGGAAATATTTAGCAGAACTTTAGCCCATGGTTGAATATTTTGACGCCACTATGGAGAGATAAGGGATTGAATTAAAAAAGATAAATTTGATTTATATTGTGATATCATTTATGCTTTTGATGACCACTTTAAGGATAGATTAATGTTTTATTTCCTAAGTCTGGACGGCCATGGAGGTATTTTTTATTAAAAAGAATTACAACTTTACATTACACTTGATGGTTGATTATTTGGGCAGCCACTAAGGGGAAAAATATGATTTTTGCCAAGTTAAATATATTTTGGTTTGGACGCCCAAGTGTAATGCCATTTCATAGCAATTTGGAGGGAGTTGAATTTGAATTTGGGGCTCCAAAAAGTTATAAATAAGAGTGTTCGGCTCTTGTTTTGATATCTTGAAGAAATCATATTGTTATACTGCCAGAATGGTGAGTGAAATTGAGCTTCAGAGTTGTGGCTCCCTAGTTTAGCCAGTTTCGTACTTGAAACATAGTACCTAGCTGAGTGTTGGATTGTGGTGAAGTTTTCAGTATGCATTTTCAGTTTTGGTGTGGTTTTTGGAGTGTCGAATTTGCTGCTGTGATTTCAGTGTTGCTGGTTTTTGGTGTGGCTGAAGCAAAGATTCGATCCTACCTCCCTGCCTGTGCAACCTATCATTCTAGGTATTGGCTCTAAATATTTTTGTGCATTTGGCGATAAGATTTGTAAGTTTTTAGCCCCTAGTTTGGAGCCTTTAATTTTATAATGCAAATCATACTTTTCCAGCATAGGCGTACTTTTTGTGGGTGCATTGGGATGTGTGCTATGTGTTTGGGGGCATATTGAAGCTCATTTCCAGTTTGTTCTTAGTCGCTTTATGCCTAGTGTTAGTTTGGGTGTGTTGTGGGGTGTTTTGGGTGAGTTTGGAGCGAGTTGGGAGCATTTTGGTGTGGTTTGGGGTTGCAAGTTATGCATTTCCAACCTGTTGTTATTTATTAGATTTTCGAAAGTTGATGTTTGACTGAGTCTTTGCAAGTGAGTGTACTTTGAGCTGGTTTTGGTGGTAGTTATCTTTTGTGATAAGCATTGCTCTTCTATTCTATCTTTCCTCTCTTTTTGTAAGGTTGAATAGTAGTACTATCAACCACTTCTGGATTGTAAAGCATACTCGACGAAAAGTGGAAGAGGCTAGCTTGCCGCCTACTTTTGATATTTGTAATTCTTGTCCTCCCACTGAATAAGTGGTTGAGTGATATTGTCCTCCCACTGAAATATGCAATAGAGTGATATTTGTTATGTATTGTCCTCCCGTTGATATATGCAGTAGAGTGATTGAGTTGAAATTCCTTGTTTCCTTGGCTGGTTCACCGCCAAGTAGTTTAGTTTCTATCATACTAGATAAGCAGAAGGGGTTGGCTTGCCGCCCGTGCATTGTAATTTCAGTTCAATTTATGATGCTAACGATCCCCGAAACACCGTATGCTCTCACCCTCCCAGATTGGGCTCTCGATGAACAAAAGGTGGAAGGGTTCCCTTTCAGTTGTTTTAGCTTATTTCTCTAACCTTAATGGGTTATTGTGTTTGCATTGTAATCTTATTGGAAAATCAAAAAAAAAAATTAAGGGGAATATTACAAGGACAAAGGAGTTGTGCAGAAGGTATTAAGGTCATTACCCTCAAGGTATAATGCAAAGATTTCTGCTATAGAAGAAGCTAGGGATCTTAAAACTCTTGCTATTGATGATTTACAAGGAATACTAACTGCTTATGAGATGAGAACTGTTGATGAAGAAACTGCATTCAAAGCAACAAAGCAAAAGAAGAAAGTTTAGTCGAATAGTGATGATAGTGAAGAGCTTGCAGAACTTATAAAGAAACTTAAAAGGGGTTTTAGAAAGTGCAAAGAGAAACTACCCCTCAAATATTTCAACTGTGGGAAAGCTGGACACTTTGCTGCTAAGTGTCCCTATACCAAAGATGATCAAGACAATGAGGAAGATTTGAAGAAGAAGAATAAAGGCAAATCTTTCTACAAATAGTGAAACTTCTCAAGGAAGAAGAAGAGTTTGTGCATTAATGAAGAAAGTTCAAATTCAAAGGATAGTAATGAATCTAATGGTGAAGTATTGTTTATGGCAATTGGTTCACTAGATCAGAGTGATGAAGGTGAAATAGATCTCGAAGGAGAACTACTATGTGCCCTTGAAGAAATCAACAAATTGAAGAAGGAGAACTCTCAGGACAAGGTTTCAGCATTGAAAAAAGTTGAAGTCCTAAAGAAAGATCTTGAAGAAGGAAATCAAACAATCATCAAGTTAAAAGGTGAAATTGAAGAATACATTCAAATTTTTTGTCTAAATCTGAAGAATGTATGTTTTTAGAAGATAAATTAGTGGCTTTACAACATGATTTAGAACAATATAAAAGAGTATGATAGAAAAGCAAAGTTTGTTAAAAGTTCTAACATGTTAGATGAGAAAAAATCTAGTTTGGATCTTGATAAAGGTCAGTTCTAATAACCCTTTCAATAAAAAGGAAACTAAAGATGGGTTTGTTAAGGTTCAGAGACAAAAAGGGTATCCACAGTGGCATCTTCCAACAAGAGAAAGGACAACAAATAGATTTTATTCCTTCTATTGTTATTGCAATCTGTGTAATTACTTTGGTCATAAGGCAACTAATTGTAGGGTTGTCCCGAGAAGGAAAATCAATTTTCTGTTTTAATTGTCAAGATGTTGGTCATATTGCAAGGAATTGTTATTTGGGTTTTGCAGAAAAGAAAAGGCTTGAGAACAGATTCTTCAGGAAAGAGACAAAGAAAGTGTGGAAGAAGAAAGAAGAGAAGAAGTCAAAAAGTCCATGATTGCTCAATTTGCTCCACATGCGAATAGAAAGAACCTTTGGATCATAGATAGTGGTTGCTCAAATCGCATGACGGGTGATAAGAGTAGGTTTATTACTTTTACTGATTGGAATGGTGGTGTAGTAAGGTTTGGTGATAAATCGTCCATACAAATTCAAGGTAAAGGTTCTATAAGTATCAATGATACTTTAAAAGCATGTAATGTTTGGTATGTAGAGAATGTGACGTATAATTTGCTAAGTGTAAGCCAATTATGTGATAATGGGTATTTTGTGAACTTTAATGCTCACGGGTGTAAAATTAGAAAAGTTGATTCAGGCAGGTTGGTTGCTGAAGGGACAAGAACAGAAGGTAATGTCTATGATTTGAGATAGGTACAAAGTGTACACTGTTTGTTCGAGCAGATTGGTGAAGGTTGGCTTCGGCATAGATGGAAGCCCAAGGTTTTGTTTTCTCTCTAAGTCTATGTATATCCATGTGTCTGCTTAGGGGGAGCATTGTATTGTTCATATTTGTTATCCCCGGCCCTTTGTCATCGATGTCAAAGGGGAAGAATAATTATATGGTGTCGCAGAATGTTGATTACTTGTTTGTAGATTGTTGATTACTTGCAGATGCAGATGATTATATGTTGCTTGCAGGATGTTTACAGGATGATTGATTGATTACATGCAAATGTTCAGATTATTTTAGTAAAGTGTTGATTGTTTCTTGCAATATTCAGTGTTTTAGTATCGATTTGATAGGGAACAATTCAATTCAGATTGCTTCACAGATTTGTGGCAACTAGCAGCTTTGGTGGTTTAAGTGGTTTTGACATCAATGCCAAAGGGGGAGATTGTTGGCGTATTTATCATGGATGTCAATGGTTTCGGACTGGTTTCTATCTGCACAACAAGACATGATCAGATCAAGCAACAAACTAATGTCTTGTTTATTAGATTCGAGAATAATCATGGTGCTGATTACCTTTGAGTGTTAATAAATTTTTGCTCAGACTTTGTCAGGTTGTGATCCGAATTCTACAAGTGTTCTATCAAGATTGTGATTCGAATTTGTGTTGAGTTTTTAAAGACATTATAAGCATATTGAGGAGTGCAGTTGTAGCTATCTTTGAAAACCGAAAACTGTTAACTATAACTGTTGGCAAAACTGAAAGATATTTGAAAGTCTTATGATCATCGAGTTAAAAAGTAGTTATTACTTATTAGTTAAGCCAATAACTACTAACTTATCCAAACCGACTTGCAACTGAAATGGTCTGTTTAAAAACCTTCAAGAAAGTTGACATGTACGGATTTTTTGTGGAAGAAGAAAACACGTGAAATATCTAAAATCTGTGTTTCCTATATTTATGAAATTCGAAAGAATAAGATAGATGTTTTATTCGTTGAAAGAATATAAGTAGCATTGGTTGTGAGGAGTATGCAGAGTTGTGTCAACTCAGATTGGCAATAAAGACATAAATGGAAGAGAAGCTTTGATGATAGTGTGCTATGTGGGTTATCAAAGATAAATACAAAGATGTGTGAATTTGCTGAGAGAGAGTGATAAAATCCAGTGTCTCAGGTATCATAACCTTAATCAATGATTCAGTTTTTTAAATACGTGTTGTTTCAAGTTTTATGAAAGGATTCTAAACACTACTGGTTCTTAATTGATAAGAGACACCATGATCCAAAACTTCTGTGAAAAGTAATTTTCAGATTATACTCAGGCACACATAGATATCATTTCGTTTGGTTCCTTCTCAGTACAGCATCTTCCAAATCTTTGGAGAATAGTTGATCTTTGTCTCAGTACATATTCTCGCAGGTTTCTTGTAGAACATTTGACATATGTGTAAGTGCATGGTTCTGCAGATATTAAAATCTTTGAAGAACAGTTGGTTTTTGTTTCAGTGCATATTGTTGCAGGTTTCTTACAGAATATTTGACATCTTTCTGCAGACTTACAGAATTATTAGATGTTCAGATTGATCTCTTAATTTATAATTTGCTTTATTCTTTAGTATGGTCAAGAAAATCCATTGCTATATCAATCTGTTAAAAAACATTTGTCAAAAGTTTGGATTGGAAGATAACTTTGTAAACGTGGTATGCTGGGTTGGTGCTCAGACTATAGAGTGGGTGCTCTAAGTGAAAGAGTCGGTGCTCTTAAGACAGGGGTTTGGTGACTCCTTAGGGTTCGTGCCCTTAAACGTTGTAATTGGATTCATTGTGAGGCTGGTGTAGGACAGTCCATCCTAACAGCACTTCTCACCGTGGTTTTCCCATCCTGGGTTTCCACGTAAAATATTGTACACTATTTCTTGTGTGGTTGCTTTGCTTTCATGTTCCAATTACATTCTCCTTCTGTTTTCAGTTTGAAGAGTATACAGTTCTAGTTGCATGCAAGTAAAACATAAAAGTTAAGAAATTGTAAAAGTTCTATTTACTACTGATTCAATCCCTTCCCCCCCCCCCCCTTCTCAGTAGTAAACCTGTGTTCTACAATTAAGACCTAGGCGGAGGCAAATAATAATAAGGCCGAACTAGAAATAGATGCAACAGGGCCAACCTCAAGTTTGGTGCCCTTTTTAATTTAATTAAATTATATCTAATTTATTAAGGGCCGACCTAGGGTTGAGACATTACTATTCCTTTGGCGATTTATAAGGAGGTCTACTAAGTTTATATTATCCATGATAGCTGACCTACTTTGGAAAGGATAAAATTAAATTAAATCTGTTAATAACAAGGCCGACCCTTTTAGAAAGGTCACCTCTTTTGGGTAAAAGGGTGTTTCAAAAGCTATATATACAAGTTGTATGGGGGAATCAATATATCCATCCCATCTATGGCAGAAGCGAAGCAGATCAGCTAAAAGAAGAGACAACAGATGGAATAAGATCAGAAATTCCTATGTATATAACCTGCACTTATCAGGAAAGGTAGATCAATTAACAGCAAAGATTCTCATATGCAGCAGGCCCAATCTGTATAATAACATAAATATCTATATATCTGTGTGTGTGTGTGATGGAAAAAGATCAGAAATTCCTATGCATACATGTGTATAACCTGCACTTATCAGGAAAGGTAGATCAATTAATAGCATAGATTCTCATATGCAGCAGGCCCAATCTGTATAATAACATAAATATCTCTCTGTGTGTGCGTGTGCGCGTGTGTTTGTGTGTGTGCATGCGTGTGCAAGTGTGTGTGCGTGTGCATGTCTCTGTGTGTGTCTATGTGTGTGTGCGTGTGTGGGTGTCTGTGTGCGCATGTGTGTGTGCGCGTGCGTGCGTACATGTGCGGGCGTGTGTGTGTGCGTGTGTGCGTGCGTGTGTAGGTGTGCATGTGTGTGTGTGTGGGTGTGTGGGGGGGGGGGGGGGGGGGGCCCGTGTGCATGTGTGCGCGCAGATCTGAATGTTTGAATTTAACATAAATATCTATGTATTTAATAATGTGAATTTTTGTTTGCCAATAATCAATCATGTTGTGGCAAAGGAAGGGAATGGCGAGGGATACCTCACTAGACACGCCACCTCATGAGAACGGTTAAGGACCGCATGAGGCCACGGGGGACAAAGTTTCCACCCTTGGCCCTAGGTTGAGGCTCATTTTAGGGGGCACCCTATTGCATGTCTCCCCTACGAACCCCATATTGATCAATTATTGACATGAGCTAGAAGGGTTCCTCAATCATAAGAGGAGACAAGGATGGCACGATAGAGGGAAATGGGGTACAAACCCCACTAGGTACATCACCTCATGAAAATGGCTAAGGACCACGAGGCCAAGGGGGACGGACTTTCCACCCTTGTGCCTAGGGTAGGGGATATTCGGGGCACCTTATCATGTCTCCCAACTCTACCCTCATTATGGTTGAACCCCATGTGATCATTTAGATTTTTTGTGTTATCAATATATATTTTTTAGCCCTATAAATACAAGTATTCTATCATTTATATCTACATCATTATGTAACTTGGTTGTAGGTTTCCAAGGCAGACTTATCTCATCTTATTCATGAGTAAGGATTACATCTCTAACTATTTTATGTTTCTTGTTTTATTAGGATTTGTAAATTTAGGGCAAATTACAAGGTAATCCAGAAAAGGGACATTACACCTTGATCACATAGCTGACTTACACTTAGGAGAATTTGTTTTGACCCTTTAACATAAAGGACATTCTCAGTTTTTGTTTTTCTGTTGTCTAGACTAAGAGTCCCTTTTCCTTTTATATCCTTTTTAGTGTTGTCTCCAAATCTCATTGTTCCTTCATCTATTTGTTCAAGACAAATGAATTTACTTTTACCACCGAGCATATGTCTTGAGCAACTGCTATCAACATACCATTTATCCTTTCTGTTTTGTGCATGTAAAGTTGTTTGAACAAGCATAGATTCTTCTTTTTCCCTCTTTTCCTACTTTTTCCATGTAATGTCCCCTACTAGGATTTGGTCTATTTCAACCATAATTAATCTATTTCAAATTACTTATGGCTTAAACTAACTTGATTAAGAGTCAAGACCACCTTAACATGAATCAAATCTAGAATGTTCTATCCTTCTATAGTCCATCAAGTACTAGCTATCTTACCATACTAAATAGTTAATCTTATTATGATCCATTTATAGATCATTACGTATTTATTAATTACCATTTACGCGAATTAATACTAATTTCTAAAATTATTATATTATTATCAACATCTATATTTACATTCATTATATTATTTCTTACTCTGATTTGAGTATATGTATACATAAATACATAAATGAAGTAATATATTACCAATTATTTGTGTATAAGCTAATATCCTATTATATATATTATAAATTACGAATACTACTAACTAAACATTACTTGTTAGTAATATGTTTGGTGGCTGGTCATGGACGTCAGATCTGTCTGTCACTATCATTATACTTAGTATCTTTTTTAATACATAATGCACTCTATATTATTATTTTTATTAATGTTAAATTCTGCATAGAAGCACTATCAAACTTCCTATAGTGAGAATATACCCCATGCATACTATCAAGGTCAAGGAAGCTATCGCCTGTAGCTTAATATGATTCTGATCTGTTCTGATCGGTGGTTTCTATTTGTCCACATGGTGCCTTATCACCCGATCACAAGTCTCTAAATGTTTGGCCTCTTTCCAATTAAGACGGCATGATATCTACCAATATGTCTTGAGTCGACCTATTCCCTTAAATATCCGGCAAAGAGATTTGATGGGAGAGTCGTGTCTCCTCACAACTGTTGCACCCATTGTTTGATATCGTGCCTTTGCTTCTAACTAATTAATTAGTTAAGCTAATGCAAATCATCGTTCCTCCTTGGCAATTAATGCAAATCACTGTTCCTCTAGTTTATGTGGCTACGTATTTGTCTCTGTCACCTTTATGGAGTCAGCAATGATAGCTTCCTTCTAATCATCATCTTTGTCTAGCAATAGTCGACCATCCTCAAAACGTAAATAACGTTTTAAAATTAATAAAGCTTTAATCACTAAACTCACCCATGTGGAATTTAATAATATTCATTTTATTGTTGAATGTTATCATATTCAATTAGCCACTTTTAATTGTTTCCAATAATTATCATCGGGTCCAAGTAGCATCGCACCATTTGCTGTTGTTAGCATGTCTTTTGCTTGAAAATCACTTGCTTTCAATCGCCAACGTATATGTGTAAGGTATTATATGTAAATTATGTTTATTATTTATAGCGTATAAATTACGTTTATAATATAATATTAATTTATTTTTATTTGAATATTCCAAGAATATTATTAGTAATAAATATTAGTTAAATAATAATATTTAATAAATAAATAAATTTCAAATAATCATTTGTTATTAATTATTATAATAATGAGTGTTATGTATATATGACGATCAGGGAGGGGACATGACATTCCAAATCTTAGTTGACTCTTCCTTACTTTTGTTAGGAACATTCTCCTTGTTTTGTCTTGGAGGCTTAGCAAAAATGGTTCTACAAAAACGTGTTGCATGCCCAAAGTTGTTGCACTTGTAACACATAAAATTATAATCCACTAAAGAAGCAAATAAACTATAATTTCTTTTGATGAAACTAGGAGTATTCCTTGAACAAATTCTACAATTTACTACTTTGTGACCAAAATTATTGCATGAAAAACAACAGCCATTAAAGGAATGATGAAACCTAGTTACATATGGCAGTCTTTGATGAAGGGCCCTTGTCCTTGTTTGCCTTTGGAGGTGGATTGGTATTTTGTGGGACTGTATTCTCCTTCTCGATCTCCTCCCTTTTGTTGACCTTCATGGAATTCATGAGAGCCTTGATGTAGCTTCTTGGCTTTTCTTCATCTACCTTTTGTGGTGGATCCACAGTCATAGAACTTGTAGCTTCTTTTGATTTCTTTTGATCTTCAACAAAACCAAGACTAGTCATAATAAATGGTAATCTTTGAGAATTGATGATTTCATCCAATCTTTTGGTGCTTTTGTTAAATTTTAGGTTTTGATTCAATTGTTCACAAAATTCTCTAATTCCTTTCTCAAAGAGACAATTTCAAGCTCCAATTTTTCAAAATCAGATTCTTTGGTCTTAAGTTGGTCTTTTACAACTTCCTCAATCCGTTTTGCCTCTTCTAATTGGACATTCAGATCTTCGGTTATTTTATTTGATATTTCTTGGGCTTCACAAGCTTCTTGAATTTGCACCTTTTGTTTTGAGATCTCTTGAGCTTCTCATTTTCTTTATAGGCATAGTGAAGTTCTTCCTCGAGATCTACAGCGTCTTCTTCATTGCATGCCTCCTCTGCTCCTTCCTCTTCATATTTATCATTTTCAACTTCCATTGCCATGAAGAGTATTTTTTCTCCATCACTACTTGACCATTATTCACTAGTTTCTTCCAATGAGCTATTGCTCTTCTTTGAATAAAAAATTTTCTTGCATTTTCAAGAGTTCTTCATCTTCTTGTGGCTCTCCTTTTGATGATGGTTTTTCTCCTTCTTTATGTGTTTGTCCTCTTCATCCTCGCTACTTTCACTTTTATCTTGTGGCCATTTGGAAGCAAAGTGTCCAATTTTGCCACAATTAAAACATATAAATGGAGAGTTTCCCTTATATTTTCCAAATTATTTATTTAGCTTCCTCATGAAGAAAGCTTCTTCGTATGTTTCATTCTATAAACTCACACTTGGTTCATATCTTTTTCTTTTTCCCTTTCTTGATGCTTTAAAGGATACATCATTTCGTGATGGTTCGTCTTCAATCACATTTCAAAGGCAGCGAGGATCCCATGCAACTTGTCCCTTGTTAAATTATTGCTGGCCCATTTTTGAACCTGGCCAAATTTAAACTTTTAAGTCCTAGTTCATAGTTGGCCTTTTTCAAGTTTTTTTAGTTCCAGTGTCCCAAAAATTCCCGATTTTCCGACTTCCAAAAATGGCCGACTTCCCGATACTTCCAAACTTCCAAAATTTCCCGATTTTCCCGACTTCCAAAAATTCTCGATTTCTTGACATCACTGATTCAAGTCTAAAAATGCATCTGAAAAAAGTTGCAAATTTCTTAAATCTAAAAGCAACCCACCTAATATTTTGGTCTCAAATGCCCCCAATTTTAATTTTATGGCCATACAAGCTCATATGATATGTTATTTTAATATTTTCTCTATGGAGCGATATAGTTGGCAGGGCCAATTTACAAAGGAAGTACCTCAATTTTGTGAGTTGTTTAAAAGTAGTAAAAAACCCATGTTTTATTTTAATTATTATAGCTACTTACAAACTTTCATGGCCCAAGGATGCCTAGTTAACCCGCAATGAAAAGGCTGATTGGAGCCTTCAAATATGTAATTAATAGATTATGGAAGGTGGAAAAAAAAGGAGGGCAACATAGTTTTCTTTTTGGCACAGTTTTATTGTACAGGGGTGTTGAGTCTGTGAACTCACATTTTGACATTGAAGGAATAGAGAGGATATTTTTTAGTCTTTGAATTTATTAATGTTTTCTTTTAATTGCAGTGAACTGTGCTTCTTTGTAATTATTTTCAATGTCATTTTGTTATATCGGACTGTGTATGTATTTAATTTTAAAGCTTTGAATTTAAATTAAATCATCTGTTGAAAAGGGTTTGTTGTTCTTTCTTTCCTTGGATATCATTTGTGACTGTGGGATAAGTAAACTTTGTGTTGTTTATCTACATTCAGTTCATTCTAAAATCAATCTTTTGCATCTACTTTCATGGTTATGGGTAGGCGTTATGTTGCCTTTTCTGCTTTCTGGTGAAAAGCATACCCTATGTTTTCATTCATTGCATATCATTCGAAGGTAGTTGCGCCTTGTAAAATAAGCAAAGAGCATTTGCGAATACCATTGCAAGTGACTCAACTGTTGGTCAGATTGTCATTGACATGGGCAAAAGAGTATAAACCGAAGTGACAAATCTATTAACCAACAATTATCTAGATCTTTCATTTCTTCAATCACCAATACTCTGGAGTCAAATCTTAAGAACAAGGAACTTAGAATCTTTTGAACAACTATGGCTTCTTCAGCACCTTCACCCAGTCCTTTGATTGTATTTACAATCTCATCAACATGAAGCAAACAAGAGGCTATGTTTTCCTCTTCTTTCATTTTGAAACTCCCAAATTTCTATGGTGAGTTTGAAGAATCAACTTCTTTACTTTAACATCTCCTTCATATATGTTTCTCAGCTTATTCCACAAGTCCTTTGCTGACTTGCAGTGCATCACCTTTGTGAACTCAGATTTTGTTCACCCACATAGAATTACATGTTTAGCTTCTGCATTGTTTTCACTCTTCTTTTTCCTAGCTTGATCCGTTGGGGGAGTTGAAGGAGGTGTGTAACCATCTACAATGAATTGCCAAACATCATATCCTCGAGCATTCAAGTAGGTCTCCATCCTTATGCTCCAAAAGGCATAATTTGTCTTGTCAAATAACGGTGCCTTGCTCGAGGAGAAAACAACCTTTTTTAAAATTGATTAAATATAATAGCAATGTTTTATAAAGCTTAATCAACACATATGCAAGATTTAGCAAGGACACCAAAGAACACAAAATTATACATGGAAACCCCAATGGAAAAAACCACAGCAAATAAATGCTTTTATATATCTTCTTTTACAATGTTTGTAGGCACCAACCCCTAGGAAACTCCAATTTCTTCACTTGGTAGGCACCAACATCAATATCAATTTCTTCACTAAATTCTGTTATAATATACTTCCACAAATCTGTCAAAAATTGATCATAAGTCTGCTATAAGATGATCACAATTTCTTTTAACTCTTGCTATCACTTCCTCATATATTCCTCCTCAAATCTGATGGTATACTTGATTGTCTTGAAAGGACATGATTGTTTTGCATCATGACAGCCCCTATACCTTCTCTTGAAGCATCACATTCCAAGACAAAAAGAAGTGAAAAATCTAGAATTGCCAAAACCGAGCATGAGCTCGTTAACTCCTTAAGCTTGTCAAAAGCTTGTTGAGTTGTTGGACTCCATGAGAATGCACAGGTTAGCTCATTGACTCCCTAATCTTGTCAAAAGCTTGTTGAGTTGTTGGACTCAATGAAAATGCCCCCTTCTTTGTTAAATTTGTTAAAGGGGCAGCTAGTTGTGAGAATTCCTTCACAAACCTCCTATAGTAGCTGCATAGACCTACAAATCCTCTCAACTGAGTCAAATTACTTGGTCCAGGACACTCTTGAATTGCTTTAATCTTCTCATCCATACCAACACCTTGTGCACTGATTTTGAATCCCAAGTACAAAATTTCTGTCAACCCAAACTCACACTTGGAGACTTTGGCAAAAAAGAGTGATGTTCAAGTATACCTAGCACCTCATCTAGTTCTTTCAAATGATCTTCCCATGACTTACTATAGTAAAATCAGAAAAAAAAATCTCAATTGTAGAATGAATACATGGTTCATGCATGTTTGAAAAGCTGTCAGTGCATTGGTTAGGCCAAATGGCATTACCAAAAACTCATAATGCCCATAATGACACCTAAATGTTGTTTCGTGCACATCCTCATCTCTTACCTTGATTTTATGATACCCTAAAAACAAGTCAATCTTGGTAAAGTACCTCGCTCCATGTAGCTCGTCAATTAACTCATCAATGCTTGGTATGGCGTAGCGATTCTTGATCGTCTTTTTATTGAGTGCTCTATAGTCGATACACATCCTCATGGTCCCATTTTTCTTCTTAACCAGCACTACGAATGATGCAAAAGGGCTAGAGCTAGACCTTATATCCCCCATATCCAAAAGATCCTTGATTGCTTTCTCAATCTCCTACTTATACACCTTTGGGTGACAATATGGAGTAATCATGACTGGTTTTACTCCTTCCTCAAGCTCAATTATATGCTGAAAAACTCTATCTAGTGGTAGCCCAATAGGAATGTCTTTGAAAACCTTACTATGCTTGTCCAAAATAAAAATAGACTGGATATCCACATTGTAGGATCCCCATCCTTTGACAGACATGTGTTGGTAATAAAACATTAAGCTGCCCATGCTACTTGATCCTAACGAAAAACTCACTTCATCCTTTTAGCTGAAACTTCCATAGGCCCCTTATAAGATAGGCCATGTAGGACTATCTTCTTTCCATTGTGTTGAATGGAGAACTCCATGGTTCAATAGCTCTGTTCATACTTATCAATTAAGTACAGCCATTGAACTCCTAGAACCACTTACATATCCATCCTGATTACATAAAAATCATCTCTCATTCTATACTCTCCCAATGTCAATTCCATTTGGGGAACCTTCTTAGTACATGGGATAATTGTTCCACTCGCAAATTTTACATCAAACCCCTCAATATCCTCAGTCTTCAATACCAACCTATTCACCACTTCTCCATCAATGCAATTATAAGTAGCCCCACTATCAATAAGGATTGTTACCTTTTGTCCCTTCAAGACCCCTCTAAGACAGAAGGCATTATATCATGGTGCTCCTAATAGTGCTGCAAACGTACCTCCTGGAAGACCTTCCCCTTGGTTTGGATGCTCCACCTCTTCTATCTCTGTTTTCAGGTTCAGCCTCATCATTTTTTGTATCTTCATCAGAAACTACCTCTATGTAATGTATTTGCCCTTTACCTAGACACCTATGCCCTAGCTGCCAAGGCTCCCGGCATGTAAAACATAACTTCCTCCTTCATAGCTCATTCTTGGATACTTTTGCTTGACTTGGCTTGGAGAGTGATGCATTGGGAGGTGGTACATTCTTCTGAAAAGGTCTCTTGGACAGAATAGGTGCAGTTATGTTGGAATAAAATCTATCCTTGGTCACTGAATCCTCTAGACTAAGGGCTCTCATGATGGCTTCTTGCAATGTATGTGGGTCTAATGCCCTTACTAAACCTTTGAGAGGTTCAGCCCAACCTTCTACAAATAGCACACTGAGTCTTCTTTCAGTTAAATCAGGAACCATTACTGCAAATTTTGGAATTCTGCTACAAAGTCCTCCACTCTTCCTTCTTGCTTCAGCTGGGCAAGTTCCCTGAAGTGAATTTTTCAATCCCGTCTATCAAATCTTTTCGTCAACCTTTGGCTGAAGTCTTCCAACGAAGTTATTGAATCGTGTCCTTGAGTTATCATGCCATGATACCACCATTCATGAGCTATCCCTGTTAGGTGCAAAGTGGCAAATTTGATTGCTTCTTCTTCAAACATTGGATTTAACAAGAAATATGTGTCTAATTTCTGCAACTAGGTCCTTGCTAATGAGCCTTCAGATCCATCGAAAGTCAGAATGGTAACCTTTCCCAACCAGTGTTGAATGTCCTTCCTTCCTCAATACCCTTTCCTCCCATGCCCTGTTGCTTTCTTCATCTCATAAAAGTCCGTGAAAGTCAGATCAGCACAAACAACAGGGCTTAAGGAATTGTAAGCATCATGAAATCTTGGCATGTCTTCTTCCGCATCAGGTTGTACTTCCTCCACATTAATTTCTGCTTCTTTTTCCAGGAAATTGGCCCTGAAAGCCTTTGTGTTTTTCAAGGCTTTGTCCCTACTTGAGCTACTGACCTCTTCCTTGTTTTGCACAGGTCTTTCATTGCTCAGCTGCTAGCCCAATCCTTTCAATAGTTGGACCATGTCTCCCATTGTTTCTCTCATGCTAGTTACCACTTCTTTTGTCTAATTGCTGAACTCATGAGGGTTTTATTCTCCTCCATCCCCCATGGTGGCTCCCTCCTTCTCACACAACTGATAACGCTGCTCTCTGTCACTCATAAGCAACCCACAGGCTGACAGGTCGAAGAGCTCTGATACCATTGTAACACTCTCACTTAGATTTGTAGTTTTAACCAAAAAATGTCAACTCAAATGTATCACAAATGAAAAACATTAAACATGAATATAAGCAGCAACAATCAGGGAGTCTTAATGTCAACAACAGATGATCATACAATTATATGCTCTTAAACAAGGGAAATCTGGAACTAACATTCCCTGTAATTAAACCACTACAATTTCCTTTTGTCTCAGACTAGATCAGATTCATAACAAAGGTCTGCAATCATTCAGATTTGAAAAGAGAACCTGTAATATCACTCCCAGCCCTGATGAAGTCCATTGGTGGATATTGATTGGGGTTATGTACCCTAAGGAGAGCTCACAGCTTTAGAACGGCCCTCTCCCGCAACAGAATGTCCTCTCTCAATACTCAGGGATCGGCTTGGGACTTATCATTCCAGATGCAAGTATGGATGTAGCTCGGATCCTCTACTGGCTGGGCAGAATGCTTCCCTTCACCGATGATTACTTTGTCACTTCAATCCCTATCTTCACTGCCTTTTGAGCTATGTCTTCAGACAACAGCTAAAAAGGCATCAATATCGTATTGCTCGGCTCCTTATTCATGACCTGTATCATGAACTCCTTTCCGCACCTGGCAGAAGTATCAATGTCTCCATTGAGCGATGGGCCTATAGAATGAGACGGATTGGATCAGGTAAGACACAGTCTCTTAATTGCAGATGTAGCAAAAATTGAAATAAACACTAAAATTGCTAGAGAGAAGGTGGGGGTTACGACCTACCTAGATGGAGTTTCCAGGTTTGCATCTGTTTACTCCTGCTGCATTTGTTGAATACCAAATTCACAAATCTTCGATGCCTCTACAACTCAAACAAACTTACTTAAATATAGATCCAACTGGTTGGTTAAAGGCAACCGCCACAAGCAGGTCGGCCTTAGGGCCTTTTTTATTAAAAAAATATTCAGCAAGTCGACCTTAGAGCCGATTTTATAGGAAATGTTTATTTATCTATAGAAGACTCATACAGAGTCAGCCCTCCCTTCAAACAATATTATAAAAATATTAATAATATTATTTATTAAATTTTTGCTATGTCCCAATGCTGACTCAAATGGGAATTCAGCTTATCACAAAAAGTGAATGCCAAAATTTGACTGCGACACACTTTAACTAAGATGCAAGGCATGTAAGACCAAGCAAGATCTTGGCATTCATGTCAACACATGTTACTAGGTCATTATACCCTACACTCAGTGCAATAACCACTCTTACTAACAAGAAACAAGGAATATGCAATCCAATGCCAATGGCAATCAGTTTTTGGCAATTAGTCTCAATGGACTTCCTCTCAAGTTTGCCCACTACCAAGCATGATCCTGACAACATTTTTGTAGTGGTTGATAAATTGTTGAAGATAAAAGTTCTTGGGCCATGCCCAAAAAATCATGCTCAAGACCACATAAAATTTCTTCAACCATGTATGGACTTACTTCAGATTCTCAAAGAGAAGAGATTTAAACATATATCTAATATTTCAAAGCACATCTTGCTGCAAACCTGCAACCTCTAGAACATGATGAATACAAAGCTGCACATGTTGTTGCCTTCAATCCATATTGAGATGGACAAACAGGTGTATCCTCTCAGAACATACAAATCTATACATCAAAGTACATATAGTAGTATATGTTTCTTACAAAATAGCTATGATAGAAGCTATACGCCCACCTCTACTAGATGTAATCTATTTTAGATGTGCCTTGGATTCTAAACTTCTAAGTTGATGTGGCTCTCCCATAGCACAAATAAGCAACTCTTCATCTGCCCAGATAGAGTTAATCAAAGAAGCAAGATTCATTAAACAAATTCAACACATTTAATAACAGGTTCATGGCGTTCGGAAAATAAACAACATTAGATACATGCAGCACAGTGACAAACATCAATCTCCACACCAACACAAGGTATTGTTGTACCAGCAGAAAAAAAATTAGCTACACACCTTCCATCCACAGAACAGGGGAAGAAAGCTACATACATTAAAATGCTTCAACTACTGAGAACACATATTTTTGTTTGCATCAAATATCTTAAAAAACCAAGTGTGTAATTGTTTACTATGAGAGCCTAAGTCACCAAGTTCGGCCAAATTTCTTCCTTGAAGTTCGAAATTCGCCGAACGTTAAAACAGAGTATAAAACTCGTTTAGGGTTTTTTTCGGTTTTTTTAAATAAATTAGCGCCAGAAACCCACAGTCTTCAGTTTGTCGTGAGTCGTTGCTAGAGAAGTGTGGAAGCCAAAGTGGAAGCTGAAGGAAGTCACAGTAGTCTGCGGTAGTGTTCAAAGAAGCTTGTGTTCGACGCCCTGCCAGTTCACCTCAGCTGCCGTGTTATATGCCCTACCGCCGGTCTGCCGTGTTCGACAACCTGCAATGTCCTTGCCCAGGTAGGCTTCACTGAAATTTTTAGGTTAGATTTTTTTTTTTTATTGGATAAAACTTATATTTTTAGGTTAGATTTTTAGGTTATTCAAACAAAATAAACAAAATATTTTGTCTATTGTTTATTGTTTATAATGTTATATTATTTAAACAAAATATTATATTGTTTAATGTTTAGTTTTTATTAAGACCTGATATATAGTTTAATATTATTGTATTAAATTATTAATTGTTTTTACATATGTTGTTTATTATTTATATTATTTGATTTTTAATTTTTATTTGTTTTATAAAGTTAAAATAAAATATTAATAATTTTTATAGTGTTGTTTAGAAAAATGTAGTGTATTATTATTTTATTTTGTTTATAAATTTAGTAAACAAAAATAAAAATTAGTATTTGTTTATTTTTTGTTAAAATAATTAGAATATATTAACAAATATTTTATTAAAATTTAGTATTTCTATTTTGAAAGGTTGAAATAAATGTAGTGTTTATTTTGTTTTTTAATTTTTCTTTCCAAACATGCAGATTTTCATTTAATGGCTCCTCCCAAATCAACTTCTGAGGCATGGAAGCATGTGACCCGAAATGGAACTTACATCAAATGTAACCTATGTCAAGGAACTATTGTTGGAACTTTAACAAGGCTTAGGGACTACTTCCTTGCTAATACAGGGGGTCCAAGTGGAGGTGTTCAAGCATGTAAAGGCGTGACTCTGGAACTTAAAGCTATTCTAGAGAAAGAGTTGGCTGCTTCAATGGTAGGCAAAGTGAAGAAGGCACAAAAGAAACAGAGAATTGAAGAAGATATATCTAGATTCACATCTATCTAGATACATTTCGAATTTTTTCCTTGTCGAACTTCATTCGAATTTCAAAGCTGTTGAACTTCGAATTCGAATTCAAATCTGGTGACTTGGGTGAGAGCTACGGATACAAACTAGACATCCAGATCCCCAATGTTTTTTATCATTTAAAAAGAATAAAGTGCGGTAGGGGAAATTCAGCAGCAATCCGTCTCAATAAGTGAAGATTCCTTTTCAATCATGTCTCAGTTATAAAGTCATTTGTGCTTTTAATCTTGCATTGTAAAGATTGAAAGTTCTCAGAAGAAGGTTTAAGGGTGATGGCCTGCATAAAAGTCCCAGAGACAAAGAAGACCTTTTCACTTTACTCAATCAAAAATCATTTGTTGATTTTTTGCTACAAAGCTATGATGTTATCATCATACAAATCTTTTTGGTTAATATAGTTTTGTTAATCATCTTGTTCTCTTGTTGTCTTGTGCATCCTGAGTTTATTAAATATATTTACTTTCCACACAAACACAGACAACCCCATCCTTGTGACCTATTCAGGGTGGGTTGTTGCCAAAGCCCTGCTGTCATTAGAAAGTAATCACCTACCAAATGAAAAAAGAGAAATGCACTATTGGCAATAGAAGCCGTGACTGGAAGCTTGATGTCTTCACACCAGAAAAAGAAGGGGAGGCTTGTATTTAAGAAAATGCTTGGACCTAAAGGTGTGACCCTTATGTGTTACAAAGTAAGTACACTTGCAAAGAAAGTTCAGAAGGTTCGGAAAAAGACATAAACATAGAAAGTGACTAATTTGATGCTATCAAATGGTTCTGACTTGTTTCTGAAGGTTGATGCATGTTTTCATACAGAATTCTGGTACAAATGTCGATGCTCAAGTTCATCCCACATTGGAATGTAAACGACAAATGCATTCCCAAGAATGAAAAGCAGGATAGAAATGGCATGATGTCCAACTTTTTGGAAACAGGGAATACCAAAAGATTGAAAAGGTTCAATTCATGTGGATGCAAGAAAAGACAAAAATTAACTTCCAAACAAAGCTCTGATTTCTCCTTCCATACAAATTTAAATATCTTGGTTATTTAAAATTTAAAAAAACAAAAAATCCTAAAGCTCTCTAAATTGAATCTGAAACTACAGATAGTCACACACATCCATAGTTCTAAAAAATTGACTAAAGTTATATTTCTTCAATTCTTACTTTGAAGATAAATATAAGCATTGGACTATTAGAGTGATTTGACTAAAGAGAAAAGGCAGCACTCATAAGAAATTAGAAGCAAATGTCAACATACAACTAAAAGAAAAAACTGAGGGGATATACAGGTACCTGTACATGCAGTACTTATATTCTTTTCCACGTTTGTAGTCTAATTCCCCTTCCTCTAGCTGGACATGTAAAGATTTCCTCAGTTATAACGAAAAAGAAAAACCGAAAACTCTACGCAATAGGTTACATTTAAAAATTTCGCTAAAGTGCAGATCTTTGAGCGATAAATATTCATTAATGAGACATATTCCACCATAGCACTGAATAATACAAGAAAACTGTTTCCTTTCCCGAAATTGACAAGAGCAAAACTTTTCAGGAAAGTGTATTGAACATTATCATCAATCTCATTAACAAGACGAGAACACAGCATTACAAACTGAAATAGATAACTTACAGGATCGTCGCCATAAATGTGTTCGTAGCAAACTGCGGAAAGACATCTAAGGGCACAATTCTCTTTGGCCGCTGGTGATAATTTGCATTGCCTTCCCCACAAACCACTACAACACCAAATGATAACTCAAATTTTATTGTCAAAACCCTACCACAGCCAAATTTGTAGTCCTTTCAGACCACGCTAATTCGTATAAACCTTTCACTCTGAAAATACGTTCTTTTTAATCGAAAAGCACCATTTGTGTTAAGAAATTGCATAAAGTGCAGCGCTGATAGTACAGAAAAACAAGTGACAAATATCATACCCAAAAGTCACATCAGACCATACACCTGAAAAGCCAGAGGTTAATCATCCATGATTATGACCAAACAAAAATTTATTATATCATACAAGAAGAAAGAAAAAACAAATATATTTCGTATTACAACCCAGAAAAGCGCAAATTAAGACATAATAAGCCAAATTAAAGTTCAGCAAAACCTCTACACATTTTCGCTTTCAAATTTCTATAAAATAACGCTAGGAAACCACAAAGACCAAAAATTGTAAATGAATCGTGTTACCTTATTGATATTTTCGAAAATAATATGACACATTCAGGTTCAAACTGATTGAAGTGAAAAGGAATAAATAACTTTACTTACTTTTCAATGTCTTGGTAACAGATGGCCTTCTTCTCACGAATCTCTTGGTCCTGCGATCGCCGTAAAAGATAAGATTAAAATCTGTAACATTATCCCCTAGTAGCAGATAATAATAGCAGTAAATTTGGCGGCGAGGGCATGGAAGAGATAGGAATGAAGAAGTTTTTTACAGAAATTGGACGAGGAGAATTGCCGGCCAATGCTTGAAAGTTGCACCAACATAAAACAAGCACCAAAAAACCGCAGATTAACTGCAATCGGGAGCATTTTCTGGACATGGCCTGCGAATTGTAGGATATTTACTCACACCGATATTGAGCCCAAAATCGAAGTCAGCATCAAAATGCTGTGCAGTCTCCACACAGAGTTTCAATTTGACCCTTCTTAAGTTGAGGAATGCTTTGCATATAATTAAATTACATCGAATAGAATGTTAATGATTGAAATGGTGATATTTGCCAGTCCACATTTAGTTATATTTCCGTGCATTCATATTTTGCTTACTACTTTAAAATCCCCACTTTAACCTCACAAGTTACTCTCATGGTCAATAGAAATGATTCTTAATTCTAAGATTTTAAATTTAAATTTCCTCATTATTTTGCATTACTTATTATGAGTCAATCTAACACACGTATCATTCAACATTTTATTTCATGATATTTAAAGGCATTCATTTAACACATAAACATGTCACAATGTCAAATATGCATCATATTCATATAGGCTATCTATGTCTATGAATGTTGTCTTTGACATTTTTTGTCATTATTAATTCAATCAAACAAGAGGTTTGACTTAAGAGAATATGTTCAACTATCAAGTTAACAAGTTTCTCAATAATATTTATAGACACCACCTTCATAGATTTAGATATTGGGAGGTGAAGGTGAGTAGATCCTTAGGCACACATTCTGTCAAATCAACTTTATGTGACTCAAAGCAATCATGTGTCAAATTCAATTTTCTAGCAATTAGGATCAAACACATGGAGCTCAAGATCAATCTACATCATTTTTGTGACAATTCGAAATATGGGGCAATTAATCAAATCAAGGGGAAAAAAATATGATGTAATGAGTCATTCTAGAACATTAGAATCATTGATCTTGAAGCTAAGCCCCACTATCCTTTTATTTAAGAATTGCATTTATTTTAATTATGTTTATTTGTCCCAACTCTATTGTCTAGGTTAATTATTTACCTAACTAATTACACTGTATTTAATTAACTTGGATACTTTAGGAAATGTATTTATTTTCCTATACATTTGTTGCAAACCCAACATTTTCAAACATGACCTATGGTTTGCCCCCTAGGGTTTCTTCTTCTTTGTTTGGGTTGTAGATGGGATATTTTATGATTGATTATCTTTCATATCAAAAAAATTCAAGGTTTGATTGTGCTTTTATGTGATTAAACATTACCTTAATTCTTTTAAGATTTTGCTAGTGTTGATTGATTTTATACCTCACCCTACCCACCTTTTCTTTAGCTTTAAGGGTTTGGATTTTCGTTTGTTTTGTAATATCCCTTATCTAATAAATTATCAGACCTAAAAACCCTTTTGAAACCCCTTATTAAAACTTGCAAGAAAGAGAAATAGTACAAATTCGCAATAGAAATGAATTCTGAAAACACACTTCAAACTTTAGCAAAACCTTCATGGAACTGATATATAAGGATTATAACATATTTGCATTACAAAAATACATCATTTTTGTTGTCATAAATTGTTGCTAACAAAAAATTAAATCTATTCCAACTTCTCACAAAATAGGAAGTAAAATGAAACACTGACACACATTAAACTTCATCAACTTGCAAGAAAACTCTGCAAACTCCATGTTGGCAATATGGAGGAATTGATTATGTGTTGCATTGACGTTTGTCATTGATGTCAACACTAGCTTCTTTGGTTGGCTACCGAGTTCCGGTAGAATGGTTGGATTGTGATGTTGATCAGGAGATTGGTCTCCGGTATGTTCAAATTGGTGGAAATGGTTTGGTTCGGTCATTCATGTGGTTCAGATGCATGTCACATTCAGTTGGTTCGGGATTCGGTGATTTGGAAGCTATCATATGTTCTAGTGAGCCTTTTGGTTACCGGTAAGGGTTTTACCGTCAAAGCTTCGTTGAAGATCTTTCAATGGATTTGATAACTAGTGTTGGTGTGGCTTCTAGAAGGTTATCAGGATGTTGATGGTTATCATGTTCGTGTTCCAGTTGATCGGTGGTGTTGCATTTGGCTTATGGCGACCGATTTTAGGTCTGGTGCTATTATGTGTTATTCTTCTAGGTTATGGACCAGTTTTGTGTAACGTGTTGGTGGATGCTCCCAATGCGTTACCGGTTGGATTTATTGATTGGATAATGTTGTTTCGGCCTTAGGTCGACTTGGGTTGCGGATTTATGTAATGGATTTATTGTATTATCTTTTAGGTGGCCGACCTAATTATTTAGGTCCAAGGTTTGTATAAATATGATGTAAGATCTCTTTGTAGATTATGGTCATGGATGGTTATGGGATTATCTATGTGCGAATAAGGTTGTAATCATATGCAGAGGATTTGGTAGATAATAGGTGATCGAATTGGGTTTGTGTAAGAGGTTTAAGACCTCTGGTATTGAGCTTAACTGGAACTGTATTCAAGCATAAGAGATGTTAATCTTGTAGTTCAATCTTCTTTCCAGATTGTAGTCTAAAGATTTCTTGTAGTCAATGAGGCTCCTTTTGTGATGAGCAGTGCGCTCTAGGCAATGTGCCTTCCTGCATGTGCAGGCCCCTTATATGTAATATTTATTCATCTGATCAATGGATAGATATTGTGGGTCACCAATCCCACTATGGTTTTTCCTTTTTGAGGTTTTCCACATGTAAATCTTTGTGTTATGGTGTTGATCTTTGTGGTTGCATTATTACTTGTTTCTATTTTCTTTTATGCATACCAGCTACTAAGTTGTTGTGCTAATAAGGTTAAAATTAATAATACCGGGAGAACACTGATTCACCCCCCCCCCCCCCCCCCCCCCGCCTCTCAGTGTTCTTGGATTCCAACACTCCACTGCAAGGTTTATTATGATAAAGTGATAGAAAATACAAAGAAATAGAAGCAAACCCATGTCCACAAAGTTGTCATAAACATCTACAACAAATAGAGCACTCAAATACCAAATAACATACTTCTAACTATTGAAACCCTACTATAAACAAATACAATGAGAAAATCTAAAACTCTTAATCACATGGGTAATCTCTAAATGAGACTACACTCTAGTAATCCTTAGCTCTCATTCTTAGGTCACCTAGTTGTCCTCTAACTCTCGTCCTTAGATCACCTAGAAACTATGAACATCCTATCCAACAGTCTCCTTCTTTGTTGATGTATTAGCCACTAAAGAAACGAGCAAAAGCTCAAACAGAAAATAAATTATTGAATTATTGAAAAATGCCAAATTTTTCAATATATGGAATTCAAATTCAAAATTAAATTTGGCACCCAAACCTTACCAATTGAAATGGAGGAAACTTATATGTGAAGGAAAAAAATCATTTTTAGCAATTGTCATAAAGTCACTAAATGTCAACGATGCCCAAAGACACCAATGAAACTTTCCAAAAACTAATTTCCACTCTAAGATGACATTAATTTAATATGTATTTATTTGAGAAATATGATTTTCATCAAAACAAATGAGATATTAAAAACTAATATTATTTTTTTCTCAAAGTGTTTTCTCATCCCAACTCACTCTTTTAGGACAGTGGAAATTGTAGTGTCAAGTAAATTACACCCCATGCGATTTCATGCTACATAAGTGCCTTCACTTTACCCTGAATCGATACCTTCTTCAACTCTTTGTCCTTTTGTCTGCATGGATTGCCTCATCACTCACTATTTTGGCCTTTTTTCTTCAACTTTGTTGACTGTATGACCCATGGACACCAATGCATTATGAAGATGTATGTGTGTCATGCTAGTGCCCAACGAATCTGCAGTCTAAAGGTGGTCGTTTGAGTATTACGCCTGCATTTGGCAGAGCTTGAAATGCCCCTCAGCAACCAACGATGTCAATTTCTCTTCTAGCATGCATATCTTCCCTCTTGGGCTTCATTTTAGCTCTCTAATAACTCATTTTGAATCTCTCTGGTTGCAAGATTATTCTCACTACTCTCTACTCACACCATTGAAGCTTTCTAGTGATATTGTCTAGCATTATCGTCTCTTCTTCGTGTTTAAGGCTCTCAATATCCTTGTGGTTTGAGGAGGACTTGGTGGTTCATCTTCTTCACTCAGTGAGCTCTTGACTTGGGTGTGGAAGGGGAGTTCTTTCTTACTCTTATTTATTTTCTCCATTGGCATATTTGTATCATATTTTTATTTCTATTTCCATTATCATTTTATCCATCAATCTATCTTGGCTTTCCGTGGAGGTGGAAACACCAAAACAAGGGTTTGACTATGGCAGGCCTCTAAACATAGGCCCGGCATTTTTCCTCCTCACTTGTGTGCAAGTTTGGTTGGCGAAGGGCACATTGTTGGAGGCTTCAATTGTGGATTGGTTGTAATATTTCACTTCCCCTTTTCTCGTTCATTTATTCTCTTTTGTTTCTCTATACAGTTGTTTCCTACTTTCTATTATGCAATTACCTTGTTTTATTATATTTGTGTAGCGTCGTAAATTGTACGCACTTGCTAGGGTGGTACAATTTCACACCTAGTTTAGCACCCGCCTTAGTGCATTTTACATTTTGCATTGCATTGCTCCTTTAGCACTTAATTAATCAAATTAATTAGGTCTAAGGTCCTATTTCATCATCCTTCACATCATAAAGTCGGGCCCTTTCGTTAAAGTGTGCCCCTTTTCATGTTATTCCTCCAATACATCATCTAATCAAAAACCCTAATTAAGTCCTATTTCGAACTTGGGAGCTTGATTTCGAGGGTCAAAACATCTCGAAATCACCTGTAACTTCGGGATTCTCTCTAAAATCATCATATCTGACGGCCCTGAAAATTTGGTGAAAAGTTGTCGGGACCGTGGCGCCCGGAGTGCACACGGTCCCGGACATTTTTCCCGAAATTTTAGGAGCGCGATCCAATCATAAAATAAAGCTTAACCCCAAGAAATTGGCAGGATATTCAATCTCTAGGTTGGCCAAAAGACGAAACTGCGACCTAGGGTTTCATACATAAGAGCTCTCTTTCTTCATTTGAAAGGATCCGAATTTTGTTTTCAGGAACCTCATATGCGGCAAAAGAGCAGATCTTTGAAGACTTCAACAACTTTCAACATCCCTTTATCAAGCATTTATCAAATCCATTCATCCATTTAGGGCTTGGAAGACATTGAAGAACAATAGGAGATTACCGACTGAAGATTGGCTTGTACCTCTCCCTTGGGGGTTGGGTATGATTTCATGTTGTTTTCATGTCTTTGCATAAGCTTCAATATATCCTTCATTCATGCTTTAGATCACTTTGCATCTTGATTTAGATCATTTACATTATCATTTACAAGCAATTAGGGTTTACTTTCTAGGTTGCTCTAGTTTGCTTTCTTGCATTTTAGGACCTTGCACACACACTAGGTCTGCACACACAAAACATTTTACAAAACAACTTGGCTATTCATGGAGGTGGAAATCACCGAAGCGGGGGTTTGACTAAGGCAAAACCCTATATAGCCGGCCATACACCCTTTTTCAGATATCAGTGCAGGTTTCAGGACTCGGACGACGCCGCAGGATACAGATCCGGAGAGAACAGGTCGAGACAGCACTCTGCATCAAATTGCAGAGCAAAAGACTAGGACAGGGGCACTGGGCACCCTGGTCCTACCAGGACAGGGGCGCTGGGCACCCTGGTCCCTGGGACAGAGGCGCTGGGCGCCCTGGTCCTCCGGACAGACAGCATTTCCGACAGTTTCCGACAGTGTTCCAGAGTGCAAAACAGCAGTTTCCGGTGCAGTTT
Organism: Cryptomeria japonica; assembly: GCF_030272615.1. NCBI lineage: Eukaryota > Viridiplantae > Streptophyta > Pinopsida > Cupressales > Cupressaceae > Cryptomeria > Cryptomeria japonica. The sequence continues at coordinate 661,409,727 of NC_081406.1, read as the reverse complement.
TCAGGACAGAATCAGGACAGTGGCGCCCACGCCCCCGTCCCGAACATTTTCAGTCTGATTTTGACTCCGGGTACACATCTGCATTCTTATTTCATCCTTGTATTTACAGTCGTTCATTGTTTAATCTCAATTCTGCAATCTTGTTATTAGTTCATACTTGCATTTTGGGATTAGGGTTTGAATTTGCATCATTTGATCTTCCAATTTCAACAAGGGAATAGAAATCCTAATAGATATCCCATGGCTCTCTCTTTCACAAAAAGAAGTAGCCAATTGTGTGATATCTCTAGGCTCTTTCGTATTCCGTAATGTGTGTCAAAAGGTAGGATTAGGATATGTTAACCTAGTCTCTCTTTTTCCCCCACACAATTTGAAACACATATCTGTCATTTTATGCTCTTTGTACAAAACTTTGTATTTAGTTCATATAGGACACCAACATGTCACGCTATCATCTAATATTTGTGCGTACATCCTCAGACAGAGAGTCAACAGAGAGCAACAAAAGCCTTTGTGACACATTCAATGTTATCTATGTGGTCCTTGATAGCGTTAGGCTTTGTACTCATCCTGAGTAGAGAGGTAGACTTATGAGTCATCGAGAGACTATTATCTACCTATCAGCGTGGTTTGATTTTTCCCCTCTACATTTTGGTGAGCCTGATTTGAACTTTAAGTTTAAAAAAATTAAACATATGTGTAAAAAAAATTCTTCACACCTTCGGGGATCATCGAAGTGTTGTAAGGCTTGTCACTGAGCTTTACAACCCAGACTGCCTTTGGAGTTGTTGTGAGGAGAACCTCTAGATTAAGCATCCCTTTGGATCATTGTATTCTGACTCGACCATGACCGATGTTCGCAGGCACTATGGATCCCAATGAACCCCTCACTTCACAACCCCTCAAGAATATTATGACTAGGGGCTCTTTTGGAAAAGTTCGTGAAATAATACCCTGACAAATAGTCCCATGACATCTCCACTTGTTGTCGATCATGAGTCCACTCTTGAGGTTCTGTTTGACTAGATTCATTCTTTGGAGAGAAAATTAGAGGACTTCGAAAGCTTCCTCGAACAAGTAAATGTCCTTCCTCAAGCTAGTTTTGTTGTTCACGCTTCAAGAGATATGCTTATCTCAGATAAGAAAGGCCTAGAAGTGTTAAGGTCTTAATCTATGATTGTAAAAAATCATGTGCCTATTGTTGAAACCCTAGCTTAGGATGACCAATTTGGCCTCGCTCGCCCATAGATTGATGTTGAAATCCCTAGAGCTTTGGTTCATGTGGTGGACATTGGACCTAATATATTAATGTGAATTTCTTTTGCATACTGGTCATATTAAGTAATAATAAGGCCTATTATGTTATATTAGGGTAGGAGGTGAGGAGCCTGACCCCTCTCCTTCAACCTCCATTGGTTCAACTTGGGCAAGCTCCTCCCTATGTTCATCAACTATATTGTGTTCTTCAATAGGTTTGTTTGCCTCGACTCCCACTTCAGAATTCCTTTCTTCTTGAGCCCGTTCTACACATAATTTAAGATGACAGAGAATATTTTTAATGCAATGAAATTCTAAGTTTAATTTGAAACCAAATTTTCAAGACATTTAGTAAGACCTAAAAATTATGTCATAACAGGTGGACTATTATGTCATATTTAAGACCTATTATTGCATAATAGACCTCCTAATATCACATGTAATAGGTCCTAATATGATATGCATAATATAGGTCTTAAGGGGACTCTTGAGTATAATGTGAAATGTTTTTGCATACGTCATATAAATAGAACCTATTATGACATAATAGGTTCTAAATTTATGTCGCATTTAAGACCTATAATCACATAATAAGTCTTAATATCACATAATAGGCCTTTTTATTACTTAATATAACCATGTATGCAAAAACATTTCACATTAATATACTTGACTCCCCTTAAGACAGATATATTATGTGATATTAAAGGACCTATCACATGAAATTAAGTAGGTCTTAAATATGATATAAGTTAGAACCTAAATTATGACATAATAGGTCTTATTAATTTCATGACTTAATACATGACCACATATGCAAAAACATTTCACATTATACTTGACTCCCCTTAAGACCTATATTATGCAAATATTAGGACCTATTATGTATGTGATATTAGGACCTAAATTATGCGATAATAGGTCATTAATTTATCACATGTACATAATAGGCCCTAATATATCGTAAATATAAGTCTTAAGGCTCAGACTCAAGTATATAATGTGAAATGTTTTTGCATGTGTGATCATGTTATTAAGTCACAATAAAACCTATTATGTCATAATAGGTTTTATTATGTCATATTTAAGATAGGTATTATCGCAGATAATAGGTCTTAATATCACATAATAGGTCCTAGTATCACATCATATAGGTTTTAATGGGACTCAAGTATAATGTGAAATATTTTTGCATATAATTGAAAAGAAAGAAGACACAATGTTTGTTTGTTTGAAAGTGTTTGATTGTTTTGATCATGCAAGCACAAATCCTAGGGTTGGACGAGACAGTAGTTGTTGAATCTCACTTGGGGGGTTACCCCGAGCTACGCAATTCAGAGTGGATACTTAGGTGCTTGACCCCATTGGCTCCCCTCCACGACACTCACTTCTCCGGGGCAGCCAAGCACCAGTCCCCACGAAAACTCCCCGTGGCGAACTTTGTATCTCCACTAAGAACTGTAAGAATGTGAGCCGCTTCAGAGGTTCGACCTCCTGCGCCAACAACTAGAAGGTTTTTGGCTTCTAACACAAAAGGTGTCTAGTAAGGGCATCTGTTCGGGTGGCTATAATCAACAGTGTGTTACGCTCCATTAAATGGAAGCCCTTCCAGCCTATAGAGGTTGCGCTCTATAGGGTTTCTGGGGCACGTCGTTATTGCAGCATGTAACACCCGTTGCTTGCAACTTTCGTCATAAACACATTTATTTATGGTGGCTTGGAAGAGCTTGGCTTTAGCTTGTTACCACTTTGGGTCGTTCCCTCTCACCGAGCCTTAAATACGTGGTTTCAAAATCTAAATTAAATTATATATTTATGGACTATCTAAATTAAATTATAAATTATAAATAATAAATGGGAAAGAGAGGGGTCCTAAAGATCTAAATTTTAAATTAAAACCATGATCTATTATAAATGGACTTAAGGGGGGTGGGGAATGTCAATTACATAACAAGCAAGTTAATGGAATTTGAAATTTGCAAATACACATATTATTTCAAATTAAAGCATAATTAATTTTAATTGAAATGCGATTATTTTTAATCTTACTATTTCCAATTAATTTAATAAAAATAACATCATTTAGAATTAATTAAGATAGAATTATTATATAAATTAAATTAAATTAATTTAATTTAATTAATATTATTTAAAATAATTTTCATTAAAAATATTAGATAAATTTTATTTAACTAATACTAACAAATAAATATAATTTTTAGTACGTAATATATATAAAATTAAATAGAAATAAAAATAAAAATACATACTTGCATTATGATATCTTTGCCTTCTTTGTTCTCAATATCTTTGTTCCGTTTCGGGAGAATAATTCCTTGAAGTCTCATTTTGCCTTCTCTTCTTGTTCCCCATGCTTTTAAAATAACCTTCAAATATCTTCAAATTATTGCCCTCAAAATAATTTTCAAATGTCTTCATTCATCCAAAAATGCGAATTGTTTTAATCATTTATGTGTAAAAAATGAAAAAAATTATGTATATTTATACGACTACTAAAATGTAAAAATAAAAATAAATTGGGTCGGCCAGGGTTCGAACGAACGCCAACAGTTACAAAAGATCGGGTTCGTTCAAATTGGCCGTTACATGAATGTATGAGTCATAATTTTGCCTAGGGGGTTCGAGCGAAGGGGGGTCCGATAGAACCCCTAAGGGTTCGAGCCAAGGGGGGTCCGATCAAACCCCTTAAGGTTCGATCCGACCCCCCTTCCCTCGAACCAGTGTTCGTTCAAACCCGCTTGTTAGAGGTCTCTCCCCAAATTTTTCAGAGTTCTAAGAAATTTTTGCCTTTGGACCTCTGGTTCAAGACACTAATAAAATAATCTTGATAACCCAAAAAATATAAGATGGTAGTGCTCGGAGCAAGCTTTCCAACAAGTATAATTTTATTACATTGTGAATTTATTATGTTCTTGTTTTTTTAATTTTTATGGAATATTGGTTTTTCACCAAACATGAACTTCTTTGTTCAACGCATTGGGAAAAATAGGAAACTAATTCAAAAAAAATCTGAAAAATATATATGCCCCAGGTATTGATGTTTTCTTTCTAACAAAAAAAAAAAGAATTTCGATATATATAGAACAAGTTATGTGTTCAAACTTAAACCTATGTCTAAATTATGACTAGTCGGACTTCAAAACTTAATAAAATAAAAAATATTCAACATATCACTACCAAACCAACTGCAAGCCCTGGATATTGATGTTACAAACCAAAATTTGAAAGAATTGAGTTTTTGTCATTTATAGAAAAAAAGTTATGCATTTCGGGAGGCACATCACTCTTAAAAAATGTATTTTGTTGTAAAAAACTACTTTTTGAGGGAGATAGAAAAATTAAAAAAGAATCCTTCAAAAAAAAATTGAAAAAAATATATATAGAATCTACAGACAAAATGCTACAAATCACTAATTTACATCATCTTCAAATTCTTAATAGTTTAAAAGTTATAGTTCTCGGAAGTTGAAGATTATTTTAAAAATGTTCATCTCGGTGTCAAAAGTGGCAAAAAAGTGAGAACCATTATTGTGAGTTCACCCAACAGTCTTAGGCTTCTACTCATTTTGAGTGGAGAGGTAAACTAGTGAGTCTCCAAGAGGCTATTATCTGCTTGTCAGTATGGTTCGCTTTTTACCCTCTACATGAATTACCATTTTTAGTAAGTTTTTATTTTTGGAAAAAGGGTACATGATCGTAATGCCAAATGATTTGTCATGACAATCTAAACACCAAACCTTGACTTTGCATCTATAATATCCTTTATTGTTATGTGACTAAAATGTGTAGGCAATATTGTCAAACAATTGCATGATAACCTGTTGTTCTAGTTTCAGACTGTATAACTCGTGTGTTATGTAGTTTTGGACAACTATATAACCTTGTGTGTTATGCAGTTTGCCCTAGTTTGCTTATAGGAACATATGAATACAATGAACTGAAATAAATTACTGATAAAGAAGGCATACCATCATCCTATTGAACTAATTGACATTTTATCAAACAATTATCATGCATCCTCGAACCGATTTATTGATTCAATGACTGATGCTAATAAACACTCATAGCCAAATGACATTATGTCAAACAGTTGGCACACATGCTGATCATAAATGCACATTTACATCAAATATTAGATTCCCAACAACAACCACTTATTGAATGCGTATTCCAAACAACTGTGAAACACCCAGCCTTATGGCTTACAACATAATAGTTTCAGACTTTCTGAGTATTAATGGCAGCTAATTAACTCCTGCATGCAATTGAAAACTCAATGATAAACAATGGCAAATGAACCTAGAATGAAGTGCCTAGGTGTAGCGATGAAGAAGCAAATAAAATCACTCCACTATATGCATTCACCTTGTCAAATCGTGCCTTTCTTCAAATCTGCCCCTATTCTGATCTACAGTCTGATAATAAATAAATACTAACACAAAAAGCCTCCTTTAAGCACTTAACTTCGTCGTGGTGCTTCCCAGAGGTGAGCGCTTCAATCAAATGATGAATTTGATTCCCCAACAAGGAGATATGAACAAAAACCGTGGAATATAGTAGATTGGTTCGAACTTGCTTCAGACTGATATATCACCTGCACCTCAAATCTCCTCCAAAATGCTCCTAGGGAAATTGCCAAACCCTTCTTAGTGTTTTGGTGCAAGAGTGAGCCAAAATGAACCAATTTGTGGCTTTCTTCCAATCTGATATGAAATCTGGAAATCACTGAGATAGGCACTTAGAAAAACAATGATCCCAATTAGCATTCAATGTAGCAAATTCGTTGTAGACACAAATACTAAAATGCCTCCAATATGAACCCAAATGAAATTGGCCCTTGGCCACCAATGAAGCTCAAATGAAAGGACTGATTTAGCTTTCCCAGCCTACAACCCCTCAATGGGTCTTTCACCACCTCAGTTATGCTATCAATGGGAGTTTTCATTCCCAAAGACAAATCGATCTGAAAAAATCCTTAGCTCCACAAACTCAATCATTTTTTCTCAAAAACAAATACTCCAGAATGAGTTTATTGGCTTCTTCAATGAATATTTATATCTCTCCAAGACAAGGTCGAATTTCTCCAAAAACCTACTTTTTTAACTCATTAAACTTTTTTAATGTTGGCATTATAACTTAATTTCACCCCCTTGGCCTAGGTGCATCACTTAAATAATCAATTGACCCCTTTTTAATGATGCAAAGACCCCTTCTTTATGAAATATTAATAACTTTATAATATAACATTAAATGCCTTATTATAATTAATTATTAATGAAGTGTTCACTTTATTAATAATTAAATAATCATAACTCCCGAAATAAACATTATTTCTCAATTTCGTCTTCTCCCGAAAGTTAACGATTCAATCCTCTGTACGTGCAACTGCCTTACTAAAAATATAAAGGGTCCCTCTCAATCAACTCCTGACTTACTATAAATAGTAAGTACATGAAACTGAGCCTAAATGACCAATCTAAACCAAACGAAGACCAAACTGGAACATACTGAATTATGGAGAAGACGAGAACCCTCATTAATCAAGCTCCTGCCTTAAAAGACCCTCTATCCATAATTATTAGCCTACGAGGGTCGGGATGATAGGCTAATCACTCTGGAATAGGAACACACTAAAAAGGGGACATTGCAACATCTATGAAATGTTGCATCTTCTTTCCAAGAATGTTAAAGAGACTCTGAGAGGTGTACTTGTGTTGAATTGCTTCATTGTGACTATATTCAATGGATAAACCAAGTGTCCATGCTATTAGTTTCCAATTACCTCCCTTCCAAAACATATCTTCATGAACTCAACTACCAAACTGATTTGATACATGAACTTTTAGCAACTTGTCCTAGAATCTCAAGTGATACTTTTGATGATGTCGTGGATCTAATTTTTGCTACTAGTAGGATTGTAAAAACATTCACCACATCCACTATTACATCCAATACACTTTATAGAAGGGAATATTTCATTCACCTTTGCATTACTAAAATACATATCATAGGAATGCACAACGTTAGATCTATACATTACCTCAAATAGAGTAATGGTGTTTCTAGCTTTATGGATTGATATGCATTAGCAAATGCACATTAATGGAGAAACCATTAGTATCGTACAACAATAATATTCATTCCATAACAATCTGGGTATCAAGGTTGTAGATGATATCTTATCTTGATAGAGAATGATGTACCTTCTGAAATCATTTATCAATATATGTTTGACATTCTTAATAGATGAAGTGTCATGGGCTACCCTCAACATTCTCCTCTTCATCATTAGTTTAGGAAAGATACACTAGACATCCATATGAAATATGAACTCATTTCCATGTTTGTGATTATCATCATGTTCAACCTTTTCCAAAACTCATAATAGAAACTATTGCGTACATCAGCCATATTTATATATCATATCATCAATGGATGCTACTATCATGAATCTCCTCCAAACCAAAGTGATGTTTGTTACAGTATTATTTTTCTCTAACAATGATAGCTTTCCTTGCAATGAAACCATATCGAAGTGCAACAAATTGTAACTATTCAAAACAAGTTACCAAAATCAACAATATATCGATGATGCAATAATTGTACGAGTGACCAACCTGAGTAGCAAACCAAAATATCTCCCTTGTAAGATGCGTGATGAACCATGTCAAGGAAGCAATAACTATATGAGTAGCCATAATCTAAAAATTGTTCCCTCGCAAGCCTAATTTTTTTAATGGAACATAAGCTACAACATTCATGAAAGTTTTCATGTCAACTCATATACAAGTGTGCAAGATTGAAATTGCCATACAAGGTTGGAAAACATTATGATCAACAGTATAAATGGAACAAAATTTAGTAATTCACCAACAATATAGACCATAGGAAAACTTGGATTAACCATAAAACAATTTTACATCCTTCAAAAAACATTTGCACACTACTAAGACCAATAAAAATCAACAACCCTTTGAAAATCATTAGACAAGAATTATGTGATAGTATTATGTCATGCTAGACATTTCCTTGAATTTTTCTTATAGTATAAGTTGATCTCTCATAAAAAAAAGCATTCCCATCATGTCTCTTTCCCGTAGCATCACACTTTTTTGTGTCAATGCCTTGACCCATGTGTGTATTTCAATGAGATTAGATTTCTACAGTCATCAACCATGTGTGTATTATCAATGTCCCACGAAGATGCCTTAGGAAAGAGCTCTTGTTGTTGAAACATATGTGTAGCTATATCCCAACACTTCCAATAATATTTCAAAAATATGTTCAAGATCAAAATATCAAAATAAATGAAATCAAAATCTCTCACTTGATTTACCATGAATTAGAAAATCAACCTGTAAGGAAAGAACTTGTACTTCATTTGCTTCATGTAAATAGATGTTTGAGAGTAACGTGATGCCAAATCAAAATTTGAGATAATATTAGTGTGTTCACAACCATTGGCATGTTGATATATCCCTTCCAAATATTATCCTCGAAGCATATATCTAAACACTCTCCTTGATTGATTTGGAAATAAAGGAATGCTAGAAAGAGATCTATTATGCTCTTTGATGACTATCACAACTTGCATACTCTTGACCACCAAAAAACTTGCTGCCCACTTAGCTTCTCCTACAACACCACAATCTTCTACACATGGACATGTGAGAAATTAGAAATAGGACTTGCAAAACATATGTTGATTACCTTCATACAAATTTTAATTGCAAGTGTTGCATTCTCTTGCATGCCAATAGCATTGATTATGTGGTTCAATATCATGGAGTCATAAATATAATCATCTATAATTAGATCCTTCTCCTCTTCACTCTCCACTTATGTAGATTTTAGATCTTCCTCTAACTCTTTGGGTTCTCCTCATTCTAATTCTATCTCTCGACCTACTTCTAGGTCTCCACCTACTATAGAAATTAATATTATTGGTCTACAGTAGTAATTCACACAACCAAGAAACCTAGTAATAATGGCTCCCTACCTCTGCCATTTGTAGGATTTGGGGGTCAATCCTTGAAAACACAAAATATAGTTTCAAGATGCCTAGACATAAGGAAATTCATTCTCTCCTCATCAAGAGATATTTGTTGAGGAAAAATTCTCCCAAGAACCATTAACTACATTGGTTTTGTCATTTGAAAAAACCATCACTAGCTAATACACTTTCTCATACCTAGCATGTAACATAGATCACATATATCACCAGGGAATATGGAAAAAGGATAATATGTGCTAGAGAAAGGCATTTAATCCAACCTTTCATTAGGATGTGTGGCTTCATTAAGAGGAAATATTTCAATACATAGTTATTTAGCCTTAAATGATATGGATAACAGAGATACAACTCTTAACAATCATTCATAAATTGTGTTCCTAGAATGTTTGAAGTCTAATGGAACTCCCATGAAAGCATTGCATTCATGACACTTGACAAGAAATTCAAGTTGAGAAATTTTATGTTTGCAAGAGGTTAAAATTTATGGGTTTTTAATTTGTGTAGCATGTCATGTTATCTAGCCTTCAGGTCATTTTTATGTAGCAAACATGAACTAGGTATGGTATTGTTGCATTTTTTTTTACATGTAATCAATACTTAATTGATTAGGTATGCAACTACATCGATTGAGCGTTAGGGTCTCATTTGCAACATTAATAACCATTCCTTTAGAGTTATTGATGTTCATGCCTCAAATGATATTATTAAGATATATGACATTTGGAACAAATTACAAATTCAATGTCATCTCCACTTGGGTTAGGTGCATTTATTCTAATCTGATTAGATGGCTTATGATAAATTTGGGGTGATGCCTAGTCATTGGTCAATTGGCTAAAGAGAGGCATTATAATTTATGTGTAATAAATTAGGGATTTTTTTATCTCAATATTGATCATTGCCAAGATCCTATAACGTGGCACATCTAGAGCAACCTCAAAGAATGATATATTAGAATCCTTCAACAGCTCTATATAGACTTGTTGTCAACTCGTTTATTATTTTCTTTTGCTAGTTATTATTCTTTGATTGTGGGTCCTTTATTAAACACTATCCTTTCAAACCACTTTCTAAAATGGTTTTGTATTGAGTGTCAGCTTGCCACACCAAAGGCCACAAAGACTCATTTTTTATTAAATACATCATTTCTCACTCACAACCATGTCTCATATTAATCATGTTTATAATTTGGAGCCACACTCCATGCATGAGACATAATGAATAACTTAGAGGTATGATGCTATAAATTGTATTACTCATTTGAGCCCACCACCTTAAAGTTCTACCAAGTCATTACCTCTTTGGAGGCATGAATAGGTTCAACACCAAAGATTGTGAAGATAAATCACTTCCCAAACAACCAATAAAAAGATAAGATGCAAGGCTTCGACAATTTTTTATTTTTTTTTTATGAAAATTCAAAAATTAAGTTGTCTTAATGTGGAAAAGCACAAAAAGATCCTTCTTCTTAATGATTTTAGAAATCAACCCACATATCATGCTTAATAAACCTATCTTATGCGAGCTTATAACAACAAAGAATAAAGAATAACATTGTCATGAAATAACATCAATGAGGAACAAATCACCATTATAAGAACACCACATAAAACAAAATTTACGTGGAGAAACCCTTGCAAGAAAAAATTCCACGAAGAAGAGAGGCCAAGTATGTATTATCAATACTAAATGTGATTACAATGCATTCACCATCATTCCCCTCTCAATCTCCAACATAGAAGCACCTATGTACTTATGAACAACCTCCTTATGCCTCCCACCTATTCTTATTCCTGCAAAGAAACTCTACATTCAATTGTTCTCATGTTTTCTACATATAAAGAGTTGAATTTATAGAATCACAAGAGCTCCAAAACTACCAATAAAGGTGTCCAAAGAAGTCTCTTCATTCCCAATGACCACGACCTTTGTATCCATGAAAGCTGAAAGGACACTGATTTTGGGTCTAATACTTTCCCTCCAAATTGGGTGCCCAATCTTGCAAGATAAACATCACATTAAATATAATAAATGATAGAATACCAAGAGACACCTATGCCTCTACCAATAACCCACTTGGAGAATCCCATAAGTCACTCATTTTCCCACTTCCTGAGTCATTAATTATCTTACTTTAGGCATCCACATTTGGGGAAAACAATACTAAATAATTGTGTTCACAACCCACCTTTACTATTGCTAGTGGAATTCATCACCCCTTATGAATGTACTACGAACAATAGTGAGAATAAATATTACAAAATATTTTTCCAATACATCCTAAGTGCCTTGGGACACCTTCCAAGGATGTTGGAACTATGTCATATGATTTACAAGGTATATGACACCTTAATAAGATTATGTTGGTGTGAACATGGTATATATTGCTCACACATTTTCATATTAGGTCTTATTCACAATTAGGTCTTACATAATTAATCTTACTTAGGTAATTTATTTTTTGTGTCTCATATCATAAAAATAAGATGTTTTTCATGATCTTAGTTTGTCCTAGATTTTATCCTTGTATTTGTAACAAGGGTTCTTAATTGTATGTTATACCAATTTTATTTTTGTACCTAATGAATTCTCTGACTTCATGAAATTTCCATTACCCCCCTCTTGTGTGAAGGTTATTTTATTTATAGATGATCATTGGCTTCTATGGAGTCAACAAACAACACTTACATGACATCCGAGCTCCAAACCTATAATTCCTCTCTTTTTGAGAGTTGTTACCACTAATTTTTATACAATACATATTCATGCAAAAAAACCTCATGATTGAGCTTTGAAGATCCAAAAACTATAAAAATATATAAAACTCAACAAGGTTTGGTATCATGTTTTTTTAATGTTTATAAAATTTAATAATAAAAATATATATGATTGTATAAATAGATATAGTTTTGTACGATCATTGTTAGAGTTATCATGTATTAGCTAATAATTATTTATTTAATTATTAGTCTATTATCCTCTACACTTAAGCTAAACTTAGGCATTTAATAATATTGTAAGTATTTAATAATTATTCTAATTATTAAATACACTTTATCCCTTTACATGGTTTCTTTAGCTAATCTCCTTTTATAACGATTGTATTGTACTTTTTTATTAATTCCCTCTCTAAATGATAATTTTTTTCTTCAAAGCCATTATTGTTTTTTTGCCTCCATTCTTCTCTTGTGACAGGTATTTTGCTTGTAGGTGTTCTTGTGATCTCTAAAGTTGTATTTCTCAACTTCTTCATGGTATAAGAGCTCAGATTTTTTAGAAGACTTTTTGGAGCTTTGAGGGTTTCAAGTTTTTCAGAATTTTTTATTTGGATCTGGGGTGCTTCTTTGTTTTTGGGCATTTTGGGCCCAAATGAACTTCAAAGTTGAGCTCAGAACACCCAAAAACACCCATTTCATATAAAATTTGTCCAATTTGGACAATTTGCCCTTTTTGGGCACGAATTTCGATAAATTTCAAAAATTAAAAATTTAAATTTAAATTGTGGGTAGTTTAACGGTGTGCCCATGTCGCTGCAAAATGAGTTTTTTGCATTAAAATAAAGTTAAAAAAAAAAACTTGTGAAAGGGGGAGGGGGTACCCCCTGCTGCAGTGGTTTTTCCCTTTACCGGGTTTTCCAGGTACAAATTAGGGCCAATGGCTTTGTTGGGCCCCCACCCACTGTCGGTCCTTTCCACGGCCCCCACAAGTTACCAACCAACCCTCCCGCTTTGGCAGACAACAACCTTCTCTGCCACCGGCATCCCCTTCCGGGCCGCAGTCTCTGGCCCCCGTGTCTCGAGTCCACCGCTGCCTCCTATCCGCCGCCACCGCCCCTTGTCACCACTCTTCGACCCCCGTCGACGTTTTCCGACCCCCACCAAATTTTTTTTTCCGACGAGGAGGTATTTTTACGGCAAGTTTTCAAGCAAGGGGATTCTTTGGCAGGTGAAGGAATATTCTCAAAATATTCCATTGACAACAACATGACATCATGCTAACGGCAATGGTGTGGATGGTTTGCATGGCCCCATGTGACCCTCTTTGTGCCCTAAAAGAGGGTTTTTTTTTCTTTTGGCCATAACTTGGGCATATGATATATTTTTTGGCAAACACGATATCATTGGAAAGTTGGTCTCGTCTACTTTCCAAATTTGTGGGTTTCATTCCCTGGTTTTTCTGTTGGTATATTCTAAAACCTTTTGAATTCAAAGGTGCTGTTTTCAGTCCCGAGCTCATATATTTTCACCAGTTTCTCTGTTTTTCATGATTCCAACGATGTTGGAACGGTGTTTCATAGCTCTTCATAGCTATCCATGCACTTTTTCCAAATTTTATTCCAGGTACATTTTATTCAGTTTTTTTGTGTTTTCACACTCTGGTGAATTACTTGGACATATGAGCTCGTGGAAACTTCTAGTTTGCATGGGATGACTCTTTTTTGGTTGTTCTTCATGCATTTCTAGTCTTATGTCTTTTAAAAAAATTCTGAGCTTTCATTGTAAGCATTTTCCTCTTTGCAAACGCATTGCGATAAAGTGCCTCTATGCTTTGCATGTTTTGGATCTTGCACATCTTGTGCCTTATTGTATTCACACTCTATTATAAAATGCCAGGGGGGGGGTTTGATGTTTGCCTTTGTTTTCCACCTACCTTTGTCACATGAGTGTTCCTTCCATGACATTAGCCTCGTGATGTGTGTCAAGTGAGTGTTCCTTCCACGACACTAGCCTTTATATGTGTTTGTACTTTTTGTTGCACTCTCGACGTTCCTGGTTCTTCGTCATGCAATTTTTATCAGCATTCTGTTTCAGAGTACCTGTCACCTCTCCCTTGTCAGTATTATGGGGGGATTTCTCTTGTTGGTTTTTGGTTCTAATGCTTCCTTGGTTCGTTGTAGTGAGCTATGTATTCAGTATTTGTTTCTATGTATTAGGTGTTAGAATAACCGGTGGACAACTGAGAGGGGGGGGGGTGAATCAGTTGTCAACAAATTATATTAATCAAACCACTTTATAACCTTTAAATGGAGCACATAAACATTAAATACCAGAATAGCAGAAACAGATACGGTAAGCAATAAAACTTAAGAATGAAATAAAGAATTAACACAATGCAACCATACCACATAACACCATGATTTGTACTTGGAAAACCCGGTAAAGGGAAAAACCATGGTGGGAAGCCTACCCACAGTCAGAAGATACTTCTGCAGAAAGTATGTGATACAATAAGGGGCTTGCACATGCAGGAAGGCACACTACCTAGAGCGTACTGCTCATTACAAAGGAGTCTCACTGACTACAGAGAGGTTATAACCACCTCAATATAATTGGACAACAATCCAGAAGAATGAACTACCAGTGATAACATCTACCATGCCTGATTATAGTCCCGATAAAGCTCAATACCAGAGGCCTTTGACCTCTTACATAAACCCAATTCGATCACCTATGATCGACCAAATCTCCTTCGCATATGATATTTCATTCCATGACCACAACCATGACCATGATCTACAATGAGATCTTACATCAATTTGTACAAAACCTAAGGCCTAAACCAATTAGGTCATCCACCTAAAAGATATTATAATAAGATCATTACATACATCCATATTACAATGATATGCCATGTCGGCTTTAGACCAAAACAACATGAACCAATCCATAAATCATCCTGGTAAAGTCTAGAGAACATGTAACATGATATCGGTCCATAACCTAGATAGGTACCAGAACTAATTTGGGTCCACCACACCAAAGCGATGTCTCCAATCAGTTGAGGCACGATCAAGGATCACCTTCTGCATCCTGAATTCCATCTAGAAGTCGCACCAACACCACTTATGCATCCTGTCAAAGATTCTCAGTAAAACCTCTACTGGTAAAACCTTAAACCCTTACCAGTATAGGCTTACTAGAGTGTATGATAGCATCCGATCATCAAGTCAATACCAACTGACCAAAACATACTCCATAAACATCAAATTAAACATATTCCATTGATCCAAACATGTCAATAGTATCCAACTGATAGTCCCTTCTGCCGGTAACACTAGTTCTTCTACCAATAACCCAAATATGTCTGTCGGTAACCAATCATAACAGCTAGTGTTGACATCAATGACAAAACATCAATGCAACACATAATCAATTCATTCATATTTCCAACACTAGGTGGATGTAGTGGCTAGTTACCTATGCATTTCGGTGAGATGGATCATTTACCATATGGACACTCTTTCATTCCTATTTTTGGAGGCAACCTTCTATCTTCGATTGATCAACTCTTCAGACTTTGGTGTTTTTGCCATTTGTATCTTCAAGTTCAGTCATTTGGCTTTGTTTTCCATCTGATTCAAGTAGTGTTATTTGAGGGCACTCATGCAGATTACAATCTTCTCTACCTAATCATCTTCTTTTTCAGTGGAGGTTCTTCAGATCGACAGTTATTCTTCGATAGTGTTTGCAGCTACATGCTTCAGTGGTGTTCTTCATGTTCATCCTTTGTTCCTTTTTTCTGGGACATTCTCTTGTTTGGAGGCTTCCTCAGTCCTTCATTTATATTTCTCTTTAGGAGAGGAGTTTTTCTCGTGAGGTTTTCTCCTTTTCTCCAATTGTGAGAGATCTTTTGTACTTGGGTACCTCATTAGGCCTAGTTGTCGGGACCCATTGTTACTTTCATGCATTTTGTTTACATGCATTTTTAGTCCTTAGTTGTTTTTAGCTACTCCCTAAGTTCATCTTAAGGGGGGGTGTTAGAGTTATCATGTATTAGCTAATAATTATTTATTTAATTATTAGTCTATTATCCTCTACACTTAAGCTAAACTTAGGCATTTAATAATATTGTAGGTATTTAATAATTATTCTAATTATTAAATACACTTTATCCCTTAGGGTTGCTAATCTCCTTTTATAAGGATTGTATTGTACTTTTTTATTAATTCCCTCTCTGAATGATAATCTTTGTCTTTCGAGCCATTATTGTTTTTTTGCCTCCATTCTTCTCTTGTGACAGGTATTTTGCTTGTAGGTGTTCTTGGGATCTCTGAAGTTGTATTTCTCAAAATTTTCAGTCATATACTCACCATATTATCAATTTCCATTATCAATAGAAAATTATAGAAGGTCATAATATTGAAGTAAATATTTTCTCACACCATCTAGTATGACTAACATTATCATTGAATGAATCATGGAAATTTTGTATAGGATTTAACTCCTAGTCATATTAGCAACTAAGAATTGCAAGGTCTCTAGAATATGAAGAGGGATTGAGGCCCTTTGCCTTGTGAGGAGCCTATCCCTTGTCGTTCCTAAACTAGGGGCTACACCCTATGACCATGTTGTGACTTCTAACCACCACCTAACCCAGCCTAATAGTGCTACTTTATAGCTACCCTAATAGTAACCAACAACTTTTTGAGGCTTAGAAGTGATATTTTTTCTATGGAAAATAATTTGGACATTCCATATTATATTTTCACAAAGGAGCAAGCATAAAAAAGCTAGTTTCACATACTTTATATCCATATATTTATTTTTTTACAATTTTTCCCTAGGTATTTGTTATTTTAGTTTGAAAACATTTTTTTTAATTTGAAAAATATGAGGCTATTTTTATGATACAAAGATTACAATTCATGTGATTTATAATCTCTAATCTATCTATGATGATTTTATCATTGTAAAATCATAAGTTTTTTAGTTTATCCTTCTATAATCACCTTGAACAAAGGGAACTATAAGTCTTGACAAGATGACAACCTAAAACATCTTAGGCAACTTGATCTCATGACTAATCTCCATTCACTTGTCCCTAAACCAGGTATACCTAATCAAAATATGGTATGGAAAAAAATGACCATGTCCTAGGATTGATCGGTACTAGTGATGATTTTGACACTATGTGTTCCATCTCACACATTAAGTGCCCACACACTCTTTGGACCAAGAATTTAGGAGATATATGGAGACTCACATCTTTCTTCGTTCCTAGATGCCCTTGTTATAGATGGTTTTGTGCCCCTTGATGATGTCACAACCTACTATATGATGATAACTAATTTAGATTTAGATGCTTCATCTTCTCTATCCATGTCTCGCTATCACGAGGTTGAGGATTCTTGCAATCCAATATTGGTAGATTCATCTCCAAGTTTTTATATCCATACATCTTGGGTGGGAACATCATCACGAGATGACTAGTATGGTTGGATGAAATATTAATATCACATCATATCAATCTCTTATTACTTTGAGTGATTCTTTATAGCGGGTTACAAATTATGGTCTTAAATATTTGATACATTGGGATGAGTACTTGAAACATATTGTAGGTTTGTTTAATGAGTCTCATAGAATTGAAGGACATGTCTGAAAAAATTTGTCTCCTCTTACATGATAGTCCCTTCATTGTTGTTATTGCACTGACTTCATTTTTTATCATATTCTTCATTTGTCTCCACATACTCATGGCTCGTTACCTTCTTCATTAATTGAGCTTGTACCTAATTTTATTGTGGTATACTTTCATATTGACATGGTAAAATTTAAGAGTTCAAAGACACCAAGAACATAATACATCATAATATTTCTTCCTTCATGAGAATACATATTTAATCTCAACTCGATTCTATTTCTTCCTAAGGGTAGAAATATTATTTTTTGTTCACAGATCTTTATCCGCGTCCTTTAAAGGAGCACCCACCATCACTGTTGGAGATTACACATTGTAAGCGCATACATAGTCCCTTTTTATCTCTCCTATGGGTAGAACATCTATTGTATATTAGTGATGGAATTAGGCTTTGAGGGGTCATGTTGAGTGCTCCTTTCGTTCACTTGTACATATTTTTTAATATATTGTTCTCTTTTAAGAGGGGTTTTCCCTATTCAAGTTTATCTTCTTTATTATGTTTATGATATATTTGTTTGTACATATGTACATAACGTGACCTTGTATCCATGATTCATCTTTTAATCTTTGCATTTTTTATATTCCCTAAATTGTACTTATGGGACCTGGTGTTGGTGTGAACATGGTATATTACCTAACTAGTTTCATATTAGGTCTTATTGACACTTATATACTTAATCTTATTTTGGTAGTTTAAATTTTGTGTCTTGTATCATAGGATTAAGACACTTTGCATGATCTTACTCTTCCCTA
Source organism: Cryptomeria japonica (assembly GCF_030272615.1). NCBI lineage: Eukaryota > Viridiplantae > Streptophyta > Pinopsida > Cupressales > Cupressaceae > Cryptomeria > Cryptomeria japonica. Next base: position 661,391,261 of record NC_081406.1, on the reverse strand, counting down.
GGGTTTCACCATTGTCTTTATGAAAAGAGTTTCCTTATTATATATTGTATTAATCTTATTTTTCATCCAATTATTGGGATTCATAACATTTTTATTCCTCCTCTATTTTGGTAGGCTATTTTGGTTGAGTCTATCCTTGGCTCATTTGGGATTTAATCAACAAATATTAAATATCATACCCCAACTCAAAATATCACTCTACATTAATGCTTGAATGTGCTTGCTCGTCAAGTTTCCACATCTCATTGCATTCTTTATGAATCTCTCATCACTAAGAAATATTCGTGTGAGGTTGTCTTCTCTATGTCCAATAATAAAGCCCCCAACTTGGACATCCTATGTGATTTTTGTTTGCATAACTGATGATGATAATGATGGAGAGATTATTGGCATATGGAGATGATGATGAGATGAGAAGATGACTAGCAAAGTTATTGTTGGCATGACTTGTAAAGTTGATGGAGATTGTTGGCTAGATGATGATGATATAGTTGTAAGTTATTTGATGACTTTATTTGTGTTTTCATTGATGGAAACTATGTTTGTTGAGTCATCTAAGTCATCTAGGCCTACCGATATAGCCTAACCGATAGAGGAATGTGTTAGACAACAAAACTACTAAGTTGTAGCAAACTAGTAAACATGAACAGAGCGATGATCAAGACATCGGCACAAACGATTGGTGAAGAGTTAGATGTTGTGGTTTGGAACATATGTTTATGACATTGGCATGAGTCTGTTTGCAACCGCATCAGCAAATTCGAAGTATTGAGCGAGTTATGATTAACTGTCATGAACTCAGTGAAGAAAAATGTATACTGGTATCAGATCTTTAACCAGTAATGATTTATGGTTTGGTGGTGGATCTTATCATGTTCATAACTTAGTGATGACGTGTCAAAAACAATGTGTGATTATAAGATGGTGTTTAAGCGCGTACAAGGATCAGATTTCTTGGGAATCAACAAAGTGCTTAGCAGAATGTGATAAGGGTTTGATTACTTATCAAATCGATGTGTGGTGATGTGTGGTGATCATTCAATGGTTGAAATCGTCTAGAAATTTGTTGTAATGATCTATAAATGTAAATTCAAATTTGTATTTTGAATGTAGTTAGGGTTATGTAGCCGACCTAACTGAAAAGTGTATTTAGGGCTAGTTGGAGAAGATATTTTGTGTTGATGATTTGAGGAGAAGGTGTGCCGAACTAGATTTAAGTGTCTGCATGTGTGTAGAAGAGTTGAGCTGAAAAGGATCCATACTAGCAAGCAAGGAAGTGTCGTGATCAGATCATTTGCCCCGTTGTTCCCTAACAGTTACAATAATTTGAAATCCCTTAACCGGGTAGATCCTAACAGGTCTTATTTGTAAATCCTTTCACCGGGTGGCTCATTAACTTGATTTTAAAATCCTCTAACAAGGTTACTCCTAATAGGGTAGAGCTCCTAACAGGGCTAAGGTGAAATTCCTTAACCGGGTGACTCCTAATAGGGTCTGCTCTTAACCGGGCTAGGCCTTTAATCGGGAGCATTCCGAAAGAGTGAAAATATTTCGTGGGTGCTAATTCCCATCATGATGTGTGCATTTAATATATTTACTTAGTTTGCATAATGATGAACACTAGAATGAATGGTTTAGTAAATTTGCAAACCAGACTGTTTGAGTAGTTATCGGTACTGGTTTTTGAAAGTATTGCAAAATTATTTAACTACTGATTCACTCCCCCTCTCAGTAGTAACCAGATCCTCATAATAACAAGTTTTATAAAACAATTAGGATACTTCTAGTTAAAGGGCTTCATGAATTCTACGTGGAAGCTCTTAATGAATTTTTTTTAGCAAGCATAATCTAAAAAGACTATTGAATTGATACCTAAAGTTGGTGACCCAAAGGAAACTTCTACAATGGGTGACCTATCACATTGTCAAATATCTCTTACAAGATCATTACCAAATCTCTTTCTCTTAGGATAATGCCACTCCTTCCCTATTATTATTATTATTATTATTATTATTATTATTATTAATGGTTTAGTAAATTTGCAAACCAGACTGTTTGAGTAGTTATCGATACTGGTTTTTGAAAGTATTGCAGAATTATTTAACTACTGATTCACTCCCCCTCTCAGTAGTAACTAGATCCTCATAATAACAAGTTTTATAAAACAATTAGGATACTTCTAGTTAAAGGGCTTCATGAACTCTACGTGGAAGCTCTTAATGAATTTTTTTTAGCAAGCATAATCTAAAAAGACTATTGAATTGATACCTAAAGTTGGTGACCCAAAGGAAACTTCTACAATGGGTGACCTATCACATTGTTAAATATCTCTTACAAGATCATTACCAAATCTCTTTCTCTTAGGATAATGCCACTCCTTCCCTATTATTATTATTATTATTATTATTAATGGTTTAGTAAATTTGCAAACCAGACTGTTTGAGTAGTTATCGGTACTGGTTTTTGAAAGTATTGCAGAATTATTTAACTACTGATTCACTCCCCCTCTCAGTAGTAACTAGATCCTCATAATAACAAGTTTTATAAAACAATTAGGATACTTCTAATTAAAGGGCTTCATGAATTCTACGTGGAAGCTCTTCATGAATTTTTTTTAGCAAGCATAATCTAAAAAGACTATTGAATTGATACCTAAAGTTGGTGACCCAAAGGAAACTTCTACAATGGGTGACCTATCACATTGTTAAATATCTCTTACAAGATCATTACCAAATCTCTTTCTCTTAGGATAATGCCACTCCTTCCCTAGTTGGATAACAACAACAACAAAAACAACAACAACAACAACAACAACAACAACAACAACAATAATAATACCTAAAGTTGGTGACCCAAAGGAAACTTCTACAATGGGTGACCTATCACATTGTTAAATATCTCTTACAAGATCATTACCAAATCTCTTTCTCTTAAGATAATGCCACTCCTTCACTATTATTATTATTATTATTATTTGATGCCCTGCAAAATGGACAAGGTTAGTCTAAGAGACAAACAACACAAGACACCCAAGAAAATCGTTAGTGTTATTTAATCAAAGACTAATCTAAATAGGCATACCAAGAGAGACACTAAAAACATGAAAACATATTTAACTAAAGAAGCAAATATGATGAGGCATCTTCAAATACCTCCTAAAATGCTCTTAGCTCTTTCTCCCTTGTTCCTCTCCTCTCCAAGTTCCAAAATAGTGTAGCTCTCAGCAACTTTTTGCACTATGGATGCTTATGAAGGATTGAGATTGTAGTATTGTGCTCCAAATCTGAAATGAAAAGCTAATACTAAACTATTGATACTAAAAATGAATTATTTTATCCAAGATGACAATATATGAGTTAATTATGCTAAAATGTTCTCTTAAAATGCCTATAGCTTAAATGCATACAAGTTTTCAGGATCTGGATTATGAAGAAATGGGCTCTATTTATAGGAAAAATGGAGCAATGGATGGTTGAGATTGAGCAATCTCAACAAGGGTCAGGATTGAATGATTTCAAATCCATGTGAGGGCTTTCAACCCAATCCCAAGATGACAAGTGTCAATGTGAGATAGGTTGAGAGGAGAGGGAATAAGCATTAAATGCTTGATATGACTTTGGAAGTTAAAGTCAAGGTTGGTTGAATGAATAAACTCTTTATTCAAAGAATAAAGCTTTTATCCAATGGATAAACTCTTGTGCAAATGTGAAATGGATGAATATGGTCAAAACAATAAATGTTTGGGGGAACAAGTTTGAAATAACCATAAATGGTTATGTAAGAGCCATAAATGGTCATGTAAGAGCCATTAGTGGTCTTGGAAGACTTTGGGGGTTAATTTGTTGAACACACAAAACATTAAATGATTTTCAAAGACTTTGGAGTCTTTGAGAAGTGACTCCATTTTGCTTAGGAATGTGACAATAATTAGGGGATGGATTAGGCTAATTAGGAAGAGGTTAGAAGAATCTAGAAGGGGATTAGATTTTGCAAGTGGATTTGGTGGGTGAAGGAAATTAGGATTTTATTAAAATAAAAATTCATTTATTTCAATAAATGTGTGCAAGTTGCATTTGTAAGAAAATGCAAGTGGGGTGGGAATAATGATTTAAATAAATGTTTTATTTAATTTATTTAAAAGAGGAAAAGGGGATTTAATTAAATAAATAAATTTTATTTATTTAATTGATTTGTATTTGGTTTAATGAATTAATTAAAATAAATTGAATAATTTATTTAATTAATAGAAGAATGTTTGGAGATGAATTAATTAAATATTTATTTAATTAACTGATGGCTAGTAGATTTTTAATCAAATAAATAATGTTTATTTATTTAATTAAGCTGGACATATTTGTGTGACTACATTTGCCCCCCTTTGAGACGGTGTGGTTTATCGCGTCGTTTCAAAGAAAGAAAAACTGGTGTGAAGAAATGCCCCATAAAATGTTAATTTAATGGGTGGTATGCCCCCTCGAGAGATGGGCCGAAAAATTTCAAAAAATCGGGCGATCTCTCGAAAAAGAATGAAAATTGGCGAGGTGGTAGAAGAGAAGAAGTTAGGCATACGAGTGAAAAATAGAAGAAAACGGGAGAAAAATGGAGAAATGGGGGACTCAGGAAGTTCACGGGGACCACGACGATGAGCGGAGGGAAGTTACGGTGACAGCGAAGGGTATAAATGGGGTGAAAGGGGTGAAAACAGGATCATTTGTGACCGCGACCATTTGGAAATTAGAGCTCTGATAGGGACATTTTGGAGGAGTGAGCAGCAGTCAGGATGCCGATACCGATCACCGAGCATAGATTTGAGTGAGTTCGACGGTTCTAGCGCCCAGACGACTATGGACCAGCGATATGCAAATTCAAAATTTTAATTTTTATGCATTTTTTATAGGTTTTTAGCTGAGTCCAAGTTAAGTCAGAGCAAGAGCGCTGAAACTACGGTTTTGGCGCTTTTGCTCCATGAACTAATGCTACTGCGTCGCAATGGTGCTATTGCCCCATTGTTTGAGCGCTTTCGTTTTGTTGTAGCGCTATTGTATGCAAGTTTAAGCGCTGTTGATTAATAGGTGCTATTGAGGGCTTATTTGAGCGCTATTGATTTCAAGTAGCGCTACTGTGTAGTTGTTTTAGCGCTTTTGTAGTTTGAGCATTTTTGTATAGCTGGTGGAGCGCTTTTGTTAGGGTTGTAGCGCTATTGTTGAGAAACTAGCGCTTTTGTTGGTAAAATAACGCTTTTGCCTTAGGATAAAGAGATGCCCCAATGTGGATGAAGACTAATCTCCCAATGCCAATGATGGATGGTTGGCAATGTGAAGTAGGAGTTGTTTTGAACCATAGTAGCCTGATGAGACTTAGGTCATTTGTTAGGATAAATGTCCGTTGAAGTCTAGGTGGCCATGATTGCTTACCTGTTGAGACCCGAAGATACTTGATCAAAGTATCTGTTGATAGTCTAGGTTTAAACTTAAGAAAGTTTGAAAACAAAACAACTGATGGTGATTGATGAATGTCTATGTGCAAGAGGAGCTACGCGTGTTGCAGTTACGTGAGCGCCATCCTGCGATACAGGGGTTGCGGGATCGATTGACACAGGCAGAGATAGATTGCATTGCCTCGACGGGATTATATGAGGTGATGCACATGCTCGTGATTCGTATGAATCACGGTTTGATCACAGCACTAGTAGAGCGATGGCATAGCGAGACGTGCACCTTCCATTTGACATAGGGGGAGATGACAGTGACCTTGGAGGATGTGTGGCGCATCCTGCGGATTCCGATTCGAGGGGAGCTGGTCACATATGATAGATCCTGGGGGACTCTTACAGTGCAGAGGATTTTTGATGAGGATGTTTTCATTGATGATGGCTCGATTGCTTGGGAGGATATAGCTGCTTTATATGAGCCTCTACCAGCAGTTTTGTTAGGTATTGTGGGAGGTCTTCTGTGTCTAGACAGGCGATCACATGGTTTGGCCGTCGGACGGGGATAGGTTATCGAGATGATGATGACCAAGGGGACCCGATTTGCGTGGGGGTCATGCGTGCTGGTGCACATGTACCAAGAGCTCCATGAGGTGGTTTACCGGGGGAGGGGTTCCTTAGCAGTGGGCATGACGCTGCTGCATATTTGGGCTTGGGAGCATCTACCAGTGACTCGACCAGTGAGTCTGAGATTCCGCGTAGTGGATCAGCCATACATGTTTATGTATAGCGGCATGATGAGTCAGCCCCACCTGGGGAAGTTAGAGTGGTGGCGGCGGGCATTGGATGATCTGGATGCAGTTATATGGCGCCCATACTTGGAGTGTGAGCCATGGGATGATGATGCAGAGGCACTGCCATATGTTTTTATGACCCAATTCCTCATTGGGAGGACCGCATACCATGTGGAGAGACAAGTGTCGGGGAGAGTGATGAGGCAGTTTGGATGGCAGCAGGGACTGCCCAGTGGATCAGGAGAGTATGCGCGAGTTATTCGGGAGAGGTACGCATGGGGGCCAGTGCTACCATATGATCAGGCACTGGTAGAGTTCCGGACACTGCAGGCGAGACCATGGGACAGACGACCGAGGGTCATGGATGCAGGTGTGACAGATGAGTACACGCAGTACCGGGCAGTGCACTCGATCTTACGGATCTTTGATCCAGTAGAGCCGATCCCAGCTTTTGAGGATGAGAGGGGACGGAGACGGAGGAGGGTAGGAGGTCGAGGACCGAGGGCAGGTGGAGGAGATGGAGGAGGAGGAGGAGGAGGAGGAGGGTTGGGGATGTGGAGTCAGCGGAGAGGGAGAGGTGGACTGTCTCTATAGATATCACAAGGACCATTGATACAGGGAGGAGTGCAGCTGAGTGGAAGGGGGATGGAGAGGGAGATCCCGATGGACAGGGGGGAGGGGACTACTGGAGAGGGTGGTGCAGGTGAGGCAGCGATGGATACCGGGGAGGGAGCCACTGGAGAGGGTGGTGCAGGTGGGGCAGCTATGGATATTGGGGAGGGAGCCACTGGAGATCTGCGAGATCATGTGATAGTAAGTTTGCAGACTCGGATAGAGGATTTGGAGGCGAAGGTGGCAGCTAGAGATGTGCAGCTATTTGTACGGGAGTCAGAGCTGGCGGTGGTGCTGCGGGAGAGGGATAGTGTAGTGGAGAGATTGGCGGAGCTGCAAGAGAGAGTGCGGGTTGGAGTAGGAGCACGGGGGCCTACGGGGGAGGTGATGAGGGAGATGCGGCAAGCACAGGCAGAGATAGAGTACTGGCGGGGTTTATATGAGCGGGTGGTGCCAGTTAGTCAGCGAGCTCTTAGCTATTCGCAGATGCGGCAAGCTAGATCAGAGCGATCGCAGAGGGTGCAGAGCAGTGGGGGTGTGATGGGTCCGCTGCGGAGGGAGAGATCAGGGGATGCAGGAGGGAGTGGTGGTTCGATGAGGCCTCTATGGAGAGATGGATCAGGTGGTGCAGGCACTAGTGGTGGAGCAGGTGGAGGTGTTGGGACAACATCTAGCCAGAGTGGCATTTGAGAGAGCATTTTTGCATGCATATATGTATTGTATCATTGTTTTTATTCTTTGGACTGTATCTTAGATGGCTCTTGGTAGCCGATTTTGTAGACTTCATTGTACTCTGATATATGAGATGAGATGGAGATCCCATATTTTGATGATATGCAGTTGATTATGTATGGATGTTTATGCGGGATGATGAGTTATGGCTAGATGGATATGTGTACATGTATGCATTTGATGATATGTTTCTTATATGCATGTTTTTATGATGATACTGACATATGAATGCAGGTTTATATATGCACGATTTGTTTTGATTTTTGATGTAATGCTTTATGTATGTAATGCCATGATGATGAGGTATGCTTATGATGATTTATGAACAGGATTTTGGTGTTTCTTATTTTGTTATAATGATGAGATAATGGTATGCAATGATGTTAATGTAATGGTTGAATGAATGATGTTATGTATGGATGTGCATCTAGATGTGTTTAGATGAATGTAATATGGATAAACAAAATGTAAAGTACAAATGTTTATATGATAATGTGTTAAATGAATGCATATGCATAATGGATATAAAATGTTAAGAACCAATGTTTTGTAAACAAATAGATTTTATGATTCTAAATGCTTAAATATGATTTAAGTACAAATGATAATGTGATGATACTATAACTAATGTTTTAATAACTGCGCCGTAATGCAATTAAAAAGAGGATAAATGAATGCAATGTGAATGAATCCTAAAATGAGCATAATAAGATACTTAGTAATGAATGAATGCACTTTTTAACTATAAATGAATGTAGGCAATAATAAATGATAAAAGATGATGAAATGATAATGGATAACTGACACTAAAGGAATGCATAGTAAATGGCTTAATATAATCAAAGACAATTTGATCCCATGAATGAATCTAATTATTTATGATTGATGCAATGATGCAAATGTTTAATGAAAACTAATGTCAAAAATGAACTATATGCAATGTTAAGTTAAAAATGACATGAATGTACTTAATGCAAGATGCAACTAAATGCGATGATGATATGACATGAGGAATGCAAGGTTTTTGAGACTTTGCATGATGCATTGATGATGTATCAGAGTACTCGGTCGTGATTGTATCCAAGACCAGTTTTAATGGTCACTTTTTGCATAAAAATCCTAGATATGAATGAGTGAATGGATGGGTGATATGCAACGGAATGCAATATATAAACAGACGAGATGAAATGACAATCCATAGTGCTCTATTTTCATCATTGAGCTTTAAAATGTTGGAAGAGAATACAATCATCTTGACATAATGATTCAAGATGACTCGAGTATTCCTTACATGGATTTTATATAGCAAGTTAATACAAACGACTTGATATAAGGGTCAAGGCGACCAGAGTATTGCTTGCGGAACAGATAAGGATTATCTCCGTTCATGCATGACTTGGATCGTCCTCCTTGATCTTAGGCTGATCATATCCTGAGACAAGTGCATACCGTACTAAGAGATAAAAACCTTTATCCAGTTTGGATGAGGTAGGAGGAACCAAAGGAAGAGCATTGTACCTGCAAACAAACAGTATATACATAAAGAATAAAGAATAAGGATCCTTGGTAATGGTTCATGCTCATATGGTCGAGGTATACGTTGTAGTCAGCAAGCTGTAATGATCCATGACTGCATTTGGCATAAGATCACGTAGCTTGGTGAACTTCCCATGTAGACACCATTAGTACATGCCCCAGAACTTCATTGGAAATAATGTGCAAACGATACAAAACAATGCTGAAAGATCCTGATGCAGATAAACGAATGATTGTACTCACAAATCAACCAAGTATTTGATAGCTTAACATAATTTTCTTGTCAAAGAAAACGTCATTTTTGTCTTTGTTTTGGTAACGAAGGATGCATCCTTGTTGAAGACAGTTTTTGAGTGTTGATGTGGATTGTGTGGTCGATTGGTAAATGGTCATCGTGTGAGTATTTTGTCAATGCTTGTTTTGGTATCTGCGTGGATGAGTATGTACAAAGTGTTGCCATGTTTTTGTTGGATTTTTTATGTTTTCTGATGTTTTTGGATTTTGAATTGTTTTGAATGTTTTTGGTATTTCTGTTGAGACATTTTCCAATGTTTTTGGTATTTTGAGATAGTTTGAATAAAGAACTTAATGAATCATAAGACAATGTAGAATCCATTTCCATCAATAGGTTTTAAGGGCATTGCCCCCAAGTGTAGACATGACTATGAAAAAGCGGGATGCAAGACGCATGAAGTACTTTCTCTGATTGCAGAGGAATAACAAGCCATGGTTTTGGATGGATGGATGTATGTATGAAGTAGATGTGATCGCAACAAGTCTGAAAGACAATGGAGCCATAGCCTTTACGAGTGGCGCCTGTTTGCCAGGTTTTCACCATCGTACTTACCCAAGGTGCTACCGGGGTGGTTGTTCACCGTTTGGATGCATGATTTTTCCTTACTTTTTTTTTGAATGTTTTTGTATTTTCTTCAGGACATTTTTCCAAATGTTTTTGGTATTTTCTGGTATGCAGGGGAGTCTGATGCTCTGTACAGCTTAGGTATAAAACTGTTTGAGGTGCATGTTGTTGATTGGATCTGTGAGCGATTCTCCTTCTGATGTAGCCAACTGATATGCCCCAGACCCGAACACAACAGTGACAACACATGGGCCCAGCCAGTTTGATTCAAACTTGCCTTGATGTTCTCTGTTTGGTTGGTTACGAGGATTTTCTCGTAGAACAAGATCACCTACCTCAAATGTACGAGGTCTAACTCGGTGATTGTAGCTTCTGCTCATGCGCTGTTGATAGGCTTTGAGATGGTTGTATGCAGCTTGTCGCTTCTCATCAAGTAACTCTAAGTCCTGAAGATGGGATACTCTGTAGGCTTCATCATCTATTAGATTGTGCAAGGAAACCCGTAGTGATGGTATCTCAACCTCAATAGGCAAGATAGCTTCTGCACCATAGACCAATGAGTAGGGAGTTGTGCCTGTAGGGGTTCGAATGCTAGTTCGATATGCCCATAGTGCTGGATTCAGTTGAACATGCCAATCACGACCGACATCGTTGACTGTCTTCTTGAGGATCCTCAATATGTTTTTATTGGATGCTTCGGCCTGACCATTGCCTTATGGGTAGTAGGGAGTGGAAAAGCGGTGTTGGATATGAAATTTCTCACAAAGTTCGCGGACATCCTGTTTTTTGAAAGGAAGACCGTTATCTGTGATGATGGACATGGGCACACCATACCGGCAGATGATGTAGTTGAGGATGAATGAGGCGATCTGCTTGCCGGTGACTTGGGTAAGTGGAATAGCTTCGATCCACTTTGTGAAATATTCGGTGGCAGTAATAATGAATTTATGGCCATTGGATGAAGATGGATGGATTTTACCCACAAGGTCAAGGCCCCATTGACAAAAAGGCCATGGTGTTGTGATTGGTTGCAGTTCTTGGGCTGGTGCATGTATCAGGTCGCCATGAACTTGACATTTCTTGCATTTTCTGACAAAGTAGTAGGAATCCTTTTCCATAGATGGCCAATAGTATCCATTGCGCAGGAGTTTCTTGGCGAGTGATGGACCACTTGAATGAGTCCTGCAAATGCCTTCAGGAACTTCTTCCAAAGCCTTTGTTATCTCATCTTGTTCCAGACATCGAAGGAGATTACCATCAAGACCGCGTCGGTATAGGGTTTCCGCAATAATGGTATATTGAGCAGTTTGGCGAATGAAGGTTTTTCGTTGGTTATTCGATTGGTTGGGAGGAAGGGTGTGATCGCGGAGATAGGTGTAGAATTCACCGTACCATGGGGATTCAGAACCGACAAGGCAACATATCATTTCAGATTCGGGGATATCATAAGCGGGAATCCAAAGCTGTTCGACCAAGAACTCGTAACGTGTTTAATTTTGTGGAAGATCTAGGAGAGATGCGATGGTAGCCATAGCGTCAACAACTTGATTCTGATCTCTTGGTATCTGCTCAAAAGTGATAGTAGTAAATGATGACTTTAGATTGTCCACCATTTGCTTATAAGGCATGAGTTTATCATCTTTGGTCTGATATTCATCTGTTGCTTGTCGAATGACCAATTGTGAGTCACCATATACTTGCAGTTCTTGTAATTTCCATTGTACGGCTACCTGAGTCCTGTGATCAAGGCCTCATATTCTGCTATGTTGTTAGTGCATGGAAATGTGAGCCTGTAAGACTTCAGGATGCTGTCACCTTGAGGTGTGATAAACAGAATGCCTGCCCCCGAGCCATGCCTAGTGTATGAACCATCAAAGTATAGTTTCCATGGTTGTGCTGTTGTGATCATGAATATCTCTTCGTTTGGAAAATTGGAAATGAGAGGATGATCACCTATGAGAGGTGCATCAGCCAACTGACCTGCAATGACCTGCCCTTTGATAGCCTTACGGTCCACGTACTCGATGTCAAATTCACTTAGAATCATCACCCATTTGGCCAAACGGCCTGTCAATGCTGCTTTGCTGAGTAAATACTTGAGTGGATCAATCTTTGCAATGAGTTGTACTTTGTGGGTTAACAGATAGTGCCTCAGTTTAGTAGCTACTAAGATTACTGCTAAGCAAGCTCGCTCAATAGGGGTGTAATTGAGTTCATAGCCCACCAGTGTGCGAGAGATGTAGTAAACAACACACTCCTTTCCTTCTGCATTATGTTGTGCTAGTAGTACACCCAATGTTGTACTTGTTGCTGAGATATAGAGTAACAATGGTCTACTTGGATCTGGTGGCATCAACAATGGTGGATTCATGAGATAGTCTTTAAGCGTCTGAAATGCTTGTTGGCATCGGGCATCCCACTGAAAGCGGATGTTCTTGTGTAGCAGATGTGTAAATGGGTGACACTTATCAGCCAATTGTGCAATGAATCTTTGGATGGATTGAAGTCGCCCTTGTAATGTCCTTAGCTGACTGATATTCTTTGGAGGTGGCATGTCCATGATTGCTTTTACCTTTGCTTGAGACAATGTATCCTAGAAGCTTCCCAGAGGTTACTCCAAAGACACATTTCTTTGGGTTGAGTCGAACATGGTATTGTTCCAGTCTATCAAATATTTTGTCTAAGATGTGGAGATGCCCGTCTCTGGTGAGTGATTTTGCTAGTAAGTCATCAACATAATCTTCCATCATAGTATGCATCATGTCATGGAAGATGGTGGTCATTGCTCTTTGATAGGTTGCTCCTGCATTCTTGAGACCGAAAGGCATTACATTCCAACAATATGTGCCCCATGGACAGGTGAAGGTTGTCTTATGTTGATCTTCTGGTGCGATCTTTATTTGATTGTATCCTGAAAAGCCATCCATGAGTGAAAGCATGGCATGTCCGGTTGTCAGATCCACTATGATGTCGATATTTGGAAGGGGGAAGTCATCCTTAGGACAGACCTTATTCAGATCTCTGAAGTCAGTACAAATGCAGATGCCCCCTTTTGGTTTGCTGACAGGCACAATATTGGAGATCCATTCTGCATAATCAATTGGTCTAATGAAACCAACATCTAGGAGTTTCTTCAGTTCTGTTTTGACTAGTACTGCAATCTGAGGATGCATCTTACGAAGCTTTTGCTTGACAGGGTTGGCTCCTTCTGCTACGGTAAGGTGATGCATGACTAAATCAGGATCAAGCCCAGGCATGTCTGCATATGACCATGCGAAGTTGATCTGACGCTTCTGGAAGAACTCTATAAATTTAGGCTGTTCCTCTGGAGTGAGAAGAGATGCCAGATGTATGATATGAGGATTTTCAGGAGTCCCCACATTGTATTCTTTGGTTTCCTCGATGAGAATCATTGATCATTCCTATTGTGCATTAGCAGGGAGAATGTCAAACCATTCATCCTCAGGCGCCTCATAGAGGTTTTCACCATTGGATACGCTCTTTCTTTTTACTATTGTCGGATCAAATAGTGCCACAGTGTGGTTTTCACTAGAAGATCCATGTTTTATTGTTATATTTTTGTAGCTGAAAGGTTTGGCATCCGCCCCGAAGTATGTTGTGCTATTAAGTTCAATGGCGAATCCAGCTTTGTGATCCCCGCTTGGTAGGTTATCCCTTAATTCCAAAAAGTCAATGATGGCCTCATCGTTTTGGAAGAAGTAAAGACATGGGGGATTTGGTTGGTTCCATTCGATGAGTTCAGGGTGGATAATGGGCATTACTTCATCGATTAGGTTAAGTGTGCTAGATGTATCAGTGAGGGTTAAGATGTTATGGTGAAGGTCATTGATGGTACTCTCGCTGTTAGAATCAGGTGTAGGATGAGACGTAGGGTCTGTGGAAGATGTTTCCAGTTCAGGAACCCAAGTGGTCTTTATCTATGCTTCTCCGTAAACAAGGATGTCTTTGTGTGGTGGAGGTGGTGATGTGTCTTCCTCATCTGAAGTGTTAAGCTGTACAGAATTAAATTCCCACTCATGGGAGTCGGTCTCTGAGTCACTTTCCAACATCCGATTACTATACCATACTGGGATGTCTTTTGAGTTAAATACTATAGGTGTGATTGGTTGATGTACCTTTGTAGTGATCGGTGTTGCAGGAAGGTTGATGGGGATAAAAGAATATGGTACCGGGAGTATCGGTAATGTTGACTCAGTGGCTTTTGCTGGAATTGCTGGTGCCATAGATGTTGTTGTGGGTTTTGATACAGTTGCTGCTGTTAATGGTGTTGTTGATGGGATTACGGGTTCGTTTGGTGGGATGAGTGGCATTGGTGATGGTTGTGTTGGGATTCTGAGCCTCGGTGGGGCAGTTGTGATGGTGCTCGATGTTGCTTTGATAATGAAAGGTGTCCTTTTTGCTGTAGGCGGACAAAATGGTTTGTTGGGTTTTCCTTTGAATTTGAGTTTAGGAAAAATCTCTTTTTCAAAGCCTAGGCCTGTATTACCTTTGGGCTTTAATTCCGGCAGCAGAGGTTCATGTCGTCCTTGTTTGCAATATCCCAAAGCACTCTGACCATCATACCCCATTCTTTGCATAATGAGGAGACCTTTGCCATACTGATCCGTAGGAAGTTTAACTTGCGGTATATCAGTGGTGATGGGATCTTTATAGATCTAGTCCGCTAAGTCCTCATCTTGGGTTTCTTCTTCTTGACTCTTTCCAAGGATGAAAGGCGTCAAAGTACATGCTGGTGTGATTAGTGGTTGCTGGAGTATCTGCTGTGGTTTACCATGTGTTCTAGGAGAAGTGGGCATTTGTCCCACACAAAAGAGGTGACTTAAGTTGTATTCCCCAGGACCTTCCTCTGCTATCTTCATTTTAAGCTTTTCTTGCTTTGGTATAGTGGTGTTTGAACTGGCAAGAGAGGCGGGACTTATATATGATGTGGAGGAAATGGCTTCTCTATTATTAGGAATGGTAATCTCTGGTTGATGGCTGATATTATGGCAGTACGCAAAGGGATTTGCATCGCCCAGGATTGTGATCTCTACACCATTATGTGGGAACTTGATACATTGATGGTAGGTAGATGGAATGACTTGCATGGCATGTAACCAGGGTCTCCCTAACAATAGATTATATGGCAGAGGAAGGTCCAGAACCTGACAGATGATGTGCTTCACCATAGGGCCCACTCGGATTGGTAGCATCACAGCTCCTTTGGATGAACGCTCTACATCATCATAGGCTTTGATTGTGATCTTCTTACGAGGATCCACTGATTCTACCGCATATCCCAATGCTGTGACCAACTGTAGTGTACAAATATTTAGGCCTGCTCCATTATCGATCAAGACTCGCTTGATCCTATGCTGGTTAATAAATCCTTCGATGTGGAGTGAGGCGTTATGAGGTTGCTGGAAGGAAGAGTTGTCACTTTCGGAAAAAGTGAGACAAGGTGATGACTTTAGACTTCCAACCATGGCTTGAAATTGGCCTGTATTCAGATTTGCAGGGACTGATGCCTCTTGGAGTGCTTGATCCAAGATATTTTTATGAGAGGGCGATAGGCGCAATAGCTCTAAAATGGATATAAGCGTAGGCGTTTTATCTAATTGTTCCACAAGATTGTACTGCTTTGGGATGGAGGTGGTGCCTTGTGGAGCTGCCTTTATGGTAACCTTGCCGTGACGTGTAACAACATTGCAATTTGAGTTGGGATTTTTGAAGGTTATGGTTGCAACTTGTTCACTGGCATCATACAAATGATTTACAGTGTAATTATACGCAGCTTGTGTATAATCAGTGGTATCAGTGCCTCGCCTGGAAGTGGAAGGACCCCTTTGATCTTGTGATGGAAGTGGATTTTTGAACATTAGATGATCATTATTGGTTGTTTTTGGGTCATGTCCTTCAATTTCAATTTCTCCTCGGTCAATAAGATCCTGAATAAGATCTTTTAATCGGTGACAATTACTTGTCTTGTGTCCTCTTCCTTGATGGAATTCACAGTGTTCAGTATCTCTCCACCATGCTGGTTTGACCTGAGGCTCATAGTTTGATAGTTAAGGTAGAGTGACCAAATTTTGAGAAATGAGTTGTCGCAATACCGTTTCAATGGGTTCCCCTAAGGGAGTGTACGTTCGTTTCTGTTTTTGCTAACGAGGTCTAGGTTCATCATGAGATGTGATGCGACCTTGATTGGAAGGAACATTTGTGTTATTCTGAGGTGGAGGATTTTGTCCTGCAAACTGAACCACAGGTTGTGCATTTTGTATAGTCCTGGCATCCACAACCCCATCGTTGACGATATTCTTGTTTTTATTCTAGAAGTTTGGTTTATCGCTATTGAAGCGTGGGCGAGGACCACCTTTTGGTTCATTAAAGATTTTGATGAGTCCTTTCTTGATAAGTGCCCTTTCACATTTCAAACCCTTGGTGATCATACCATTAAAAGAGTCTATGTCTTTGACATCCAGGTGAAATTCCATTTCTTCGTTTAAGTTGGAAATGAATATTTCCACTAGTTCTCGTTCAGGTAACTGAAGAGAATGTCTGCTAGACATTTGACGCCATCGTTGCAGGAATACTGAGAATAGTTCACCTGATTTTTGTTTGGTGTTGCACAGATCAGCCATGGTGATGTCACGTTCAATGTTATGAGAGTAATGAGCTAGAAACTTCTGGATGAGTTCCTCAAATGTTCTAATGCCACCTGGTAGTCGGGAAAACCATGATGTGGTTGTTCCTCCCAAGCTTTGGGGAAAAAGGCGCATTAGGTAGGTGTCTTCATATGCCACTTCGAGGCAAGCGAAATGAAATTCTCTGACATGATCACGGGGATCCCCCTTTCCTCTATATTTTTTGAATTTGGGTGTTTCGAATCCTCGTGGAAAGGGTGGCATATAAAGATTCCTATCAAAAGGATAGGACAGATGTCATTGAGTGAGAATTGGTTAGTTTTGACACCACTATGAAGTTGTTGGGCGAGATTCTAGACTTGTTGCCGCAACATCTCCATTTCAGTTGGAGGAGGAGGTGGTGGGTTACCTCGAGGAATGTTATATCTGATGGGATCTCTACCTCTTTCCTCTTCATGGCGACTTTGTCTTTCTGAAGCTTGTCTTAATTGGGCAAGATCGAAGTCAGAGGGGAGTTTGGCTCCTTCTTGAGCGAGTTTTAAGAAGTGAGCATCCGCATTGCTCCTGAGTATTTCGTCAAATAGTCTGTTAAAGAGAGGGTTATGCTGAGCCCTTTCTATTGTTGCAGGAGTAGGAGTACTTGGGTTTTCATCATTTGCATTTCCTCCAAGTGCTTCTTGAAATTCATTGAGATTTTCCTCTTCTTCTTCTTCTATTTCTATTTCTCGTTGCCTTGACTGTGATCGGGTTTGAGCCATTTTGTTTATGAGTCTTTGTTGAAGTTGAGTGAAAATGATGATGAGTTTTTGATGAAATGAGAGATTGATGATTGGTGAATTGTGTTGCATGTGGATCTCTAGCACTTTTAAGGTAGATGTAACCGAAATTCCTTTTTTGAATTGCTTGCTTGTTTGATAAGATTTTGATGTGATAAGGTGTAGAGAAATCTGAGATGTGTTACAGATTTATCTACCTAGTAATGAGAGGATTCACTCATGAACTAGTTTTAACCTGCGTAGATGTGTCTCTTAGGACGAGCTTATCCTAGATGTAGAAATAATCTAAAAAGTGATGTGAAGTGTTTGATTCAAGCAATATCTAAAAGAGAACTTTGGGACAAGAACCTCTTAATGTTTTGAGAGTTTGGAATGAATTGATGATGAAGTGACGATGGATGAATAAGATGATGGATGAAATGTTTTCAACTTCAATAAAAGCTTTGTGTTACAAATGGAACAAATTCTACCTCTTCTCTTTCGGGTGTTGGTGGTATTTCTCGAGCTATGTTGTATGTGATACAAATGTTTGGGAAAAAGTTGGGATTAATCTTACCTCCTTGGTTTTTGTGATAACTCAGAGCTCTATATTGCATAAAAGCTCTGCGGTTCAATTATTTTGAATCAAATTCGTTTGTTTTGCCTTGAAGGTAGAGACACATGTGACACAGAAAAACTCTACGGGAGACAAAGATTTGCCGATTGATATAGAAGAATTTCTTCCTTTTGATCAAAGCCTTTGAGCTTAATGGTCTTCTTTTCAAGTTGATATTCTGATGCCGCTTCTTCTTTCGCAAGATGTGAAGAATGGTCATAAATTTTGACTCTTTGTTGTTTTGCACTTTGTTTTTGATGTGTTCAGTTGGATGAATACTTTGTTTTTAGAAGTGATTTTCTTTTGATGTTTCTTTGACAAGAAAACAAAGCAAGCACACAAACACAAGAATGTTGCCCCCAAAGGCACAAATGAGTATGGGTCTAGATCAACCCAATCCTTGGACTTGTATATGACCCTTCCTTTAGATGTATTTTTAAGGTGTATTTCCAAAGCCTGAAGTCGGCTCAATTTGCACTTGGTCTTTAAAACGAACACACTTCAAACACTTTTTATCCCTAAGGTCAAACGGCCAGTTGCGATAAATTTAGCCCACATCTTGATATTTCTTCGACTTTGGTACTACGTACCTTATGAATCCCGTCGTGGCAAGTAAGGATGTGATATACTAAGTCTTGCACAAGCATAACAAATAGATGATCCCTATGATGGGGGAGTCACCACTTTTATCAAGCCACAAGTGACTTTTCAAAAAGCTATGTTTCTACTCAAGGAAATATGTATGGTGAGTATCTTGGGAGCAAAACCATCTATGCTCTTGCACTAAATTATATTGCAAATATTCTCAATCAATAGAATGAGTGGGCTACTACTTAAAGGTGTTTAGTCATGTTCGATGTTTTTGGACATAAGTTCATTCTGCAGTGACTCACTTAAGAGCCTTGTAACTGGTGGTGGGGCCCATTTGTCCTTTCGGCCAGTTACATTGTAGGAACAACTATACCCAAGGCTACAGCTTTCGCTCTCACCTGATTTCTATAGCGGCTCGAAGGATTTACCGCTCGAGGTCATTCCCAAGAGTATCGATCCCTTGACAGGCCTCTCTTAAAAAGATAAAATTTTGAGTGTTACTAACACTTTTCTCTTGTACCTAGGACCACGAAAGCCAAGGGAGAGGATAGTGTGTGTTAGAGGTAGGACCACTCGACTGACTTTTTTTTGCACAAGTGTGCCAAGCACGAAAGACACTTGTTCTTTTTAATCCACCATTGCAATGTGATCTAACTATTTGGAGATGTTGCTCCAACGACCATGGTGTTCTTTTTAACTTCAAAGGCAATGTGTTTTGTAATCTGGAATTTGGAAATCTTGGTCAACTTAATGAAAAACACGTTTGCTTGAAGTAAAATTTGTTTGCAAAAATCAAAACAAATGGATTGTGTATTTTATGTGCACCAAATTTGAAAGTGTGGATTGTAAATCTTTTTAGTTTGATGCAAGGAAATCAAATTTGTTTGTTGATTTTAAGCACCAAAAGACAAGTGATCCTAACTAGAAAGCAATGAAATTTTGTTTGTGTTCAAGTTTTAATGCACCAAAGGAAAATTTGTGATTTTTAATGGTGCGTTTTAACCTGCAAAAACAACAATGTGTTAGTAAAATCGATGTCCAAGGGGGGGCTTCCACAAGCCTAAAATTTACACTTTTTTGGTTACAAGGTGATTTTTACGACATTCTGTTACAATAGCGCTAGTCTGTGTTTGAACAGAGGCGCTATTTAACACAGAAGCACTGAAAGAATGGGAAAGCCAGAGAGGCAAAAGCGCTGAAAGATTCCAATAGCGCCAAAGTAACGATAAACGCGCCAAACCAAATCCAAAAGCGCTGAAATTTGGACAATAGCGCTAAAAGAATAAGTGTCGGTAGCGCTAGAACGTGTTCAATAGCGCCAAAGCACAACCTGTGTGACATTTTCAACATTCAGACATGTTAGTTTGCTAAAAAGATGATATTTTTTTGGTGTTTCGATTCACGTCGGGTTCACCAAATGATGCCCTGCAAAATGGACAAGGTTAGTCTAAGAGACAAACAACACAAGACACCCAAGAAAATCGTTAGTGTTATTTAATCAAAGACTAATCTAAATAGGCATACCAAGAGAGACACTAAAAACATGAAAACATATTTAACTAAAGAAGCAAATATGATGAGGCATCTCCAAATACCTCCTAACATGCTCTTAGCTCTTTCTCCCTTGTTCCTCTCCTCTCCAAGTTTCAAAATAGTGTAGCTCTCAGCAGTTTTTTGCACTATGGATGCTTATGGAGGATTGAGATTGTAGTATTGTGCTCCAAATCTGAAATGAAAAGCTAATACTAAACTATTGATACTAAAAATGATTTATTTTATCCAGGATGACAATATATGAGTTAATTATGCTAAAATGCTCTCTTAAAATGCCTATAGCTTAAATGCATACAAGTTTTCAGGATCTGGATTATGAAGAAATGGGCTCTATTTATAGGAAAAATGGAGCAACGGATGGTTGAGATTGAACAATCTCAACAAGGGTCAGGATTGAATGATTTCAAATCCATGTGAGGGCTTTCAACCCAATCCCAGGATGACAAGTGTCAATGTGAGATAGGTTGAGAGGAGAGGGAATAAGCATTAAATGCTTGATATGACTTTGGAAGTTAAAGTCAAGGTTGGTTGAATGAATAAACTCTTTATTCAAAGAATAAAGCTTTTATCCAATGGATAAACTCTTGTGCAAATGTGAAATGGATGAATATGGTCAAAACAATAAATGTTTGGGGGAACAAGTTTGAAATAACCATAAATGGTTATGTAAGAGCCATAAATGGTCATGTAAGAGCCATTAGTGGTCTTGGAAGACTTTGGGGGTTAATTTGTTGAACACACAAAGCATTAAATGCTTTTCAAAGACTTTGGAGTCTTTGAGAAGTGACTCCATTTTGCTTAGGAATGTGACAATAATTAGGGGATGGATTAGGCTAATTAGGAAGAGGTTAGAAGAATCTAGAAGGGGATTAGATTTTGCAAGTGGATTTGGTGGGTGAGGGAAATTAGGATTTTATTAAAATAAAAATTCATTTATTTCAATAAATGTGTGCAAGTTGCATTTGTAGGAAAATGCAAGTGGGGTGGGGATAATGATTTAAATAAATGTTTTATTTAATTTATTTAAAAGAGGAAAAGGGGATTTAATTAAATAAATAGATTTTATTTATTTAATTGATTTGTATTTGGTTTAATGAATGAATTAAAATAAATTGAATAATTTATTTAATTAATAGAAGAATGTTTGGAGATGAATTAATTAAATATTTATTTAATTAACTGATGGCTAGTGGATTTTTAATCAAATAAATAACGTTTATTTATTTAATTAAGCTAGACAGATTTATTATTATTATTATTATTATTATTATTATTATTATCAAAAACCTATTCTAAGGCTTATGGACACCTTAAATTATTCTTCATACATTCAATGATTCATGTGTTTAACTTTGGGATCCACTTTCTTAATTATGTTTAGATGTTTTTCACCAATACCTCAACTTGCATTACCATTAATGGGCAACAAATGTATCGATGTTCAATCTCAAACCCAATAAATGTATCGATGAGATTTAAGGCTTAGACAAAACCTAATGAAAATATGTGATTGTATGCATATCCAAAATTTAAGTTGTCTTAATACAAAAAACCATGGAGATATTGATCTTGTACATTATGCCATAAACCACCACTTTAACATACTTAATAAACCTATCTTAGATGAACACAAAACATCAAGCAAATGAACATTACTTCATCATAAGATAGAAACAATAAAGAAGTATAAATCAACAACACAAGAAGAACATCTCACAAAATATGATTTACGTGGAGAAACACTTTCAAGTAAAAACTCCACCAAGAAGAAAGGTATATGCTTGTATTATCTCCATGAAATAGAGATTACATAAAATACTTCCCGCCTTCTCCTCTTCAACCTTCAATCCAACAACGCCTGTGTACAAAAATGAACTCTTGAATAAAATGTCTCCATCTCAAGCCCTTAATATATAGACTTATGGAGGCCCAAAATACTACTATAAAATATTATAATGGATCAAAACAATGTTCCAAAATACCATGGTAAAAATCCATACGAATTACTGTAAAAACCATCATGATATAACCCAAAATATCCACTTATAGATTCTCTTACAATTGTCATAAGGCATTTCTCATGCATGGGCGCCTAGGGACCAAAATAGCAATATTTTGTCAAAGGTATCGTCATAGAATCTTATGACACTTGCCATAACTATCATAGGTTCTTTTATAACATCTTACATGGTTCCAACAACCCAAAATCAAAGATTCCAAAGGGGATGCCTAGGTATTTTGTCCTTTTCCTATAGTCCAAATAGTAACTGGAACTCCATCTTTACATGAGTTATTTTACATCTATTGGTAAATAAGTTTCATCCCTTATGGGTAAATTACAAATAACATTAGGAAGAATAATTACAAGAATTTACAAGGTTGATGGCACCTAAATCCTAATAATTTTTTGCCGGTTCAAGTATTCAATGGCAAAAGACCCAATGCTAGATGCAATCCTTTCATCCTAAACCTAGTTGGTTAAAATATTTTTTAGTTGGAAATGGATTGATCAAGGGATTTTTTATTTATGTGTGAGCATTTCCTTCACTTTTTCGAGCTAATTTGCTATCTTGTAGTAAGTTGTCATTACCAAAACTAAAAAAAAGTTGGGCTATTGGATCACCGAGGCTCTTTCTTTGGCTGAAAAATTCTAGGTTTTTAAAAAAAATTTGGTTGCTACTCATATTTATCACTCCTCTTGTTAGGTTCCTTTTGAGACCTCTTATTTAAAAAATGAAAAGTTTCATAGGTAATTTCTTTGGGATTCTATTGACAGGAATAATGGATTTCATTGTATTGCTTGGGAGTTCTATTATATCTCTCATGATGCTAGTGGGTTAGGATTACTCTTGATCCATTTTCAAGGCATTACTCTTTGTGCTAAATGGATCATCAAGGTTCTAGAAGGGAATGATGCTTGGGAAATTCTCATTAAGACGTGTACTACATTAGGAGTGCCTATTAAGTGACTAGCTTGAAAAGGACTTAAAATTTATTTTCTCCTAACCATGAGGGAGCCAATCTATATATAAGACACATGCGTTATTAACAACATTTGGAAGCAATAAGAGTCATTCAAGCCTTAGCTTCTCTAGCTTGATAATGAATTTCACAATGGACTTTCAATTAATCAATAGTTTATTTAGTGGCCTATGGTTCTATCCAATCAATATCGTCCTCTTAATAAAGACCATTGGGTTCATGCTTTGAAATTCTTTAACAAAAGAATTAAATTTTTTGTAGATCTCCTTAATAGAGCTACCAAGAATTTTCTCTCATAGTCTAAAGCTCGATTCATGGGTGCAAGCGTGGTCATAGTGAATTGTCCAAACAATTTTCCTCACTTGGAGTCTTAAGGCTCTAGAGATCGTGAAGCTCATAGGTAGTGTTAACCTTCTTGATCACTTTTTGCCTCTTCTTGTGGGTATGTAGCTCTTGGTTAGCTAGATTTCGACAAGTTTCCTCACTTGGAATCTTAAGGCTCTAAAAACTGTGAAGCCCACAAGTAGTGTTGACCTTCTTGATCACATTTCGCCTCTTCTCATGGGTATGAGGCTCTTAGATATTTCTCTTATTCATGCTCAAAAACTTGTAGATGAAGACCAAGGTGAGGAGGGCGTGCTCACAAATTGGAAGCCTATTCATGATAGTTCCATCCTTGCTAATACTAGAAGTAAAGGTAAGATACTCATGATCCCCATGTTATCAGTACTCTCTCATTGCTTGGCAACTTTAATATTTCTTGATGTTTGAATTATTTTCATATTTTTATTTTCAACTTGATTTCACATAAACTATAAAGATATACCTATTAAAACTCATTCTTCATAATATATTTTCTCTTTTAAATTTTAAAAAGAATAGAATTTTTTTATACAAAATTGTTAGTCAACACTGCTACTATTTTAGATTTTAAATGAGAGAGGAAAGAACTTAAATAAAAGTAGAGTACGCCACTTCATTAATTGGCATCTTGAAAAATAAATGATATTTTCGACACCGAGCCAGGCAAACAGGACGGTGAAAACGACAAAGAATCCTTGCTTTTGTATCACAACCTTAACGTGTACGCACAATTGCACGCGTCACACCAGGGGGCTATTATTCTTATCCCCCAGCCATCTTAAATTGAAAGAAAGATTCTGTATTTATGCATTAATTCTGATGATGGTGGTACTGGTCACCGTCCATCTGTATACTTCTCTCAGAAATCCGGTTTGTAACAGCCGCATGAAATGAAGGTGGGCCCAATCGAATGGCATTTATGTAGTTGACAGGGCTGTGAGCCGAGATGCCCGGTAAAACAATCCCCATGCATCTAAATACTATTCCACACCACCCTTCTCTGAAATCATTTCCCTTTGTATATCTAATCATGAAGCTCTGTATAAGTTCCCATATTGCGTTTATGCAATTTGGAATGTAGTATAAGAGAGAAAAATTTCTGTTGGGTTCTTCCTTCAATGTCTGTCAAGGCAGAGGAAGGGATATTAGTTGGTATGTAACAAAAATTGTTTCAGTGAGATTATAGAGTGAGATTAGATTTCTATAGTCTATCAGGGTTGTTTTTGTCTTCTGTATTTCAATTGTATAAATTTTTTTGCATCAATATTTTTGATCATATTCAATGATCTACTATCAGAATGAGAGAACTGTAAGACGAGAACGAGTGAAATTGCAAACCAAGAAAGGATAAATAGGAGTCTTCAATATGGACTCATTCTCATGATGATTGAATATGATCCAAAATATTGATGCAAAAAAATTTACACATGAATTGAAATCCAGAAAACAAAAACAACAAAAATTGTTTTCCTCCAACCTTTCTAAATTTGCAGAAACTATATATTACAGAAGCTATTGTAGAAAGAAATAAAAATTGCGAGCTGAGAGAATTAAGGAAAATGTACTTTCTGTTTGTAGCAGCTACTGTAGTAGATGCATGCTCCAAAATGCTTGAACAGGAACATTTTATTATCGTATGGCAACCTGGGAATCAGGTCATTGCTGTAGACTACTCGGTAGTACCTGGGTTCAGGTTCGTTGATGTTTTTATTCATGTATTTTCCCATCTGTTCATCACCAACTCTTGGTTGCCCAAATGTATAAACTGCCAACAGCTTTTCCAAGAGCTTTTTCCGGTTATGCAGAAGTAGTATTGTAGGAAACATTACTGCAAGAGCACCACCCAGACTGTGCCCTGTGACAATATACTTGGCATCCTTGTGTTGCTCCAGCAATTTTTCTAATCTTTCTCTAATGGCATAGTAAGCCAGAGGCTTTTCATGGTCTTCTGGGACATTGTCTGGCAACCCATCGCTTGTATTGGGTTTTAGATGAAATTGGGCAACTTGTTTATTGGAACGATTTGCTAAGCCCATTGCTTCAAGAAATCCAAGATGAGTTCTCCCTATTGGTTCCATTTTATACAAAGAGATGTCGAAGTCAGTGCTCCAGTCGATTGCATCGAATGGTTCTGTGCCTCTGAATGCAATCACCACCAGTTCTGCATTTTCTGCTTTATCACAGAATATGAAGGCATGGGTGGATTTTTTTTTCAAGAATTCTGCAGATCAATAAATCTCAATTACTCCAATGAATACAAAATGGATGACAAAAATATGTTAGGAATTCTATTCAAAACATATTTCTCAAAACCAACAGGACTGTTTTTCTATGATTCTAATGAAAACCCAAATACATTCTTTACTGTGTAAAAGATTTTATATTCTTCAATCTGAAAGTCAGGATTTTTCAGCCATAGTTGGAGAAAAAAGCATGAAAATGAACGGACGATTTCTTACGATTCCAGCAGCTGAAGAACTCCACGAAATGCATCTGTGAAAAAACAGTCATAAGATCTACATCAATGATCACACAACAAACAAAATTTGAAAATCTCGAGTATAAATATGTAACACTTGAAACTGTAAATACCTTCCAGTGATTGGTGACCACATTCTTGATAAGAGACTCATTTTCATATGCCAATTTTGAAGCCATTATACAGATATCTGCGCAATATCTGCTTCCCGATTTGATAATCTTTTCGGCACTATGGTCTAAATCCAGACGGCCATCCAAGTATCCAATGGCGCTGATGAAGTTTTCTGTGCCCCTCTTGGGTTTTATCACGCCATCCCCTGATCAAACAAGTCCTTTAAAAACCAAAACAAAAGCAAACAAACTATATTTTACGATTCCCCCACCATAAACATTTGGCACATTCTTTACGCTGAGTGCACAGAGAAATTCTCTCTGCACATTGAAACCTAATTGAACAATACAATTCATCCCAAAAGAATATTGTACTTCAAATATTCTGTAAACAAAGCACTCTAAAATTGAAGACAAACCTTTTAGAACCTTGCAAATTAGTCCTGTAAATCCTCCATTGTCCGATAAAAGATTCAACATAAACTCAATGCAAAATCCAACCCAGGCCATGGGCTTAGCCACAGAATGGAAAAGTTTTAATACAAGAATGGAAATTTTGATAATCCATTTATTCTGGTCTCTGTGACGAGGCCTAAAATGCTCAGAATACTCTACGAAGTCATGCTCATTTCCGGCCAGGAAAAGAGAACGGAGGAGCTGTAGAGTTCCTCCATTCTCAGGATGTAAAATGAGGCATTCATCACACATCTTGGTGGCCCTGAATAAATTTGGAAAATTGGGAGTAAACCAGCACATAATATGGGCATTCATAACTGGTTCCGGGCATTTAAAATCCTCAGTCTTTGCCTTCTTTTCTCATGACAAACGGTCGCCTTCCTTAGTGTTTTTCTTACAGTTAGAAGTTTGTTGGCTCACCGATGTCTTCAGGAAGGCTGAGACGTCACATCTACGGTGTCTGTTCATTTCCACATCAATGGATTGAGTTCTCACCGTTGATGGTGAGCAAATTCTTTCTCACTTCCCCATGAAAACTGGCAACATCGACCAGAAAGTCGGAATGTTTTCGTAGAACTCGCCACAAGCATGTTTCTTGAAATTTTCTTGAAGAATCAGTTTCGTTTCTTGAAAGTATTTACTTTCTGGTATATTTATAGTAAAAAATGTTTAAATATATAGTTTTATGACTTTTACAGCCAAGTGCCACCTACCCTTATCTAGATTTAATCTCTAGCCGATGGTATTCGTCTTTGTCCTTGCAAATCCTATCAAATTTGACTTTAAGCACCATGAAAGGGGTTCTTTAATTATTATATTCGTTTGGGTGTATGTTTTTGATGTATTAGTGTACAATTTGTTGTTTGAGTAGGTATGTTTATTGATGATTACTATGAATTTATGTGATTGTTTTGAGTGGAGAATCTTTTTTATTTAGGTTGTCTATTTTAAATTAGACAAGCAATCATATTTCATATGTGTAATAGTAATTTAAGTATATTTGTTTATTTTCACAATCTTTTGGATTCTATTTTTTTTGTGTTAATTCTAAACTTTTGGTTTATCATATTAGAACATGAATTTGTTGAAGCAACTTACTTTCTTATTGTTTAGAGCTCTTATAAATGTAAGGATGATGCAATTATTAGATGTTATTATGATGTAATGATTAAACGTTGTACTGATTGCCTAGATAATTAGGAAACATAATAGACAACTTCCTTCTATTTATCAATTATGCGAGGCTTGGATTTACCTTTATTATAATATTTATTAAACACCTATACATTTCTCCCACTGTCCTTCTCAAAATAACAAGCATGTGAAGGATTAAAACCATAAGGTAGAGGGATTATTAATGTGAATATGCACTTTCACATTTGTCTCACCTCTTCCAAACACAAAGCAAATTCTACATAAACATTTGAAAAGATGCAAATGGAAATGACACTATTCTCCATCACCTTTTTCAATTTCATTTCAAAGTCTTTCAATTTTAGGAAAAACAAGAATCTTTTTTTTTTTAATATATATTGAAGAATGTAGATTATAAAGAATGAAAGCTACCAATAGGTAGCTATAGGTAGCCAAAGGAAATAAAACATTGTTTGACCAAATGTAAAGCAACCACTAAATGGCTGAGAGAGACATTTACTAAATGGCTGAGAGAGACATTTATTTCATATATTGAATAACTTTACATTGAAAAATACTATTATCAGACTAAAATTGTAACACTTGCTCTTTAATTTGAAGAAGCTGATCTATGGCTATCTTATTCTTCTTACATTACGGCTACGAAAACAAAAAATCCACTTGTAGAAAAATGTTAGAGTAAAGCCTTAAAGTGCCAGTTATCTCATGAAAGTTTTTAGAAAACACTGCATTACATCTAGTCTTCCAAATATGCTTTAAAATAACTTGTCTAATAGAGTCAAAAAACATATTGTAATGCATGCCAAAACCAAAGATAACTTCTTTCCAATAAATCTCATGCCCTTAAACCCATAGGAAAAACAAGAATTATAGTAGTGATAAGAGCTCAAAGCAAATGGTCATGCATGATTTTTGGACATTCAATTTTTAAAACTATGGAAAACATCACACTTTAGTTTGAGAAGCAAATTTTTTCTTAGCATGCTCTGAAATTAGATATCTCTACCACACTTTACGGTATGTCCAGATCATGGTGGGCCAAATAAATCCTTAAGTGGCAATGAAAAATAGAAAAATAGAGTTACGTAGCTTGACGTAAAAAATTGAATAAGTTACCAACATTATTTCAAAAATATGTACAAGAAGATAATTTGTAGCAAATTAAATGTAGTTAAAAGCTACTAGTTATTTTCTGAAAAAAATAAAATTCTCTTTGATGAAAATTTGAAATTTCAATGCAGTAGTACTAAAATTTTAGGAAAAAGATAAGAAGTAGGTGTCTGTCTGACCACCATAACTTGGTCAAAACTTTATGAAATTCAATTTTTTCTTTTTTCATCCTATAATATACAAAGCATAGAATGTGATGCATTTTTCATATTCAAAAAATGTAATACTGTTTGAAAGTTATAGATATTTTTCAATCAGCTTATGAATCAGGACTTTAGTCAGAATATCGCCACTTTTTGGCCCCTCATGATCCTACACATACCCTTTAATTTTAGCAAAATAAAACAACTACAAAACTTGTGAAACAAAAATCAAGAAATACGAAAGAGTGAAGTTATGTATTAAAAGACAATCTTCATCAGGGCCTAGGTGGCCATTGACATTGTGGCATCAAAATACTCATTAGAATAGAAAGTGAAGAGAATGATCTCTTGAGCTACAAAGTGGATGTGCTTTTAACTCTTTGAAATTGCACACTTCCCATTCTACCCCCTTCATTTGTCAAGATACAAACTTCTCGTCTATAAGTAACCAAATAAATATTGGAATTAATCAATGCCCAACCAAAATATGCTTCACCATTTTTGTAAAATAAATGATTTTGTATTGATTTGACATTAATCTTCCCACAATATCACTATTTTGGGGGTTTTACAATCTTTGAAAATAATTAAAAAGTATAGTTGTAGGAATGCAAGTGATGCAAGGCCCTAAATATGCACATGAACATCATTAACAAAGGAACTTGGACATAAAATTATAGCTAAAAGGCCGTGCTAAATCAAAGGTTGAAAATCATTCTAATAAATCTTAATTAAATGATAAAATTGGTAAGGATGGTATTCAATAGTTACTACATGTCACTTAACTAAACAACACACTCAAAGGATTTGCCCAATAGCCCTTCTCCATGCACTACCATTGAGGACATGCCATGTGTTCTTAACACATTGGCTACAACAATATTTGGTGGGGTGTGCCATTTATCAAATGCAATGAACTTCAACTATAAACGAAATTATTATGCAAATGATGCAAGATGCAAAGATGGGTCCTGACTACTAGGCCATGTTAGGTAACCATATACAAATGATCTGTCACAAATGGAGAAAAGGAGAAAAACCACTCCCTAAAAGAGAGAATGCAAAAGAAGATAATCTAAAAGTGATAGAATGACTGATGTATGGAGGCCTCATTAGTACATTTGCACCTAGCTATCTCTTGAATTTTTAAATGGTGATGTTTAGTTGATCTAATTAGCCCCCAAGGTTATTGTATTGTGCCCCTTGTCAATTTGTCTTAATGTTGTTCGTCTATTTTATGTAATTTCCATATGGGTATACTTAAATAGGGTTGCACGTGTTAAATTATATAAGACATATAGCCTAAAGGAACATTGCTCCAACTAATTAAAAATATATAGGGTGCATTGGCTTAAGTGGATAGGTTTGTCAAGATTATAAAAGAAAAAGTGCATGTGAAAGGGATTAAATATTGAGAATGTCACAAATTGAAGATTGAGACAATTGAGTAGCATCAACTACTTCAAGTTTGTATTAAACTATCATGTGACTAGGAAGCAACCAACACATATTAGCTAATCATCATGGTTGTTATGTCCTTTTTAAAAATATCTTATTGAACCCTACAAATTTTGAGATTCTTGGCTACGCTAGGGTCAATACCTTGCCATTTTTTTATTACTAAGATCCTCTAATATTGTCATGCCCAAACTTTTGGGCAAAAACGCAACAACAATTTTTCTTTTTAAAGCAACATAAAAATACTAATTAGCCTACGATAAAGAAGGAGATAAATAAGTTTTGTCTAATTAAGGGTTATCTCAAGCGTTAAAAGAATGGGTTCCTAGAGTTAATTAAATTAACTCCACAATTATAACGTTACAATTCAAACTAGACTAATTATACTTTAAACGGGTCGTCACAACTTAATTTATTAATTTAATTAATTTACCCCAATTAATTCTCCAATTATGAATCAAGAGATATTAATTCTTTCTCACTTCCCCATGAAAACTGGCAACATCGACCAGAAAGTCGGAATGTTTTCGTAGAACTCGCCACAAGCATGTTTCTTGAAATTTTCTTTAAGAATCGGTTTCGTTTCTTGAAAGTACTTACTTTCTTGTATATTTATAGTAAAAAATGTTTAAATATATAGTTTTATGAGTTTTACAGCCAAGTGCCACCTACCCTAATCTAGATTTAATCTCTAGCCGATGCTATTCGTCTTTGTACTTGCAAATCCTATCAAATTTGACTTTAAACACTATGAAAGGGGTTCTTTAATTAGGCTCGCGACCCTTGGGGGAGGAAGGCGACTTGGAACGTAGTGCCATGGCAAATTAAACCTGCAGATTACTTCCCTATCTCACGGTGGTAGTAAGCGATTTGGCGTAATGTAATGCAGTTCCCACGGTGTTAGCTGAGAAGTCGACAACCTTCTCCACGATCTATGGCGAGAGGAGATCGACTCAGCTCACCACGACTGCAGAGAACAACAATCAGGATCCAAGAACCATAGACGTGTTGACAAGGCAGTTAGATGAGAGGTAGGTAGATTGGTGAGTTAAACCGAACTCTTGGAAAGGAGTAGACGTGGAGAAGAGGAGTGAGAGATCTGTCAACAATATAGCTAAGGTGTCGAACTCATGGCTAGGTCTAAGCCAAGGATGTAGCAGATAATGTAGAGGAAAATAATATAAATAGAAGCAAGGGCTCAAGAGAATGGGAGGAGAGCAAGATAGGAAGAAGATCAGAAAGGTGGAACATAGAAGAACGACAAGAGAGATTAGAGAGGGAATTTTAGAATAGAGATAGAAAGAATAATAGAGGGGTAATAGAAGAGAGGAATAATGGAAGAGTCGATAGAGTATTGTGAATCATCAACCAAGGGAGGAGTAGGCAAATATAGAGGAGGAAAGCGAGATTTCACTTCAAGCAAGTATCAAAGCATAAGGAGGGAGGATCTACTATTTTTGGTCTATATGCATTTAAAAATGATGGTGAGAAAGTCGTGAAATAGTTCAATGGTTAGTAGAATGAGATTTGATTAAGAGATTTCATGTTTTTATTAAATTTGTTTTAATATTATTTTGAATTAGTCATATAGGGAATACAATATGTGGTACATCGGATGAAATAACTATGAAATGCATGTTAATTGTTAAAGAATGGTATTTAGTGCTTATGGGTTACAGTAGTTAATCATTTAAAGAATGTGTACTAAAATATAACTATTTTATATGAAAACATTCATACTTACGCTACACCTTCTTTCATTTTTTAATTTAGTTGATTTACTTTTTGATTTAAGAAATGGAATTATGTTTGTTTATCAATTTGCGCAAAAGTTAATCAATGAAAGATTATTTTCAAGTATGTGTGAATGTACTTCCATAAAATAGTGTTTTATTTATGAACAAAAGTAATAGGAACGTTGTTAAATCTATTAGACAAGAGATTGTTTTCTTTAAGAAATTATAATCTTGATTTATATGAACCAAGCTAGATAGGCTTGTGTATGGGGAAAGTTACTTTCTAAGACGGGTACCGAATATGGAATCCTAGAGAGAATAGTTTATTTTTCCAAACTATCTATTTTTTGCTATGCATGGCATTATACTCGGCCGAGTAATTCAAATGAATAAACCATCGAAATAGATGGAATTCTTTTATTTATGCTCTCTACCATATCCTTGATTGATCTTGCTTGTTTCTTAATGGATTTAGAAAAATGAAAATGCATGTATCATTTAAGGACGCGCCAGATTCCATTTTGTCTTTCAAATTCTTTTTGCTAAGCAATTCGTGTAGGGTCGGGTATTCTTGATTGACTAAGAATTCCGGGGAAGCGTAAGCTTCAAGGACAGGCATAAAAAGTGTCTGATTCTTGTTCTTGTCTGCATTCGAAGGACTGAATTGAAGTGACTCAGATTGGAGATCAATAAACACATCTCTCTTTCTTTTATGTTTGATTATACTTATGGCAATAGAAAGCCTAAGCATGGTATAAAGATATGTAACGAGATATTTGTACCTTCCATTGTTTATGAAAATTTCTTTAAACTCCCAGTGATATCTATTATAGTTATATCGATTTATCAAGCTTGGGTTATATTATGTGTGAAATAGACTTATTAACTGATTTATGATTTTATTTATGAATAAAGAGTAGATTATGTCTTTTAGAGTAATTTACGTCTTTAAAACATTTGTCTCACCTCTTCCAAACATAAAGAAAATTCTACATAAACATTTGAAAAGATGCAAATGGAAATGACACTATTCTCCATCACTTTTTTCAATTTCATTTCAAAGTCTTTCAATTTTAGGAAAAAACAAGAATTTTTTTTTAAATATATATTGAAGAATGTAGATTATAAAGTGTGTATGGTGAAAATGGATAACAATAATAACAATATTGAAAGGCTAAATGAATTCAACCACAAAACCCTAGCCTAACAATCAACAAAGATCTACCATAACATATGAAGATTACCTAAGACAATGCAAAATAAAACAAAATCACAAAGATTATACCATCACATGTCCAATAGGGTTTTGATCTCCATTCTTCCTATCTCCATTGATCTTGCTTGATATATTTGCTCTCAGATTTTATGTGCACAAGAGCTCAACAAAGAACGGAATGTGGTTGCAAGTAGGATCATAATGTAGTCAATTGATCAAGTTGTTAGGTCATTAGGGTTTGATAATGAAGAAGGCATCTCCTTAAATAGAAGACACAATAAGAAATGGAGGGATAAGATTGAGAGGTGTAAAAAGGAGTTCGGCTAGGATTAGAGGGTAGGTAGAGGAAATAATAAAATAATGAAAGAGGTAGGTAGTGTATGAATTAAGAGATGAATGACATGTGTCATAGGTAGAAAAGGCTAATGAATTAATTAAATAAATAAAGATTTATTTAATTAATAGAAGAAGTAGGATAAATTAAATAAATAAAAATATTTATTTAATTTAGGAAAAGGATAATTTAAATAAATAAATGTATTTATTTAAATGAGAAATAAGGCTAGAAGAGGATAAATGAATGAATTAAATAAATAAAGATTTATTTAATTAATAGAAGAATTAGGCTTAGATAATTAAATAAATAAAATATTT
Organism: Cryptomeria japonica; assembly: GCF_030272615.1. Lineage (NCBI taxonomy): Eukaryota > Viridiplantae > Streptophyta > Pinopsida > Cupressales > Cupressaceae > Cryptomeria > Cryptomeria japonica. The sequence continues at coordinate 661,357,215 of NC_081406.1, read as the reverse complement.
ATTTAATTAGACATGACAATTTTGAGTGTCTACATTTTGCCCCTCTTTGAGACAATGCGACTTGTCGCGTTGTTTCAAAGAAGATAAGATGAACTAATACAGAGTTGCCTCAAAATGGGAATGATATGCCCCCTCGAGAGATTGGATGAAAATGTCTGAAAAGATTGCAGACAATCTCTCAATAAAAAAGGAAGGATAGAATGGACTGACCGAATAAAGTGACAGAGTCACGGGATGAAGAAGACTGACTCAGAAAATGAAGGCGAGGGCTAGGGTAGGCTATAAGATAGACCACGGGCAAAAGACATCCTCATTTTCATCTACACCCTCACGAGATCAAAGTGCAGAGCAAGAAAAAGAGCAGCAGCAGTCAGCAGCGATGGCTTTCGTTCACAGATTCGACCGCGTTCGACGATTTCAGAGGCCAGCAGAGGCAGGAGAGCCGGTAAGTACCATCAAACCTCCTCGTACTTAGACGCATTTAAGTTTGTCATTAATGCATGTCGAATAGAGAAATAAATGCGCTTAGAAGTAGGGTGCAAAAAAATGCAAAAATCGGGAAACCGCGTCTGCGTCGGTGCCAGGCGCGTCTGTGTCAGACAGGCGCGTCTGTGTCTGGAACCGCGTTTGTGCCAAATGCGGGCGCATCTATGTCCTTCAGGGGCGTTTATGTTGCAAAGTCACGTTTGTGAACAATATAGGCACGTTTATGTCAAAAAGGCGCGTATGTGTTGTTTAGGCGCGCTTGTGCAGTCTATAGGCGCGTTTGTGAGGTAGAAACGCGTTTATGTCTGAAAATGCAAGGTTTTGGTCTTCTAGGTCAAATCGGCAGTTCTGTGATGAACATACGCTGTCGATTGGATAAGCTGCTGAGAGGATACACTCAAGCAGGTCCTCTAGGAAGACTAGGATAGATCAAGGCACTTTGTGATGAACAGGGAGCACGAAGATAGAGTACTTTGTGATGAACAGGGAGTACCCAAAGTATGAGCAGCACTTTGTGATGAACAGGGAGTGCAAAATGTGAGTAACACTTTGTGATGAATAGGGAGTGTCACACACGTAGTACTTTGTGATGAACAGGGAGTACTACTAGGATAGATAGCAACACTTTGTGATGAACAGGGAGTGTCACTGAGATAGATAACCATATGCATTTAGATAGCGAGTAGCATTTTGTGATGAACAGTGAATGCCACGATGACTGACATGATTGATTTGTTTGACTGCAGGAGTATTTGCCTATATTAGAGTCACGGGAGAGATTCCCGTCGACACAGAGGTTGCGACCGGAGTTGTCGTTTCAGGATAGAGCTGCCATCGAGGAGATGGGTTTGAGACACGTGCTATATGTGCCTGAGTTTCGGGCGAACATGGGTTTGCTGACTGCGCTGGTCAAGAGATGGCATTCAGAGACTTGCACATTCCATTTGCCGATGGGTGAGATGACAGTCACCCTTGAGGATGTTTACAGGATTCTACATATACCGATTGATGGAGATCTGATTCCATATGATCGTGACGGAGACAGAGAGGCTTTGAGACGGGTGTTTCAGGATCCCGACCTAGAGATGAGAGCAGGACATGTGGCATGGGACACCATGACCGCGACAGGGTTAGCCTTGCCAACTGTGATTGGAGGAGCTATCAGTGGGTTCCTATGTCTGGATAGGGCGACACGGGGGTTTGCAGTGGGCTGGGGAGGAGCACTGGAGACATTGGTGATGCAGCACACCAGATATGCATGGGGTCCATGTGTGTTGGCCCACCTATATTATGAGCTTCACCAGTTTGTATACCATGGATCAGTGGGACTGGGCTGTGGAGTGACACTACTGCAGGTTTGGGCGTACGAGCATCTGCCTATTACACGACCGATACATTTCAGAGGGAGAGGTCATGGACGGAGTTTTGTTCATCTGTATGACATGATCACTTCGCAGCCGCGGATTGGCAGGCTAGAGCATTGGCAGCGAGTGATAGATGACATTGACGTAGTCATCTGGAGGCCGTATCTGGGATGCGAGGAGTGGGAGGATGACGCAGTGGAGCTGCCTTACACCTTCTCGAGCAGGTGTCTGATTGGGCGGACGCCCTATATACTGGAGAGACAACTGGTGGACAGAGTATGTAGGCAGTATGGCAGGATCCAGAGGATGCCACGAGGCTCGGGTATGTATGCCCGTACAGTTAGGGATCAGGCGCAGTTCGGGCCCTTATTGTCATATGATTAGGCGCTGACATAGCTGGCAGAGATGGTGCCCCTACCCTAGAATATGTGGCCAGAGATCGAGGACGCCGGGATGGATGCGGAGTATGCAGCATATTGGGCCGAGCATCCATTCCCTCGATTGACAGATCCAGGAGAGCTACTGGAGGGAGATGGAGGAGGAGATGATGATGATGATGGTGGGGGTGATGGAGGCCGAGGCCGATGGAGGTGGAGGGGAGTAGTTGGGGAGAGGAGGGTGGCACCTCAGAGGGAGGGTGGACAGGAGGGGCAGGCCCAAGTGGTGAGGGGTCGCGGTGGATTGCCCCTGCAGGTACCAGCAGCACAGGGTTCTATAGCACAGGGACAGAGACAGGGATAGGTACAGGGACAGGTGCTAGTACAGGCACAGGAGCAGGGACGGAGACAGGTACAGGGACCTAGGCATGTACCGAGACAGGTACCCGTTCAGGCACCAGTACAGGCACAGGGACAGGTACAGGGGCAGGCACCCGCAGAGGGAGAGCCACAGGCAGAGGCAGAGGGTGGGGATCTAGAGGAGGATGAGCTGATTGAGCTCAGGGAGACCTGCCAGGGCCAGGCAGATGAGATCCAGGATTTGGAGAGGGAGAGGGACCGACTCAGGACCAGGCTCAGGGATACTGAGCGGGAGAGGGATCAGGCGATTCCGCGCTACACGGAGGCTGAGACAGCGCTGAGGGCAGGGAGGCAGGCGACGAAGGACACAGGAGCAGGCTACGCATGTGTCTTGCGAGCCGGAGAGGAGATTGCCTACTGGAGGGACCTGTATTATGGTGTCGTGCCAGTGGATCAGCGGGCGAAGAGCTTCCATAGACCATCGCGGACAGCGACAGCTACGGGAGGGAGCCGGAGGAGATAGGCATCGAGTGGTGGGGTCATGGGTCCTCCACCACCACCAGATAGGGGGGATAGGCAGGGTGATCCTGGAGCAGGTCCTTCTAGGGCTCAGATTCCGTCGAGGCCAGGCGGCTCCGAGGGAGGGAGTTCATCATAGGGCTCCCGTGTATCAGTATTTGTACCATTTTTGTATTGTAGACACCTGCGGGTGATTTTGTAGCCATATGATTTTGACATCATTGTATCATGACACTTTATATATATATGAGATGATTCATTTTTGCGGCAGCTATATGCATGTGTACCTATGTGATGAGATGTTCCTATCTGATGCTTATGATATGGATGAAAATATGTATATAATGCAATGCAATATATTTTTGTTCTTTTATGTTTTATATGTAATGCGTGATGCAAATGAATATGATAATGCAAATGTAAATTGTGCTAACAGGTGTTGTGTGCAGGATGTGATGCAATTGTGATATCTATATGTATGTGTGAAATGCTTATATGTGGTAATGCAAGTGCAGCTACATGAAATGCAAATGTTTTTGGTGTGTCATTATACTCAGTCATGTGATAGCAGGCTACGCGGACTCAAGAAGGATGATGGAAGTCAATCAAGAAAGGGGGATGAAAGATAGAAGATATGAACGTGAAAGAGCTTCTTGTGCGTTATCATCATTGAGATTTATTATGGCAAGTAGGTTATGACAATCAAGGCATATGTTCGACCCAGAAAGTCATTGTACCTGTTTGCATGGAGATAAGACAGTCACAAACAAGGAATGCCCCAGTTCATACTAGACTCACAGTGTCCTCATATCCTTGGACAAGTCATAGCATTACTAAGAGACAATCCACAGACAACAAATGCAAATAGGTGACGATACCCCATCCTCGCCTTTCTAGTCAAAGACATCTTGGAGATAGAATCTCTAGTCAGAGACATCCTGGAAAAGCTAAAAGACATGTCACCAAAAAGATGAAATCAAAAGAAAACCAAGACTCAACACCAACATCCACTGTAGTCCTCAAGTTTAGTGTCTCTTGTCACTTGTATAAGTCTTATTTGATTGTGGTCACAATGTTTACTTTCACAAAAAGGATAGATAGCATTGAACCATATGTTGTCTGAGTCTGTTGAAAGATTTGATTTGTTGAAGCCCATTGTTGCTGCTGTGTCTCATCTGAAACTGACTGAATCCATGAAACTGATACTTTATTGCGGAGAAGATGAAACTTTATTGTGGATCTGTGATGCAAAATGTTGTTTTATTGCGGATTGTGCGCGGATAGACTTGAAGGAAGCTGGAAGAAACTGTACTCCTCGAAACATGTGATGTTCTCAGTTCCACACCCATCACTAGACGTAGGATTTGCTGTAGTCACAGATAGGATCTGATTTATTATGGATGGAAAGGGAGGTTTATTATGAATGGCTAACCAATCTTGGGTAGATCAATAACAAGCCATGATGGGAATGGGTAAGTTTATTATGGATGAATTGGCTGTGAGTGTGTGCAAAGTGAAAGGATGAAAGTGAATCCTGAAGGAGGGAGGAGCAATGTCTCTACGCATGGCGCTGGTGACCCAGTTTTCACCATGGTACTTGCCCAGGGCGCCACCGAAGTGGTTTTCACCGTTGGACGAAATTATTTCTTTTTACTTTTTTGATTTTTCAATTTTTTTGTGTCACAAGGCGCCTGTTTGCCAGGTTTTCACCAAGTAACGATTTTTTTGTTTTTATAATTTTTTTTGTATTTTTGAATTTTTTTGATTTTTTTAATATTTTTGAATTAGGATATTCCAGAGAACTATGTGTAGAACCGGCGAAGGTGCATGCTGTTGATAGGATCCTCCAAAGGTTCACCTTCTGTAGTTGAGAGCTGATATGCCCCAGATCCATATGCTGCTGTAATGATGTAAGGACCAAGCCAGTTTGGTTCGAACTTGCCCTTCTTCTCTCTGTCTTGTTGATTCTTGGGATTTTCTCTGAGAACCAAATCACCTACCTCAAATGTGCGAGGCTTGACTTTGTGATTGTAGTTGCAATGTTCCTTGACTGAATGATGTGTAGCTTGAGTGACTGTCTTCCTTGATAAAGGAATTGAGATAGAATTACTAGTGTGTGGACTACGTTTGCCTGTATGCGTGTCACCTAAAGAAGTTTGGGCATCACTGATAGCAAAGTCCCTTGAGGAAGCTCCATTAAAGGTCCATGATGTATCATCAGAAGGGAAAGGATGTGTGGAACAAGTGGATGAGTTATGAAGGCTTATGATTGCAAAAAGAAGTGAAAGTATGATAGCATGATGGAGACTTAGGATCAACAAGTATGCTTTTTGACTTAAAATTGTAGAACTTTTGCCCCCAGTTATTTTGACATTAGGGGAGATCAACTCTTGCTCTTTTTGCTTCATAGGATTTTTATCCTTGACTTTGATTTTTGCAGAGTCCAATAGCTTTTGATTTTGATTTAGACTAAAGGATTTTTCTTTATTATTGACTTTTAGATTTTTCTTTTCAAAGCTTGATTTTTGATCCCCAATGAGTAAGGGCTTTTGTAATTCTTGTTGATCCAAGTCTGGAAGTGGAGTGGAAATGGAATGAGTGGATGAAATGGTAAACCTATGTGAGTTCTCAAGAGGGCCAGCGATACGCTCAATAGATTCTTTGTTGGAACCACTCTTAGGACTATTGATATCAAGAGATGCTTGCACCACTGGAGGATATTTGCATTCAAACTTAGTAGCCACAACGCTAGGTGGTTGACACCCAATTCCTTGGTCTTGCATACTACTTATAGACTGTTCCTGTTGACTGAATGTCTTAAGAGATAGTGGGATTTGATCAACATGAAAGATATATTCACCACATCCCATGTCTTTAATCTTGAATTCTTCTTTGATCTCTGCCTGTTTTGATATAGAAGCTTTTAAGGATTCTGGATCCACATATGCTGAAGATGGAATAGCTTCTCGATTAGTTGGAATTGTTATTTCTGATCTAGGTCGCAGATTGTTGCAATATATGAATGGATTTGGATCCGCTTTGACGGTCACTTCAACTCCATTGTGTGGAAACTTGATACATCGATGATATGTAGATGGGACTGCCCTCATTTCATGAATCCAAGGACGTCCTAGCAATATGTTGTATGTGAGATCCAGATCTAGGACCTGACAAACCACATCCTTTGTGACTGGCCCAATTCTTAGAGGTAAGGTGACTGTGCCCTTGGATGAGTGCTCTTCATCATCATATGCCTTGATGGTGATTTGATTTGTTGAATTCACAGCTTTATCAGAATATCCCAATTGTTTAATGGTGCTCAATGTACAAATGTTTAGACCAGCTCCTCCATCTATCAGGACTCGCTTTATTTGATGTTTGTGTATGAAGGCTTCAACATGTAAAGGTGAATTATGTGGCTGACTTACGGAGGCGTCATCAGCTTCTGTGAATGTGAGGGAGTGTGGAATGGAAAGGTATCCCACCATGGCTTGAAACTGGTCTACGTTCAGATTAGTAGGAACGGCAGTGTCTCTCAAGATTTTGTCAAGAATAGCTTTATGAGCAGGGGATATGCGTAAGAGCTCAAGGATGGAGATGAGCGCGGGTGTCTTCCCTAACTGTTCTACAAGGTCATACTCAGGCTTGGTTGATGAAGAAGTAGTAGTTTTAGTGGGAGCACCTGGCAACGTAATTTTACCTCGACGAGTTATAACATGACATTCAGAGGTAGGTTCGGAAGAAGATCCAACACCTCTTAGAACAATCTTGGGTCTCTGAGGAGGATTCTCAGGATTTTTGTTCTTGATGGTAATAGTAGAGATATGATTGTCCATCGAGATGTGATTGATAGTCGAGTCATAGTTGTAAGGTGCTCTAGTATAGTTGGCTTGATCATCTGTGACTTTAGTTTTTCCTTTGTCATGCTTTGGGAATGGTTCCTTAAACATCTCATGCTCTTGATTAGATGAGTGTCCCTCAATCTCAATGTCACCTCTATCAATGAGATCTTGCACAATGTTTTTCAGTCGATGACAATTTCCTATCTTATGACCCTTGCTTTTATGAAATTCACAATACTCATCATCATTCCACCAATTTGGTTTGACCTTTGGTTCATATGGCGGGAAATCTGGAACTGTGATCACCTTGTTTGCCACAAGCTTTTTGAAGACTGATTCAAGTGGTTCTCCCAATGGGGTGTACTTCCTTCGTGGTTTAGAAGTTGTTTGAGTATTCACTTGATTGTTTGTAGAACTTGATCCCGAAAAGATGAATTTGGGTCGCACTGTGTTAGCATCAACAACACCATCATTGACTGTGTTTTTGTTTTTATTCCAAAATCTTGGCTTGTCTTTTCCTTTAAAGTCATCTTTGTTTTCCTTGAATATCTTAATGACTCCTTGTTCAATTAAAACCTTTTATGTTGCTAAGCCCTTTTCAATAACATCCTTGAAGGTGGACAAACAAGCTTTTCTTAGATCATAGCCAATATCCTTGTTAACGTTTTGAGTGAACATTTCTACCATTTGTTTCTGTGGAATTTCACAAGAGCATCTGCTAGCTAGATTTCTCCATCTTTGTAAAAATGACGCAAAGGATTCTCCTTCTTTTTGCTTAGTATTGCACAAAGTAGTGACTGAGACATCTGTCTCTATATTGTAAGAGAAATGCTGAATAAATGCCTCTGCTAAGTCACCCCATGACTTAATACCAGGTGGTAATTGAGAGAACCATTCCATAGCTTGATCGCCTAAGCTTTGTGGGAACAATCTCATCAAATATGTTTCTTCTGCCGCTACCTCAATGCAAGCTGTGAAAAATTGTCTTATGTGTGCCTTGGGGTCTCCTTTTCCTCTATACTTGTCAAATTTTGGCATCAAAAGTGTGCAGGAAATGGAGGCATTGGAATGCTCTTGTCAAATGGATAAGGACATATGTCTCTCATTGTGTATGTTGGTTTTGGTGTATTTATGTCCTCCATTTTCTTTTGTAAATCTCTAATTTGTTGCTCCAAATTGCTCTTAGGTGGAGACCGACTTCTTGTAGCATACCCCATGTTTGAGACACCAATTTGAGGAGGAGCTTGTTGCATGTATGGATGATATTGATCATACACATGTTCATATGGAGGAGGTCTATATTGATGCGGCATATAGGGAGCACTTGGTATAGCTTCATGTTGAGGAACCCCATATCTATTTTGCGCATGTATACCATATTCTACAGGCATGTCATGTTCTAATGTGTTGCCCCCAAATTTGACATGAGGTTTCCTTGTGTCCAAATTTTGAGCATGCCTTTGAATGTCCAATTGTTTTGGTTGATCCATAGCTTGAGCATATCTATCTGCATAAGACTTCCATAATGGTCTTCGAAGGTAAGTATCATATGTTTGACCATGTGTATGTGGGACTTCTGGTTTTTGAAGCAAAGCTGATGGTGATTCAGGTACCATATGCGGTCCTCTATTTCCTCCACTATTAGGTCTCCTTTGATCCATGTTGGAGTGAGTTTGTTGCGAGGGTCGGTTTTCCATAAGTTGAGACATGTCAAAGTCATGAGGTATTTTAGCTCCACTTTGTGCCATCATGTGTAAGAAGTATTGTCGATCCCTCCTCATTATTTCTTCAACCAATCTATTGAAATGGGGATTCATAATGGATTCTTCTACATCTGCTGAATGTATTGAAAAGTTGTCCACATTGTCATTGTGTGTAGCATTGTTGTTTGTAGTGTCTGCGTTCTCCACATTTGGAATGTTTCTATAAACATCCATGTCAGGCAATGTAGTGTGCTCAGGATTGAAAAATAAATCATTGTCATACTCATAAGAACTCATGTTTGCGGACTCTTGAGCTTCTTTAGCTTTTCTCCTAGATTTTTAAAGACGGGTTTCAACCATGAACTAGGTATTGACCAAGATGTGAGAGACTAGATGAAAATGGAAAGAGTATGGAAGACCAAGAGTTGTATGGAGTGTAAATGAATCTGAGGTGTACTTGCAATGTCCAAAGTGTAAGACCAAGTATGTATGTAGTAGAGTAGGTGTGACTTCCAAAGAGAGGATAGTTTCTCTTGATGAGGTAAGTTGACCTTGACTCTAAGTAAGACCAAATGAGACCCAAAGGTAAGAAACCTTGATGAGGGACCACTTAGCAAAGTGTAGTTGTATGTAGTGTGTTGACAAAGTATGATGAGGACAAGCAAGTGAACTTTTGACTCAAGTTTAGACAATTGTGAATGTAATGTGAGATGTGAAGCAATGATGGACTGTATGAGACCCAAAGACAAGTTGAATGCTAGATGAAACCTGAAGAAACAACCTAGGAAGCTCAAGTATTCCGAAATTGATTTCTTTTGTTTGCCGGGTTGTAAAATTTTTCAATTCTGGACACAGACGCTTCTGTATACTTCACAGACGCGATTCCCAGACACAGATGTGTCTCTGTTCGACACAAATGCTGCTAGACACACAGACGCTATTATGCCCTTCACAGACACGCTTAGATGACTTAGACGCGGTTAAAACAGACACAGATGCGTTTCTGTAAATTTCGTGCAATTTTTCCAATCTGTGAAGTTGTTTTGTTGTGACCAAATCCGACTGTTTGACTGTTTTTCGTGACAAGAGGACACAATATTGATGAGGACTCAATGTTTGCAAGTGTTTAGACTCCAAAAGTGTGTTGTTTGATGTAAAATGTTTTGCATACACTTGAAGACACAAAAGAAACAATATTTTGTTGTTTGGTCTTGAATGTTTGAATGTTTAACATAAGACAAGCACAATTCTTATGGCTGGCCAAGACAATAGTTGTTGATCCCACATAGGGTTTTACTCCCGAGGCTACGCTATTCAGAGCGGATACTTAGATGCTTGACCTCACTGGCTCCACCCTCGACACTCACTTCTCGGGTCAGCCAAGCATCAGTCCCCATGAAAACTCCCCATGGCGAACTTTGTATCTCTACTAAGAACCGTATGTGTGTGGGCCGCTACCAGAGGTCCGACCTCCTGCCCCAACAACTAGAAGGATTTGGGCTTCTAAAACAAAAAGGTGCTAGTAAGGGCATCCGCTCGTGTGGCCATACATGCGGCACTTTCAGCTCTGTAAATACAGAAGGCTCCCAGCCGGTAGGGGTTACGCCCTACAAATGATCAAATAAATTTGATCAAACGGGTTTATGGGGAGACATAGTGTCGGTATGAACTAATCACCACACGTTATTCATAGTTTTCACCATGAATACATTTATTTATAGTGGTTTGGAAGAAGATGGCTTTTCTTTTTCTACCACTTGGGTCATTCTCTTCTCACTAGTAGTCCTAATGACCACATGGGAAGACAGGCCCTCTAAAGATTAAACAAAAAGAGCCTATTGCTCAAGACACAAAAGACAATGATTCAATTTTAGTGCACCAATGGAAGTGTTTGCTAATCTATGAAAACAAGGCACACAATAAAATTTCAAAACCCTAGCCAAGGACCTGCAACAAAATTTGTTAGTAGTTTGGGTTGTTTCAAATGATCACCCCTTCCTGCAAGCACACAAGTTAGGTAAATTTTAGAAACCCAAAAGACTTTGTGAAAGAGGGGCCTTCAACAAAAATGTTTTTTTGCTTCCAAGACAAGCTGCACAAACTTAGTTAGCTAGATCTGAAAGGGTTAGTCCAAAAATAAACCAGATCTGAAACCCTAAGTGCGAAATCCAAAAATTGAATCAATGAAAGTTTGAAAATTTTGAAACAGTAAAAACACAGACGCTGTTACCCACGACACAGACACGTCTGTATGACACAGACGCGGTTCTGTGACTCACAGACGCGGCCAAAAATCACAGACGCCCCTCTCGGACACAGACGCGAGCAGAAACAACACAGACGCGCTTATGAAACACAGACGCTCCTGTCTGAGACCTGCAAAATAAAACTTGTCGAAAACACAGACGCGACTCCAGATTCTGCAGACGCTCCTGAAAATTAGAGACGCGATCCGAAAGTTCACAGACGCGGAAAAACCTAAAATGTCGTCGAAAAATGTCCGATCTGCAACTTCAAAAACGCAAAATCTGCAACAAAAAGGTTAAATGCAAAGGGACAAGAGTCCCACCGGGCATGCCAAAATGTGTATGGTGAAAATGGATAACAATAATAACAATATTGAAAGGCTAAATGAATTCAACCACAAAACCCTAGCCTAACAATCAACAAAGATCCACCATAACATATGAAGATTACCTAAGACAATGCAAAATAAAACAAAATCACAAAGATTATACCATCACATGTCCAATAGGGTTTTGATCTCCATTCTTCCTATCTCCATTGATCTTGCTTGATATATTTGCTCTCAGATTTTATGTGCACAAGAGCTCAACAAAGAACGGAATGTGGTTGCAAGTAGGATCATAATGTAGTCAATTGATCAAGTTGTTAGGTCATTAGGGTTTGATAATGAAGAAGGCATCTCCTTAAATAGAAGACACAATAAGAAATGGAGGGATAAGATTGAGAGGTGTAAAAGGGAGGTCAGCTAGGATTAGAGGGTAGGTAGAGGAAATAATAAAATAATGAAAGAGGTAGGTAGTGTATGAATTAAGAGATGAATGACATGTGTCATAGGTAGAAAAGGCTAATGAATTAATTAAATAAATAAAGATTTATTTAATTAGTAGAAGAAGTAGGATAAATTAAATAAATAAAAATATTTATTTAATTTAGGAAAAGGATAATTTAAATAAATAAATGTATTTATTTAAATGAGAAATAAGGCTAGAAGAGGATAAATGAATTATTTAAATAAATAAAGATTTATTTAATTAATAGAAGAATTAGGCTTAGATAATTAAAAAAATAAAATATTTATTTAATTAGACATGACAATTTTGAGTGTCTACATAAAGAATGAAAGCTACCAACAAATAGCTGAAGGAAATAAAACATTGTTTGACCAAGAATGTAAAGCAGCCACTAAAAGGCTGAGAGAGGCATTTATTTCATATATTAAACAACTTCACATTGAAAAATACTATTATCAGACTAAAATTGTAACACTTGCTCTTTAATTTGAAGAAGTTGATCCATGGCTATCTTATTCTTCTTACATTGCGGCTATGAAAACAAAAAATCCACTTGTAGAAAAATGTCAGAGTAAAGCCTTAAAGTACCAGTTATCTCATGAAAGTTTTTAGAAAACATTGCATTACATCTAGTCTTCGAAATATGCTATAAAACAACTTGTCTAATAGAGTCAAAAATCATATTGTAATGCATGCCAAAACCAAAGATAACTTATTTCCAATAAAGCTCATGCCCTTAAACCCATAGGAAAAACAAGAATTATAGTAGTGATAAGAGCTCAAAGCAAATGATTCACACATGTTTTTTGGACATTCAATTTTTAAAACTATGGAAAACATCACACTTTAGTTTGAGAAGCAAATTTTTCTTAGCATGCTTTGAAATTGAATAACTCTACCACACTTTACGGTATGTGCAGATCATGGTGGGCCAAATAAATCCTTAAGTGGCAATGAAAAATAGAAAAATAGAGTTAGGTAGCTTGACGTAAAAATTTGAATAAGTTACCAACATTATTTAAAAAATATGTACAAGAAGATAATTTGTAGCAAAAAATGTAGTTAAAAGCTACTAGTTATTTTCTGAAAAAAAATAAAAAAATCTCTTTGATGAAAATTTGAAATTTCAATGTAGTAGTACTAAAATTTTAGGAAAAAGATAAGAAACAGGTGTCTGTTTGACTGTCCTAACTACAATCAAATCATAATATTTTTTAATAAGATTTTAGATATAAGTATAAGACTCATGTCCAGATGTGACACACACACACACACACACACACACACATTTTAAATAAATAATTAATTATGATTTTTTTACTACAACGTTTTAAAAATATAAAAACGTGTATGTCTGACCACCATAACTTGGTCAAAACTTTATGAAATTCAAAATTTTCTTTTTTCATCCTATAATATATGAAGCATAGATTGTGATGCATTTTTCAGATTTAAAAAATCTAATACCGTTTGAAAGTTATAGATATTTTTCATTCAGCTTATGAATTAGGACTTTAGTCATTAAATCGCCATTTTTTGGCCCCTCATGATCCTGCACATACCCTTTAATTTTAGCAAAATAATACAACTACAAAACTTGTGAAACACAAATCAAGAAATATGAAAGAGTGAAGTTAGAGGTGCAAGTTATGTATTAAAAGACAATCTTCATCAAGGCCCAGGTGGCCATTGACATTGTGGCATCAAATTGCTCATTAGAATAGAAAGTGAAGAGAATGATCTCTTGAGCTACAAAGTGGACGTGCTTTGAACTCTTTGAAATTGCACACTTCCCATTCTACCCTCCTCCATTTCTCAAGATACAAACTTCTCATCTATAAGTAACCAAATAAATATTGCAATTAATCAATGCCCAACCAAAATGTGCTTCACCATTTTTGTAAAACAAATGATTTTGTATTGATTTGACATTAATCTTCCCACATTATCACTATTTTTTGGGTTTTACAATCTTTGAAAATAATTTAAAAGTATAGTTGTAAGAATGCGAGTGATACAAGGCCCTAAATGTGCACATGAACATCATTAACAAAGGAACTTGGACATAAAATTATAGCTAAAAGGCCGTGCTAAATCAAAGGTTGAACATCATTCTAATAAATCTTAATTAAATGATAAAATTGGTAAGGATGGTATTCAATAGTTACTACATGCCACTTAACTAACCAACACACTCAAAGGATTTGGCCAATAGCCCTTCTCCATGCACTACTATTGAGGACATGCCATGTGTTCTTAACCCATTGGCTACAACAATATTTGGTGGGGCGTGCCATTTATCAAATGCAATGAACTTCAAGTATAAATGAAATTATTATGCAAATGATGCAAGATGCAAAGATGGGTCCTGACTACTAGGCCATGTTAGGTAACCATATAGAAATGATCTCTCGCAAATGGAGAAAAGGAGAAAAACCACTCGAGAAAAAATCACTCCCTAAAAGAGAGAATGCAAAAGAAGATAATCTAAAAGTGATAGAATGACTGATGTATGGAGGCCTCATTAGTACATTTGCACCTAGCCATCTATTAAATGTTTAAACGATGATGTTTAGTTGATCTAATTAGCCCCCAAGGTTATTGTATTTTGCCCCTTATCAATTTGTCTTAATGTTGTTAGTCTATTTTATGTCATTTCCATATGGGTATACTTAAATAGGGTTGCACATGTTAAATTATATAAGACATATAACCTAAAGGAACATTGCTCCAACTAATTAAAAAAATATAGGGTGTATTGGCTTAAGTGGATAGGTTTGTCAAGATTATAAAAGAAAAAGTGCATGTGAAAGGGATTAAATATTGAGAATTTCACAAATTGAAGACTGGGACAATTGAGTAACATCAACTACTTCAAGTTTGTATTAAACTATCATGTGACTAGAAACCAACCAGCACATATTAGCTAATCATCATGGTTGTTATGTCCTTTTTAAAAATATCTAATTGAACTCTACAAATTTTGAGATTCTTGGCTACGCTAGGGTCAGTACCTTGACATCTTTTATTACTAAGATCCTATAATGTAAGGTGGGGGCACATATAATGAACAATTATAGGGGATCAAAGTTTGTGTATCTTCTAAAATATGAGAACTAATTTAGCAAAATCATTACCAGATGTAATTAAATGGCAAGTTGGTCAAAGGATATTGCTCAATATTTTTTGTATTTAATAGAATTATACAACAACTAATTAACTACTTAAGAATCCCACCATTGATCATGGTAGTATTTGAATACATGAAAACTATTGTCATAAAAACTTGTATAAGATTGTTAGAATACTTTGAACCCTAACACTAGTTAATAAATAATATATAATACTTAACTCCTTTGAAGTTTTACAATTATATGATTGTGCCACACATAAAAATGCAAAGTATTGCTTCAAGCCCTGACACATAATGTTGAGTATATTTATTTTTATTATAATTTTATGGCTGCACTTCATATGACATAAACATCTCAATAGACATTTGACTAATATGACAAAAGCAATGAACTTTTCTATTGATATCACTCATTAAAATGAAGTGGCTATGCCACAATAGAACATATAATATCTAAATGCTACTTTAATAATATTCACTACAAACCCGTGCATTCTTGAACAACCCGTAGCTTGTGTTTGTTCATGTATGAGAGATATGTGGTGTGGAACTCAAGCATGATGTTGGGTCATTGGTGTCTAGTTGAAGATGATTTTGCATGCTTATCATGAATTATCCTTTTTTCAAAGAAGATTATTGAAGTATCAGTTATTGATTAAAAAATTTAGCTCATCCCTTTTCTCAAGAAGATAATTGTTTTTGTGTAATTATATCAGCAATTCTATTTTTAGACTAAATTTCAGATTTAATTGCATTTTCATTTTAATAATTTAAAATTTTACTTTTCAAAATAAAAAAATATGAAAATCTAGGTATTACCCATTCATATGGATGTCATAGTTAAGTCATATTTTTAAAGTTGTATTTAAAGTTGTTTGTAAGAAGAGAACATTTATATGTAATGAAATAACATCATCAAAAGAGATCCTATAAAGTATTTTTTTATGATTTTTTAAAATTAAAATTTATATTAATGAAAAAGCAAATAATATAATATTCATGGAAAAAAGGATGGCGGTAGATGGCATACATAAAAGTCTAACAAAAGGATTAATATAAAGGGCTCAAACCACAAAACATAATTAAGCAATAATGATTATGTTGGACAATAGAAGATGGTCCTTACAATCAAGGTTCCCCTCAAACATCACCAAAGTTGACATCTTCAATCGACTCCCAATTAGTGAGAATGAAAACATCTTCTTTATTGCCCCCAGGACCTTGCTAAATGTGAATTAGAGAGATGGCAAGCAACAAATGGCAGATTTTGTTTGTTTCCAGCTAGTCAAAGTCTCACCTTGTAGATGGTGGAAAGGAAGGCTAAGGACATCCTCCATGGGCAATTATGGGATTCTGAGGCAAATAATCATGGGAATGAGAGCCATGACCTCCATAACTTTCCTCATCCTGTTGGGACAAGTGGTTTCATTCATGTTGATGCCCTCAAGGGGAGGTGGAGTCAAGAGGCCTCCAAGCAATAGTGCATGAGGCTTTACCCTAGTGGTCCAACAAATCCTCAAAATAGACAAATTCAAATGCAATCTTGTTGGCTTGCACATGAATTTGTGTAAGAACATTAAAGAAAATGATTGATTTAGTATATAAATAAAAATACTTATCAACAACATGGTAAAAAAATGCAGTATTCCAATATTTCTAAATACTAAAGAGGATTTCCACCAAAAAAGCACGTTGAATTAGGGTATACTTATGTAGGAGACAAGGACATTCTCCAAGAAAAACCATGTGCCACAAGCAAGAGGTAGGTCTAAAAGGTTCGAAGAAATCATAAATCTAATTCTAAGCATCTTGAGCTTGATATAACCAACTTTTTTTTTGAGGGATTCAAGTTGATCACAAAAAGGACAATTAGGATTGATAGTGCCTATGTGAGAAATACAAATCCCCAAAGGAAGGCCATGGTAGAATAAGCACCATACAAACTTTGGCTCCAAGTACAAGGACCACCATATTATTAAAATAACAAATTTACTCAAAGTAAATATAAATTGAATAAAAGTACTCAAGATTAATTAAAAAGATAAAAATATTATATAGTGACACAAAAGTCTGAGTACATACGCCCCAAAGGCTAGCATGATTAGCTTACATGTATAAGGTTATTTCTCCACTTGTCTAAATGGGTATGAGTTATCCTCCAAAAATAGTTATTTTGGAGATGTCACATTGGGCATCTTTTTTCTTAGATCCCCTAATCATACTCGAATCAAATATGCTATGTGTCATGTTTGACCCCGTGTTAACCCAAATTCAAATCAAAGGCTATTTTCAAATATGCTTATGGTGTGAACTACCATTAAATGCTTGATTTAATTTAATAGTTGACTTCTCATTTTCCATAAATGAAATTTTAAGAAATGAAATGATTTCTTATATCTTCAAGTGAAATATTTCTATGATTTAGGAAAAAAGGAAAAACATGATTTTTTTTTTAATATTTAATATTTGAAATTCCTTGGGTAAAGAATCCCTATTTAAATTCGATTTAATCATTGAATTTTAAATA
The DNA here is from genome assembly GCF_030272615.1 of Cryptomeria japonica. NCBI lineage: Eukaryota > Viridiplantae > Streptophyta > Pinopsida > Cupressales > Cupressaceae > Cryptomeria > Cryptomeria japonica. Next base: position 661,339,866 of record NC_081406.1, on the reverse strand, counting down.
TTGAAATAGAACCAATGTTAAATGTTTTATTTTCTCAAATTATAAATTTGAGAATTTAGAACAAAAACATAAGAAAATTAGGAGTTATAAAATTGGAAAAAGGGTTAAAAGTCAAAGAGAAGTCTTTCATTTCCATTATCCATATTTTTGGGAAAATGGCTCTCTAAAACCCATCTTTTGGAAATTTTTAAATGGGTTGAAATTGTGAGGATTTGGATTGGAATGGCTTAGGAGTTGGACGGATTAGGATAAGAAATGACATGTTTACATGTGTGTGACCTTGTCTCCTTCAATTTGAAAAATTGCAAATTTGTATATGTTTTGATGTGCATCCAATTTGGAGGTAATATTATTTTCCTCTCCATTTCTTGAGTTCTTTCTTGTTTTGGATTTCATTCTCACCCTTAAAAGAGGTTATGACTTCCTTTATAGACTGCGATTTGAAGTTTTAGAGGAGAAATTAAATTTATTTTAAATTTTAGAAGTGTTAAGTTTGATCTTGATAATATATTTTTCATAAATATTTAAAGTCACATGTATTAAAAACATATTTGTTTTTCAAGATAGAGAATATAATCTTGTCATCTTGACATAGAATCTCTCTTTTTAGGCATCATTTATTTTAGTTATAGTATAGTTTAGTAGTTTTTCTTGAGAAAGTAGTCTGTTGATCCCCAAAACCAGCTTTCACTAGTTTTTAAAGGGTAGTTTAGGAAGTTCACATGTGTGGGACTAGATGTGACCTCTGAAACAACCTTTGATATTTTAGAAGATGACTCTTCATTTCAAAGAAATATTTGGAAAAGGAGAAGGGAAACCAACACCCAAATCAAAGGTTTTCAAAGGAACAAAAATCTCAATGAATGCAAAGCTTTTATAGAGGACTCGGGGTGTACGAGCTATAATTAATCATTCTACTGAAGAAAGTTATTTTGTGGATTTTTGCACAATACATGACAAAACCTTCATTTTTGGGAAGAGAACAAAATGAACGAAGTAACTTAGACATAAGTCATGACATTCAAATCCCCTGTGGGAAGCACCTGTAAAGGCCAAAGAAAATTGAGAACCCTGCTATCCTAAAAAAATAAATCCCTTCACATCTTGCGAAAAAAAGCGATTTGATTTCTAATTTTCATAAAAATAAAAGAATGAAAACAGATGATCCATATTTCATGAACAAAGGAGCTAGAAATAAAACATTTATTAAGAAAATAATCACGCCTAAGTTGTTAATGCCACAGAGTATCATTTATAATGGCAAAAAGGTGATAGAGGCCCAATCTGACAAATTACAAGTGAAGCTAAGGCCCTAATGCAGATCATAATTCATGCAAGAAAATAAAAGGGGGGAAGCTTTTTATTCTTCTTCTAAAGCTATTACATGCACATAATTTATTTAGACCATTTCTTTGAGAATACGAGAGGTTCAGTCTCAGAGTCTTTGAAAATTCAGAGCCCTTCTCTTCTCACCACATTACAGGCTTTTATAATCTCGTTTGAAGAGAATTTTCTCTCGATGTGAAACTTTGCGGGGATAAGGCCAGGGTGGTGGTGATAGCTGCTTCTGTGCTGATAAATTTCAGGCCATAGATTTATCCTTGATCTTTGGTATGGGAAACAGATTTGTGCTTTGGTCATAATTGAGGGGCTAACTGCTTTCATTATTTTCGCGATCTTCTTGATTTCAAAGCACCTTTAAATGTTTTCAGGTTCATGCATGCATATACATCTTTTACTTATTTGTTTCCATCATTCATTCTTCTGACCACCATAAGCTTAACAACTAAGGATCATTACCCGCTAAGGTGGAGATACGATCAACACATGTAGAGAGTCTGCAGGTTCCCTATAACTTCCTTTCGGCCCTTTTAGTGAAGCTTCCCTGCGGATGTGACAAATGGCGAATGGATGGAGATTCTCAAGAGAAGACCTAGATCATAACCTGAATTCTCCGCAAATGCGATACGTAGCAAATGGGTGGGGACTTAGCCGGAGCAAGTTTGAACTGTGAATAAAAATAACCGTCTGCTAAGTGCTAATAAGGCCCATCTTGTCCGAAGAGGGACAAGATGCCGCTTGCTTGCAAATGAGAAAGAGGTCAGAAGAATGACGACAACGTTTATCCAGTTCTTACGATGTACTGGCATCTCATGCATATAATAGGTGTTATACATATATTATATGTTATGCATACATATATCTGTATGGTAACGTCTACCACATCCTATGCATACAATACATGTTATCCATAGATAGACATTGCCAAGAAGGACTGGTGTAGAGATATACATAATCAATCTTATATTTGATTGCTAATAAACAAATCTTGGTGAAAATAACAAATAAATATAAGAAATTAGTTAAAAAAAATTATATTTGTGATATCTACACTTTTAGTTTTATGAAAGAGTATTTGTAGATTAAAAAAATATTTATAGAAGTGGTAGGAATATTAACTTTTATTTTTTATTAAAAAAACTATAAATATTAGCATCAAATTGATGCTAGATATGTATCTAATTGACACTTTTTACTAGAAAATTTGTGGCTTGGATCTATTTTAGCTAGAATGAATCTATTCATAACACATGTTCAACCCAAACTAACTTTTAGTTGGAAATTTCGATTCTAGCATTTTGAAAATCTAGACTAAAAGCCAACACAACTTTGAACTTGAACTTTGTATTCCTTAAAGATGAAAGAAGAGACATTGTTGCTAAGCATCCTAGTACTTTTAGTTTGATTTTGAGTTAGGATTTGTAGATGTTAAGATAGAAAAAGAGGGTAAATGTGTTTTAATACTTTGTTCTTCGCCCAAATCACATGAAAAATTAATTATTGCTATTAGTGGTGGTATTACAGAGCCTAAGATGGATACCCTTGTTATTAATGAAGGGCACACAATATAATGAGAGGGGGGGGAGCAAATCACTATATGCATTTTTTCACTTAGTTCCTAACATTGACTTCCTCGAATAACTTCCATAATTAATTTATAGATTTACATTACTTAAATATTTCAATGATGCATCAAATAAACATGTAAATAAACACATATTCACACCATGAATGATACCACCTAGGATAGAGAAAACCACAGTGAGAATAGTTGCTTGGATCTACTATCCAAATCCAACCTCACAAATAATGAACTGATTATATAAATATTACAGGTACCAATCTACAATATGAGACAACAATCTCCTCAATGATAGTGAGCATCAACCCACTAGAGACACCAATCTCATAAACATATATTTGAGTACCAACTAAAAAACTAGGATCCCAATTTCAACAATATGAAAGATATAGTTTTGGGACTTTCAAAATACAATTGACCTCTATTTGAATCAATTATTGCAAGCTCTAGTTTGTCACTTGTGATATTCTGATAATGGGGCACATGAATCAAGATATCTCAACCTGACTCATTCTCCAAATCGCATGATATGAACTTGTAACATCAATAGTACATTACATAATCTAGAACACTCCCTTGAAATGAATCTAGGACACACACATCTATGAGTCCTAACTACAATTAGAAACATAGGTTTGCCACATACATAATTAAACATTCTACAAGTCGGCCAGACAATTATCGTCACCAAACATGTAGTAGGCTAGGTTCTAATTAGCCCATATAGAAACAAATTCAAAGAATCTTATCACACACTTTACAAGGCAGTTTAAGCAGGTCCTAAAGGATATCCACAAGCAATCTTTGATAGAGGCATATGCTACACTCCATCCACAAGTCAACCAAATCAAATGTGTAATAGGTTAGACCCAAAAATTCATACGTGGTTCGACACAAGGAAACATGTCATGCTGACCCTACTGAGAATTAATATGATCACAAGGAACATCCAACCTTAATTAAATAGGTAGTATACACTTAAAAAACTGCCCACCATTCTAGAACACAAACTAGATCTATCTACGACACAGTAACAAACTGGTGAAACAAACATTGTCTTTTGCCACACTAGAATTCCAAAAACTCTGGATACTAATAAAACATATGTAGGAATATTCTCCATTCCAACCATAAGTCATAACTCTCAAACATTAGCGCGCGCCCACACACACACACACACACACATATACAAGTTAACAAAACAAGCATATAGGCAAGGTAATTGCAAATTTTTTTTTTCAGAATAGACTTTATCAATATGAAAAAATGCTTCATGATAACTTACATAGATGTCTTGAACAATTTTGCAACCATATCAATCAATGGAATTGCATAAGACTATCATAACTCAAAACGAATTGACATGACAATGACAATAACACAGTTCTTCAACTATTCAAATAGATTAGGAGTAAGCATCATGATTGTAACACTGCTAAGAACATTTGTCCAACAATCTCCCTTTTTGACATTAATAACAACTTTTGTTCAACAATTAGCTTGGTCAACAAATAAATAAGAAAAAATACTATGTGTGACGGTTGAAAGGTTGCACTACATGTTCAAGGAAGGCTTGAGGATAAAGGATGTCCAAGGGGATAAAATAAGAAATCTAAGGATATATCCAAATCAAAATAATGGTTTGAAACATCTAGAAAGAGTAGATCTGAGTGAGTGTTATAACTACGAGAAGTAGAGCCATGTGAAGAAAGAATACATAAACAAGATCAAGATCTTTGATGATTCCTTCATAGAGAATCCTCTAATGATGAAGTTATTGATCCATTGAACATTATTTTTATTAGCACCTAATTTATTTAGGTCCCCCTACCACTTGACTCTTCACAAGGAATTATTTTCTTGTTACTAAGGATGTGATGGCATGTTGAGGTTTTCTTGATGATAATAAGATTCACAATATTATTGGTTGGGGAAAAGTAATATTAGTTTTAGTGATGGGATAATGAAAACTTACCATTGTATTGCACATTTTAGGGCTTGCAAGGAATTTAATTTTGATTTGTAAAGTGAATGATGCTAGAATGTATGTAAAATTTAAAAAGAATAATTTTGAGTTGCTAAATAGAAATCTAGTACTAGTTAAGGGCTCTTGGTGTAGTATTTTATGAAAGATAGGGGCATCTACTTATCATTTTTTGATAATGTAACTAAACAAGTTATAAAAAATTATGTATAGTGAAAAGGTCTTCAAAACATGATTAGTAAAATATATTGTTAGGTTTTGGTTTATTTTATGAACTTGATTTCTATGAGAAATATTTGTTCAACAAATAGAATGGATTTAATTTTTCAACTAATAGAAATGAGTAAATTTTATTGTGATAAGCACTATAGCTAAAATAATGTTATTCATTTGGATGTGTTTGGTCTATTGGATATTCACTCTATAGGTAAATTTGAATGTGATGTTTTATTTATAGATGATTACTCAAGGTTTACTTGGATGCATTTTCTAAAATATAAATATAAAATTCTATTTAAATTTAAGGAATTTAATGAAATTATTGCAAAATGGTTGGATTAAAAAAGGTCTTATAATGGAGGTAAATATTTCTCTAGGGATTTTTATTTTAGATATGGAGGTACCATGGAACAAAAAAATATTCAATACATGCCACGACAAAATGAGTAGCATAACAAATGAATTAGACATTAATGCATAAAGCTTAAATTATGTTGATTGATGCATAATTGGATCATTTTTCAGGGCTGAGGTTATGGATACCACTTGTTGCTTAGTGAATAGATTTGTTTTCTCAAATCTAATTGATAAGAAACCACATGAGGTGTAGACAGGTAAGAAATTCTTTATTTCACATATAAGAGTATTTAGCTATGAGAACTGTGTTCATATGCTAAAGGAATATGATCTAAATTAGATTTAAAATTAGCTTGAAGGTGTATTTTCATTGGTTATAACAACCATATTAAGAGTTGAAAACTTTGGGATCCTCTAAAATTAATATAAAGTGCAATTAATTAATTACAAAACATACTAAATATTGAGCTAACACAACATCATTAGAAATAATTAATGAGTCGTACATGTTAAACTTAAAAAAATATGAGAAATAATATTTTTACCTCTTAATACACTTATTTATGACAATTGATCAAGTCAAATTAAAAATTTACTAAATATTCAATTTGCATAAGTGTTGTAGTTAACACACTATGTAAATCAAATGTTGACAATAGTGATGAATAACTTTCCCAAGAAGCCCTACTATGCATAGGCCAAAGAGTACCGCTAACAACCAACTTATAGATTTAAAATGGCTATATCAATGAATCACATGGAAAATTCAAATATATTGTTTACACAATTGGCTAAAAAATTTGGATATGCCTATTTATGTCATAGTAAGATTTGGAAAGTGTATTGATAAAATATGAGATAAAGAAGATTGACTCATATACGTATACTACGAACATCATGAGATAGTTGAAGATAAATACCACTATCCATGACATAGGTTATCATTACACATAATCACAATAAATTACACCAAAAAAAGGTCACAATCAACAACAATATAACTAAAAAACAATGATTAACATTCACAACTAAACTATATTGAGAGTTTTATCAATTAAATCCCTTTACATAAAACCATATTATTCTCCTTTAATTGTTACTCTAAAATGAGAAATAATCCCTTACAACATTATCTGAAAAAAGAAGAGACATGTCTACAATTGATCTCTTCATAACAAATGAGGCATGTAAGTTAATTCAAATTACTAGTTTCAATATTTCATTTATAATATGTTTCATATACGACTCATTCACAATTAATATATTATAATGTCTACAATTTACAAGTACATGCTCAACAATAAAAATTTTGCAACTAAAATTTGTTCTCCATATTCATAATACATATAATTTTCTTTAATTAGTTTACATTACAAAACAAAACAAATTCATTTTCTACAGTATTCTATTAAAATAACAACAATTATGATTGTTGTACAGTATCATTGTAATTTATTTGTTAGGAATAAAATGAAATTAAAATGAGAAGAATTAATAAGCTCAAATATAAAAAAATATCATCATATATAAAAGAAAGAATGTTAGTATACAAAATAAATAACAATCACAAATTTATATTCAATATTAATAAAAAACATATCCAAATTTATATAATTTTTTTATAATTCAATACATCTACTTTTAAGCTTACAATGACAACACTAGACAAGGCCACCATGGTTCCCAAGGCTCCCTATATCCTCAACATCATGGGTAGAACCCTTTGCCACATGGACATTGATATGTTTCTTAGTGGGGCCATGTTGGCTAGCTAGATAGTGAAATAGTTCCCTGCTTGGGACCTTGCTATGTTCCTGTGTTCAACAAGTAGAAGGCAAAGATCAACACAAAACCAACGGTTACGACCACTCTTGTTGTAATTTATTTATTTATTTATTTATTTTTGACTTCAATACAAAATTCTTGAAATATGATTCCACTTCATTTGTCTTTTAGGTAAATCATATAATATCTTTTAAATATAAAAATATAATATTTTTCATCATTGAAAATTAAAAAAAAAAAGAATGAATCCATATAAATAGTGTATCTCTTATTTCATTAATTAATTTATATTATCTAAAATATTAGTTTAACATTATAATTTACTATCAACTTCTAAATATACAAGTGCTAACTAATTATATTGTCCTCTCATGATTTTCAAAACAGAAAGATATTTAGCATACAATAAAATAGGATATTTTTAACATCCACCTGTCAATAACTTTTTGCTATTTCATAATGGACTCCTCATTTTTCTGAACTGAAAATTACTTTATACTTAATGGAGAAGTCATTATAAACTAGTCCTTCTCCATATTTTGATTTCCCATTAGCATTGAACACGTGGTATTATTTCCCACTAGTGACGTTTCGGTGACCGCCAAAACTATAAATTTCATGTGTGTTAATCACTTGCGAAGGCTAATTACTACAGGGAAAAAAAACCAAGCAAGTATGCTCCAAACGAAGGAAAAGAATTTGGTGGTTTTGAAATTTTAACGTTGCAGTGAAATGCTCAAATGAGCATAATTTACCGCATATTCTCTGTAAACATTTCAAACGTTCAGCCATTAGAGAACCGCCAACGTCTGTGTAGATTACTATTTCAAAATTTTAAAAAGATTTCAGGGTTTGAAGAGCGGGCCAGTGTAATTTTCTCGAATGTGGCATGCAAGTTCTCTGGAATTTATAGATGGCATTGAATTTTCCTGGTTTGGGGTGGTGAAACGTAACTTTCAAAAATTGCATATAAGACCCGATAAATTGAGCCTCAGGGGGGCGCTTCCATCGTCTTTAAATTTAAAAATATATTCCTTTAAAGCAATAGAAGAGAAAATGATTTCAACTTCTTGAAGATATTGAAAGAATTTTCAAGTAAAGAAGATAGTAAGCTGGTTTTAATGGAAGCTGTAAGGGCAAAGCCATGAAACTTGGGTTTAGGCTGTAGGTTGAATTGTAGCCATGGAGAAGGTCTGCTGTAGATGCCTTGCAATCTTAAGTATTTAATTTCGAGTGTCCAAAGGCTGCCCTGGTTCTGTTCTAGGTTTAAAACATGGGGACGATGGTGGGTAGTTCTGATTTGAAGTCTATTCACAATGAAGAATTAAGCACCAGTGACAGCTTTTCCACGGAAGATAGGAAAGTTATATTGCACGGAACATTAGATGTGTGGATTTTTCAAGCCCGGGCTTTACCTAACATGGATCTCTTTTCCGAGAGACTGAGACAATGTTTTTCAATATTTACTGCCTGTAGGAAACCCTTCTACAAATTAAAGGGCCACGGTGAGCATCGCAAAATTATTACCAGTGATCCTTATGTTTCTGTACAACTTGCTGATGCTACAGTGGCTCAAACTCGTGTGATAAACAATTGCCAGCATCCAATCTGGAATGAACATTTCGTAATTCAAGTGGCCCATCCAGTGGACGAGGTGCGCTTCGTTGTTAAAGACGATGACTTGATGGGAGCAGATTTTATAGGGACTGTGGCAATTTCTGCAGAGAGAGTTTTAAGAGGCGAGAAGATTGAAGACTGGTTCCCCGTGCTTGGTGCCAATGGACTGCCTCCAAAGCCCAATGCATCTTTGAGGATTGCAATGGAGTTTTCTCCGGCGGAAAATAATCCTTTATTTGGATTAGGCGTGGGTTCTGGCCCCAATTATCAGGGAGTGCCTCGGACTTATTTCCCACTTCGAAAATGTGGGATGATTACTCTTTATCAGGATGCTCATGGGGAGGATAATTCCTTTCTGAATATTAAACTACAGGATGGAAGGCTGTTTGAACGGAAAAATTGCTGGGAGGATATGTGCCATGCCATATTAGAAGCACACCACTTGGTTTACATTGCTGGTTGGTCCATATATACCAAAATTAAGCTTATAAGGGAGCACACAAGGCCATTGCCGCGCGGAGGAAATTTGAATTTGGGTGAGCTTCTCAAATTTAAGTCTCAGGAAGGATTGCGCGTCCTGTTACTTGTATGGGATGACAAGACTTCACATGACAGTCTGTTCATTAAAACGGTATGTTTTCTATCCTAAACCCATCTTTTCTTACGTGAGTGCGTGTCATGCAACTAGTATGGGATGGCAAAACTTCATATGACAATCTTTTCTTTATAATGTTATGTTTTCCATTTTAAAGCCATTTGGGTTTCCACTTTGGCTACCGCATTCTATGTTCCTAAGTTTCTTGGGATGTGCCTGAGATTTGTCGAAAATTGTGTAAATGAATTATTTTTCAACTACTGTTCATTTCTTTTTGAAAAAGGTTTGATTACAAAATGTGAAATCCCTGGTTCTGCTCCTGAGATGCGGACGTGGACTTTTCTGGTACACAATCTTTCATGCCTTAACCTTTATAGCAGCATTCCTGTTGCTTTATACTCTTTTAGCATTCACAGGCAATTTAAGTTTTCAAGCTTGGGCCACCTCGGCATGACTTCTCTTCATTTTAATTGAAGAAGCTTAAGTACAAAATTGAAGCGATTAGTGGTTTACAGTCTTCCATGCCTTGTCCTTATAGAGGCAATCCTGTAGTTTTATAATATTGAAGGAATCACAAGCACTCTAAATGTCAAATCGTGGGCCACTGAGGTATGTCTATTTATTTATGGCTTCAAAGTTTGTTCTTAAGCTACGCGTTCGGATTCTTATGTGCCAGCAACTAATCTCACAATAAGTGCTAGATTACTACTACACAAATCATGACGAATCAAATGGGAAATTTCTAGGTATATAAAACACTGACACAAAATTGATTAGCAAAAAGATCTTGAAATATGGAGGCAAGAACTGACAGAAAGAGATGAAGAAGAAAAATTAGTAAGAAGGACTGAAGCATAACTTTTGTTTCTGTAGGATTCTATGAGAATTCAATCATAAGCCTAGAGGTGAATGAAGACAGGTACAAAACTGCAAACGAACATACAGATGGTGCAGAATGCAGATAACAACAAAATCTAATATCGAGGATGTGGAAAGATTGAAATGAAATTGATTGCACAATAAATAAAATAACTACTTAGGTGAACTTAATATTAAGTGCAATTTACCGAAAGATTCAAATATAATTATTCTTGGGTGGAGCTTCCTTGATGCTTAATCATTTGTGAGGCTGACCGTGTTATCCTTACCTATACTTCTTTGGTAGCAATCTTAATTTTTTTTCTCGTTGTTATACTTGTGTCATTTATCTGTACTTGGTTTAGCAGATTTTGTATTTCATGAATAGGATACTTGAATAGTTTGGTATTTTGTATATAAAACATTGAGTGAGTTACTTAGTTTTTGTGAGATTGGTCCCCTGAACGAGATTTCCAGTCTAAAAAATGTACATTATAACTCCAAAAAAATTAAAAATAGATTCAATTTCTTAACGAAGGGTTTCCAAAGCCATATCAATCAACAAGAACTGCAAAAAGACTTATTATGACCTTTAAAAATACATTGAATTCAGGGACTATTTATTTCTGTGAACTACTTCACACAAATTGCTATTTTTTTTGAAATTGAGCCAGGAAAAACCTGGACTACTCTAAATTCTAGGTCTTATTAATTTTTTGAAAAAGCAAGTTGATATCTTCGATGTTTTGTGGATGTAATAGTAGGAAGATAGCACTCTAGGTTGAGACAAACTACAAGTCATTTGGAAACTACTTGTAATCTTTGGTTTGCATGGGCAATTACTTACAACAATATCTATAACCGATTCATAAACATTGGGTTTATAAACCTAATGGTGCATCAAATATGGATTCTTACGTTAGCTCTACATGTCCAAGTCTCATAAATCATTGAACAAATGGTTTGTTGACATTCAACACTATGAATATTTAAAATTAAACAAAACGATAAATAGGAAAACAATGTACACTATATTCAAGAACACATAGCAACGATTTTTTAGCTATAGAAAACCCAATTGGGTAAAAAAATTGACGAAGGGTATGCTGCTAGCACCCATCAGTAATTTCAGTGCCAATGCATAGAGGTTACATTGCCGAATGATACATTAGAGTTGTCTCAACAATCCGCAAACTCCATCCCTACTCTGCTCTTGTGCCTCATAGAAACTTTGTAATATTCCCTCTGTTCTCTTTTAACTAGCATTAGAGTACTCCCGAATGAGACAACCTTTTAGGTTTCTTGAATGATAATGACCACAAATGATCAATGAGAGGTCGTTGAACATCAAATATGAATAGTTGTGGCCCTAGAGAATTGGAACAACCCATGTAGGAAAGGAAAAAGATGTCAGCATGGGCAAAGTATTTGCCTCTTCACCTCTCTTCATCCTATTGCACTTGACTGTTGCTTGCCCTTTTGACTCCCTCTTCTTGTTTGTAACTATAATGTAACATTAAAATCCTTTGTTATCGGATTTGCCTGTGGACAAACCAGATCTAGGTTTGGTTTGAACCAGATTCCAGTACCGGTTTGGTTCGCTTGCGGGTTCAGCCAGGATGTGGCTTTAAGCAACTTAGTTTGTTTGGGGCAAACCCAAATGCACCATGGCGAACCTGTCAATGCAGCTGCGCTTTTTTTTTTTTGCTTTTTCCTTTTTTTCCTTTTGATCTGACATTGATTGGGTGTCCTAGAATTCTTCCTCAACCCTAAAAGTGACTTCTTAACCACACGAAACATCAAAACATGTTCATTTTAGTTCATTTCTTTTGTAATCAACAAATATCATTCCAAGAGGCTGAACATTGATTTTGCTTGTTGAATCAATAAAGGAAGTTGAAGATTGATCTTTGAAGGTTCTACAATGAATGCATTGTCATTCCTATGCATTTACAAGTGTTCATTGGCTATTAGAAGATCATAGAAGTATGTTTTTGCAAAGAGGTAAGTTTTTTTCAACTTTTTTCCTCCATTTTTGTTTTACAAACATGAAACAAATTCTTTGATTTGTTTATCTATTTTTTCCCATTCTTCCACGAATGTATCAAAGATTCAAAATAGCTATGTTCTATATAATTGTTTTTGGTATTAATTTTTTTGTTTTGAATATGTTTACAACATTTCTTGCCATAGGAATGACAATGGCAGCTAATTCTAGCTCCACAACTCAACTTAAATTCAAAACAGATCCGATACAATTGGTTCTAGGTGGTGGGAGTTACATTTGGATTTTCAATTGATGTTAGGTATTCTAGTTCGTATAGTTGATGAAAGCCCCTATTTGTGTGGAATACTTGGGCAAGGCATCAAAACTTGCCTTGGAAAGGATTATGTACATGTTCCATCAGAGACAATGATAGGATATATTATGTAGCAAGAACAACTGATGAATGGACAAGCTATTAATCAAGTCACCCCTTAATAAAAAAAAGATTAAAGGAAATGAATCCCACAATGCCCCCATCTAATCCTAGTGTTGTGGTAGAAAGCCATCCATTTATGTCCTCTCCTCATTTTGAAAGTGAAGAACCCACTACAAACGAAAGACCAAAGGGACCCTTGGAAATTGCATTTCAAAATGATAGTTGAGACATTGTTGACCAACACATAGCAAGATGTATATATGCAAATGGGTTGTCTTTCAATGTTGTTTGCTCATCATATTGACAAGAGATTGTTAAAAAAATTAATGAGGCTCCAAAAGGGTACAAGGGCTCAGGTTATGAGAGGGTGCATGGCACCTTATTGGAAAGAGAGGTCAAGATCGTTGAAGATTCAGTGAAGCCCATAAAGATTCATGGGTTGATATAGGTGTGTCGATTGTTTTAGATTAGTGGAAAGATACAAAAAATTGGCCTTTGATCAATGTCATAATGATGTCCCCTAAAGGGGCAATGTTTTTGAGAGTCGTGGATTGTGAGGGGCAGGTGAAAGACAGCTAATCTATTATTGGTATTCTCATCACAACCAGTGAGGAAGTGGGACCTCGTAATGTTGTTCAAGTCATTATGGACAACACAAAGAATTGTAGAGCTGTTGGGTTGTTGGTTGAGGAATAATATTCACATATCAATCTTATGCTACAAAAGATTGAGAATAAAATTTGTTGGATCAAAGAGTTGTATGCAGAGGCTGAGAACGTCCAAATGTTCATTACCAACCATCACATGTCTCAAAGCATTTTTATGTCATTTTCAAAATTGGAGCTATTGAAGGTAAGTGAATCAGAATTAGATTTTAACATTTTAATATTTTGATTGTGTATTCTTATTCTTCTTTAAAGTTTGTTTTTTGAAATTTTAATTATTTTATATATGTTTTTTGAATAGGTTGTAGAGACCTGTTTTATCTTTAACACAATCGTTTTGAGATAACTTGTGAAAGAGAGACACTTTCAAGCATGGTGATTAGCCAAAATTGGTCAATATGGAGGCAAAGAAACTCTACTAGGGCAACAAAAATTAAGTAGATGATATTAGATGAGTCATAGTGGGATTGTGTGGAGTATCTCCTTAGTTTCGCTGAGCCTATTTTGAGCATGATTTGCTATACTAACATGGACTGCTTGCATGGGAGAGATATATGATGGCATTGATTCAATGATTGAGAAGATGAAGAGCATCATAAATGCAATAGAGCAAGACCTTGAAGAAGCTTTTGTTAAACAAGTGCATGCAATTGTTGAAGAAAGATAGAACAAAATGACTACCCAATGACTACCCCATTACATCTTCTTGCCTTTGCATTGACTCCAAAGTACTACAGTAGTGAGATTCTTTCTATGCCAACAAGGGTTCCCCCATATAGAGATTTTGAAGTCGTTGAAGGGTACAAAGCAGCATTACGTAGACTTTTTTCTGAAGTTGAATTGTGAGATATAGTCACAAGTGAGTTCATTGATTTTGCGTACTCAAATTGTCAAAGTATTTAGGCTCTTTGTGATAGGTTTAAGAAGGATGCTCATAGTTGGTGGTACTTCCATGGCCAACAATTCCAACACCTACAACTCCTCACAATCGAAGTTTTATCACAAGTAAGTTTAATTAGTTTTTTATTATAATTTGTTTTGTCTTTAAAGTTTCAACTTTTAACTTTCAGTTTCATTTATAATTTTAAAATTTTTTTTTTTCTATAATGTACAACTTTAACTATTTATTTACTTTGTCTTCATATGTAGCTAGTTCATCTGCATCTGAGAGAAATCAGAGCACATATTCTTTTATCTGCTTAGTAAAGCGTAATAGATTGCACTAAAAAAAACATAGAACTTAATATCTGTGCATTCCAACTTGTGTCTTCCATCACAAACAACATGACTACAATAAAGGTGACAGACTTGGATGCTTCCATTTCCCAACATTTTGCATTTGAGTCTGAAAGCTAACACACTTCTAGTGGAAGTGGAAGTGGCAGTGGCGTTCCTTGTGGTTTATCTAATGTTCCTAAATCATCTAATGTCAATGTTGATGATGATATTGGTGATTAAAAGTTTAAAACTCATTGTCGAAGTAGATGTTATTATTTTAATATTGAACTTGAAGTTTGAACAATGAATATTTTATAATATTTAATTTTTATCATGTATGTTTTAAATGACATTCTCAAGTTTATGGTTGTTTTGTTGTTTATATGATGCTATGTGATATTCTAATCTTAATTCATGCTTTTAGGCTGCATATAGATATGATTTTTACATGTTTTTTGTATGGACGGGCCCAAAACAAACCCAAACCTGAAATTGTCTTCGCTGGATCCACAAACCTGAACCAGGATCTATACCAGAACTTGCAACTTAGTAAAATTTTTTTCTTTAGTGGTTGCCTAAAATCTGAATTGTTATTATTTATGCAGCATTTTTCACCCATTTTTTTTTTAGTAATTTTATGCTTTTCTAGAGGTAAGATGCTTCTACATTGTAATCTTTAAAGTAGTTGAATTTTTTTGCATTAGTTACCTGGTAATTTTTACTTGTAGAGACAGTTAATGTAAACAGTAGTTGAACCGCACCAATCCTCTTCACGGGTGGGTGAGAGAAGTGATCCCCTCTCCCTCTATCCCCCGACTATTGCCACAGTTAGGAGAGCAAGAATAAGTTCTCATGCCCTACTATCTAAAGGCGAATGAGCCAAACAGACTACCTTAAGTTTCCCTTGCAGGCAAACCAATAATTATTAATGACTCGTGGACATATCTTTTGTGTTCTCAACCTTGCAAATATTTTCCTCCAGAATTTGGGAGGAATTAATTTTGTTCAACTTCTCCCTAATAGTTTTGGTCCTTTGGAAACCACCTTGCTAACCTCTCAAAGCCTACTTATCTAGAAATTTCACTCTTTTAACCAGATTCTTCTTCTTCAACTGAGTCCAAAGTTCCCATTCTGCATAATTATGCTGTCTCTATCAATTCCTTTCTCCCTCTTAATTAATAGTCATTCTTCCTCTAGAGCTCAAGTTTAGTCTTCCTTCCATTGCCTTTCTCTCTTTTCTGATTCAGCCAAGCCTTCCTCTTTGGCATTAACATTCCAGTCCAAAGTGGGAGATGATTTGCTAATTCCCACATCTGGTCTAACTACTTGAGAAAGGGCTACAAATCTCCAAATAATGAATATCCTTAAAGGAAACACTAGATATTGTTCGTTCACCATTCTTCCCCTTATGCATATCTTTCCATTTTTGCAGCTTCAATCCCCTCTTCCTGAGGCTTTTCTTTTTCCATTCGAAAAAGTTGGAAGTTCAAGAGGGGAAGGAAGCCATTTTTTTGTACCTTTGGAAACACCTTTGGTAAGTAAATGGCTCTCTCCTTGCTGTATAATTTATATTTGTCTCATCCTTATCTCTTGCCTCCTTCAAAGAACTGTTGCACACACAAACACACTTTTACTGCTCTGGGTCTTAATTCTTTCCCATGGGCATACTCAGATTTGAACTTTCCACCTCCAAGGAATCCAAAATATCTGCTATCTACATGGGTTCAGCCAAGGTTTTTGCTATCAATAGAAGACAGTGGATAACAATCAATATCAAAATACAAACAGATCCTTGGATCAAACAATCCATCACCTCCATAACATGAGGGCACACCACAAGTGGCAACAACACCTGATTTAAACCATGTAGGCTGCTATTGATCTAATGCAAAGGTGAAAAAAAGGCCTTGGCCTCCTGGAGTGTAGAAGCATTAAATAGCTTGGAGTACTATGCAGAAAGGGATAAGAGCAGAGGCAACAGAGTTCCATTAACATTGCCTTTGTCAACAAACTTGCAGACTGCATCCATTGTGACCTTAACTTGCACTGTCAATTAAAACTAAAATTAAAACTTGACTCTTTAAATGCCTCTTTACTTGATTGAAAAATAAAAAATTGATGTGCAAACTTTGGTGTCCAAAAGATGAAAATAACTAACCTTACAGCACCTGCAATAAAGTCTCTTGAAGATTTCAATACACATCCTTAATGATGCCCCACAAACAGAGAAATCAGAGTATTGAATAGCCAACTTGTACCTTCAAAATGTTAAAACTACAAACATCACTGTGTCCGCCAACAAAGGATATTTTCTTAAAAAGTAACTTCCTTAAGGCATTTCAAAACAATCTCATAGGAGAATCTCTCCAACCAACCTTTACTCTCTACCCTTGGCCAACAAAATGGCAAAAGAATGAAAGGAGTAAGAAGTGGTTTTTAAAAGGAAATCAGGTAGAGAATAATTAAAATAGCCGTCCCATGAAAAATACCATCAAAACTTAAATTAAAAGAGAAATAAGATACGTGTGCATGCACGTATGTTTTCTTTCTTTTCCAATTAGATTACCGACAATCTTAGGATAAGAGGAGGGAAGAGGACATTTTTTTTTGTTAAGTCAGGGAAAAAATACATTTGGTAATGTAGTAAATATGAAATGGGAGGAAGTGTAGAGTCCAATGAATTATGGGTATTAGGACTAGGGATTGGTAGAGAGTGGGGCACATAGTATGGATTTTGGATTGAGTGGGGAGAAAGAGAGGTCAATTAATCACTCTCTCTCTCTCTGACACACACACTCTCACACACACTCACTCACTCACACTCACTCACACACTCTCTCTCTCTCACACACACGCACACACACACACGCACACACACACACGTATTTGTCCATGTTACTTGAAGGAGAAGCTTATACTGTAGTTCATGTTACATGAATTGTTTTGGATAATTGGTGCTGTAAAATAGTTATTTTACAAGTTAATATTATTTGTTTATTTGAATTGTTCTGGATAACCTGGTGTTATAAAATAGTAATTTTTATGAGTTAATGTTATATATTCATGTGAGATATAAAGTTACATTTTTTCAGTGAAATGAACCTTTAATGGAACTTATTTTCCAATTTTGCAAATGATTGTAATGATTTGAGTGGTAATTTTTTGATATATTGTTTTTATCTACTAGAGCTAGCTGGAAATATAAGTATTGTTGTGCTTATTGCAGGATGGAATCATGCAAACACATGATGAAGAAACTCGGAAATTCTTCAATCATTCTTCTGTTCATTGTGTGCTTTCACCTCGCTATGCTAGCAGTAAGCTGAGTTGGTTTAAACAACAAGTAAGTTGAAATGATTGCCATTTCCAAGACAGTATATGTCAATTATCAAATATATAAACTAATATTAGGAATGTCCATGTATATTTGAGATTTATTTAACATCTTTGGAATTTTCCAGATTGTTGTTCTTGTTTATCATTTTTTAACAATTCTTAATACGATGTAGGCCACTGTATTCTAGCTTAAATAAATTGCTTACTTGTAATGACATGCTATATTTAGATCACTAGATAAATATGTTTGCAAACTGTACCCAAGCAATGCAAAAAGTCATGTAACAAGCTTGTGATGTTGTTGCTTGTGCTTAATAGTTAGGACACAGTACACATGCCATCGTCTTGTCATTTATAGCAGTAAACTTCCAACTCTTGGTTGTTGAATACAAGTTGTGTCCTTCTCATTTGAACTTCTACCAGTTTTTGAATGCATTTTAAATTATGTTTCTCTTATGTAGAATTTATATAAACATAGAGGAAGCTTATAGACGGTGTTTTAGGACATAGTTGAGAGTTTGAGACCTTCTGAAATTTTCATGGTATGAATATGATGTCAATACATATGAAATTGTATTACTTCTATTCTTATATTTCTCCATACATGTATTTTGGGACATGAAAATATAATTTGCTGAATGATATATTGTATCTTGTTCGGACACTGAAATGAAATCTTCAGGTAACCATTTTTTTGTTATTGCCTGTTTGTTAAACCTTTCATTTTTTGTAGAAATGATATACAATTTTCTTTTTAAATAACCACATATTAATACAAGGAAGTCTATTCATCATAATGCACAAATCATGTAATAAGTATATAATCTAGTAATAGCTTTCATAGATGAAAACTGCTTGTTCATCATCACTGATTTAAGAATTTATGCAAGGTTTTTATGACAGGATGGACTCTTGGCAAGGAAATTATTTAATATTAAAACAAAATGCATAATCAGATGGAACAAATACTTTGAGCAATATGTGGCATTCTGTTTCTACTTAAAATATTTAGTGTGACCATGATGGTAACTTGTGTAACTGGAAAGAATAAATCTAAAAGAACAACTTAATTATATAAAATTTGGAAGATTATTGGAATTTGGCAGGACAAACCTTCGTTATATTCTCCTTTCTATGTGAATTTTTGTGTATTTTCTTTCTCTAGCTTTCCTCAAGGACCTATAGTCTGCTTCCTCTTGTACTTTTTCAATTTAAAAACATTATATAGGTGTTTAGTTCTGGTCCATGTGATTGATATCAACTGCTCTCTGCACTCTTGTTGCTAAGTTTGTGAGTATGTCTATTTGTAATTGGTAGTGATATAAATCGACATGAATATATCTCTCTTTAAGTATATGTGCATATTCTGCACTCTACGAGTGAGGAAGCCATCCTCCTTTCTCATTGAGTGTATATCCACAAAAGGTAAGTTACCATATCGTTCCAGTTCCATGGTGAATAGGATGCCAGCACATTGACTATTCAAGAGCCACTAGTATGTCATAAGCTCATATTTCTGACAACTCTAACATAAATTATTATAACCTATGCATCTCTTCCACCATTTTTTAGTGAGTGGTGTTGATCTCAAATATTTTCTTTGAAACTCCATTGTAATATCAGCTACTAAAGGAGAAAAAGGCAACTCATTTCCACATCTCTTTCCGCTTATAATATTTGCCATGCAATCATAATTCTACTTGTCTGGATAATTTTTTTTCTGATTTTTTTCTCACTTCTTCAAAATACATCATCAAGAGGGATCTTGATGAAGAGAGAAACCATATCAAAGCTCACAATCAGCTCATATTTTCTTTGTATTCTTTTCTTCAATGAACTGTACGAAATGAACACTGTTTTACAAATGAAAGAGAGCTCCCCCCTAGATACTTGAGCTTCTTTGTCAAGAAATAGGCCAGATCATATGTAGGGGAGTCTTGAATGGCATCTTTATTGGGACCCCCCTCTTGTGGATCATACGCAAGCCATAGGGTTGCAGTGGTGGCCTATTTTTTATTCTTAGGATTTAATTTCCTTTTAGCCTCTCTATTGATAGAGTGGCATTCAAATAATTTTGAAGACCTTTATAGAGACTTCATTTATTGGACTGATTCCTATGTGTTAGCAACCTTGTTTACCCTCTGGGTGAATTGTTTAGAACATACAGATGGAATGCTTAACGAAAGACAATAATGCCATAGATACCGGATAAGATCAAGCAAATATAAGTGATACTATTTCCCTTCACAATCATGTCTGTTTACAAGTGACCTTCCATGGTATATAAAGGCACTGAGGGGTGCGAGGGGCAATCGTCGCACCCGTAACTACCATCCCTTGGTTACCATACTAACAAAGACAAGTACTAAATTAACTACGGTTTTATTCTCGTACAATATTACCGCTAACATCATTCCCCCCAAAAAAGAAGGTCGTCTCTGGATGACTTACAAACAAAATAGGGAATACATTGTGACAATAGAACCCAAAATCAAAAACTAAGGGGGTGCAGAGGGCGTCCCTGATGAAGAAGGTGCCAGTGGTGGTGTAGTGGTGGAAGCCAATCGCCCACGTAGCTCGTACACCTGCTTAGTCCTCCTCTTTAGATCTTGTTCCGCCACCATCTGCCTCTCCATTGCAGTCTTAACCATATAGGCTGCCTCCAACACCTCCTTCTCCTTCCTGTCGATGCTCTCCAGTGCACTAACCAATCGAGTCTCTAACAGAGCTCGGGATGCTCTCTCCTCCTCTAACTGCGTCTCCAACCTCGCCTTGGTTGCCCTTTCCTCTTCCAGCTGCATAACCAAGGCAGACTTATCTACTACCAGAATGTCCGTTGCTGCCCGAGTCTGTGCCAATGTAGCCTCAACCTCCTGAAACCTGGCAGCCAGCTCCTCCCAAGCCGTCACTGTTGCTATGCGCAAGGCCTCAACAGTGGATGCCATATGCTGTGTCCTTCGGAGCTCATAGTAGCCTTCTCAGAAGGCCTGCTCCACCTGCCTCAATAAGGACTGCATCCGGGTCTCTCCAACACAACACTTGTTATGGTTAGGAAATGAAAACCAAATGCTACTGAAAGTAACCCTCCACTTTCTGATCATCAAGAGCCCAATCTGAGAGGGTGAGAGCATACAGTGTTGAGGGGATCGTTAGATGCCAATAACTGAAAATGATTACAATCTTCGGGCGGCAAGCCAACCCCTTCCGCTTATACAGCGTGATAATGAAAACAATGCAATCACTTGGTGGTAAACCAGCCAAGGACAAGCTAAAGAACTAAAGAATGCAATCACTCAACCGCTTGTTCAGCGGGAGGACTAGAAATGAAATTACAACCAACTCTATCACTTATGCAACGGGAGGACAGTATTACAATATTCAAAATAGGTGGCAAAGCCAACCTCTTCCACTTATGCAGTGGGACTAAGAGCAATAATCCGATTAGATAGCTGTTAGTACTACTAACCAGCTTTACGATGCATAATATGGATTACAATTTAAGGGAAATCACTATTCCAAAGATAGGCGGCAAGGGCAGCCTCTTCCACTTATGCAGTGGGACAAAGAAAGAACAATAGAAACTGCTGTTAGTACTACAACCAACATTACAATATGAATCATAGCATATAAGAGTGATGAACCGAGTGCATTAACGTGACCAACAACTGCAAATGAAACCAAGCCCTTTCTCTTCACCAAAGAAACGGGACTCGGACTCGGCTCGGACTCGGCAAGGCTGACTCGGACCCAGACTCGGGACTCGGCGTCAGACTCGGCTCTAGACTCGGTTGGACTCGGGAAAGTGAAAAACTCAAGAAATTTAGAGATTTTTAAAGATTTAAAACTTGTTTCAGACACCCTTTATTGAATACACCTTAAAGACACAAAAACGTCATCAAACTCAGCTCATTTGATTACATACACAAGTATACATCAATGATCAATCACATAAGCATAAACACAAATTGTAGCTGAAGAAAATAACAAACTTAGATATATAAATATTGTCAAATGTATACAATATTACAAAACTCATGGAATAAAAAATCCATGTCATCATATGATCATCATCAAATGTTTCATACAAATGCCAAAGGTAAATTGTAAATAGTAAATACAACTACAAGTGTACAAGCCTATGGCTCAGAGGGCTGTGCACTCTCTCGCCCTGCCCCCCTGCGAAGGCATTTAAAGTAGGTCCTGGATGATTCACCAGCCATAGTCTCTCCGCGTGACACCATCCCATGCTCACCAACATCAGGAACAACTGTGTCATGCTCACCAACATCAGGAACAATTGTGTCACTCTGAGTCTCAGTATTTCCTGTCTCTGCTCGTGCTCTCTACTCCTCCTCTGCCATGGCTACAGCCTCAGCCTCTATATCTACCTGGTCGATCCAATCAATGTCATCATCACTAAATACAGCTGTAGGAGTCCCAGGAGCTGTTTGATTCTCGTTGGCCCACTCTGCTTGAAGATCAACCTCATCTAGAATGATAGGAGAGATGTCAACTAATGCATTCTTTCTCATTCTCAGGCGGAGGTTGTAGTGAACAAAGACGAGATCATTCATCTTCTCCACAGATAATCTATTGCGCCTCTTGGAGTGTATGTGCTCAAACATACTCCAATTGCGCTCACAACCTGATGCACTGCATGGTTGGCTCAAGATGCGAATGGTCAACTTCTGAATATTTGGTGTCTCTGGGCCAAAATAGCTCCACCAATGATCTGAGTTTGAAATGAGAAAAATAAATAAAATCAGTCTCACTCATGAACTCATTTAACAAGTTACAATATAGTATTGAATAAAACTAAAATTAAGCCTTACAATTTATTTTTACCTGGCATCATAGTTGTTCTACTGTCTTTGGCGACAAGATGAGAGGTCTCCCCTTGTGCATCTGAGAACAACTGTAGCTCTCGAAAAAGGTCTATCTGAGAAGTACTAGCAAGTCCCATCTTCTCCATGATTGCATATAGCCCATTAAGGACCTCCACATCAGCCTTGAAAGAAGGGATAAAACGGAATGCCGGATTCAGATAATAGGCTGCCGCATGGATGGGCCTATGAAGTTGATGATGCCATCTCCTATCAATGATCTCCCAAATGGGACCATACTTGCTCTCATCTCCTCCATAGACGAATTTGATGGCCTCCTTCGCCCTATCCATGCCCTCATATATATAGCCCATTGCAGGCTTATCTCCATCCGCAACTCGTAACAAAACCACCAAGGGCTTAACAAACTGCAAAATTGAAAATATTGTGTAATTTAGAAAAATGAGTAAATAAGAGAATACATATAATAAGTTATAAAACATGAAGTTAAATTGTAGAATTTATAAAAAAATTACCTTCACTATCTCATCACAAGGGACCCAAAAGCCTTGCTCATCAAAAATGCAGTCTGCCATATCTTTCCCTGCAGGGGTGGTAGCATAGGATGAGGAAGACCACTCCTCACCAACAATCATACATCTCAAGGTAGACTTAGACCTAAGTATGGATTGCAATGTGAGGAAGTTTGTGGCAAATGTTGTGATTCCTGGACAAGCTAACTCCTTCTGCTCTATGTATTGTCTCATAAGAGCCAACACCCATGAATGATTATATACAAATTTGCAGACATTTCTTGCCCTTTCTACACATCTCCTGACCCATGGGATTTTTCCAATATCCTCCAACATGAGGTCAATGCAATGAGCAGCACATGGAGTCCAAACTATAGATGGGTGCCTCTCCATCAATAGTCTACTTGCAGCAACATAATTTGTTGCATTGTAAATTGTAATTAATGGAGGTACAAACTACACGATAGTAATTAATTTGCAAACAAAATTGGTTTGTAATCAAAAGTTTACCCGCAGCAACATAATTTGCTGCATTGTCGGTCACCACCTGTACCATGTTCTCCTCACCCACATCTTCAATCACCTCTTCTATTTGCTCACATAGGTAGGTGGCATTCTTGCAATGGGCGGAGGCATCAATGGACTTGATGAAAATGGTGCCCCTTGAAATAAAAAAATAAAGCTAGGTCAATGATCATTCGATAAACCATTAGATAAAAAATAAAAAATTAAAGACTATATGAAACTAAAATTAATCAATCACTTGCGGAAGAAACAAGAAAATTAAGGAGAGTTCTATTTCTCCTATCCGTCCAACCATCAGTCATGATGGTGCAACCTTTAGTGCTCCATGTCTGGCGTTGTTCATCTAAATCCTTCTTCACATCATCCACCATTTGAGACAAAATGGGTTCCCTCAAATCACTCTCACTAGGGGCTTTGAACCCTGCCCCGCATATGGTAATGGCATCAACCATTTGTTGCCAATAAGGAGACCTGTCGCAAAGAAACTCAATGAGATAAGTAAAAAAATTCAATGAGATAAGTTAAGTATAAAAATTGAAACAATCAAAGTTATCAAACATAAAAGTTAGTAAAACATTCACCTGGCTACAAAGAATGGAATACAGTTGTAGCTCCAAAACCTGCCAACTGCCATTTTAGCAGCATCATGGACCTTGTTCCAACCCATGCCCTCAAGCGACGGTTGGGACCCAGGAGTAGTGTGAGGCACAAAGAAGGAATCCAACCTAGATTTACGAATCCTAGGTCCAATGGTAACATTCCCACTACAACTACTAGTGGTAGGAGCATGAGAAGTGGCGGTGGCATTGCCACTTATAGAAGCAGAAGCAGAAACGGAAGCACCAGCAGTAGCAAACTGAGTGGGATGATATGGAGGTAAGGAAGAAGGGCCTCCAACACAACCTAACTGTGTCCCTCTTCCTAAAACTGTCTCTCTCCCAATGGCCGCTCGATCCTCCTTTTGTTTCTTTTTCCTTTCAATCTCCTCAACCATTACATAACATTCACGTACGGCCTCAGGGATTGCTTTTAGGCATGGTTCGGCATCATGTCCACGCACACCAGCAATATGGTATTTCAGCCTATATATACCTCCATGGAATATTGTTTTGCAAAACATACATTTTGTTTGCCCCTTTCCTTGCCTTGGAAAATCCTCATGATATTTCCAAGCAGGATCCTTTCTAATGGGGGGTCTAGAAGCTGAAGTAGACATTTTAGGATAGTTTTGTGAAACTTGAAGTTGAAGCAAATAATAAAGTGAAGTTTGCTGCAATAAAACATTACAAATACAAAATAAAATTAATACATATTACATACATTCAAAAAAACTAAAGTAGGGTTTGTCAAACCCTACTTTTAAAAAAAAGAAATTTACAAACCCTACATAGTACAACACTACAACTACATACTACATGCTACATACAAACATACAAAAGATTTTGAAAGAAAATGTAAAACTTTCAAAATAAATGAATAGAAATGGATTTTTTGCATACAAGAAACAAACTAATCTTAAAAAAAACAACCGTACCTCTTACAACAAGCTTGAAATGAGCTGCAAAGTCTTCCTATCCAACTCTTGATGCACCAAATCGAAACACAATGCAGCTCCAATGTGACAAATTGAAGAAAACTTGAGCTTCCTCCTTGCTGGTTTTTCTTCTATGCACCCTTGTTTTTCTTCCCAACTCACTTTACTCCTTTTTTTGCAAGTGAATGAAATGAAAGTCACTTTTAGGAATAGAAGATAATTAACATAAAAAAACGGACTAAAAAAAACATTGCAAACTATTTTTTTTTTTTGTCTTTAAGCTTAGTTGGATGTCGACCGAGTCTGGGGCTCGGGACTCGCTGAGTTTGGGCCAAACTCGCCAACTTGGCGAGTCTGGCGAGTTTACTCGCTAGGTTCGGATGAGTCCGAGTCCAAGTCCCTGGGACTTGTTGGGCCTGACTCGTACTCAGACTCGCTGAGTCTGGGCGAGTCCCGTTTCTATGCTTTTCACACCAATGAACTCACAGGCCCCAAAACTAACTCCAAACACCAAAAACTTTAATTCTGATATACTCCCAGCATGCTGAAAACACACAGACCAGCAACACCAAATCCCACTAAAACACTCACAACTCACCCAATTCTTAACCAAATGACATGAAACTGAAAGCAAATGATCAATAGGAGGTAGGCGATCATTCCTATGACAACAAAACACAGTAAACCGACCCCAATAATCTATGCACACATTCCAAAGCGCTCAGCCACATGGTACAGCCAGCTAAGGTACGATTTTGCAAAAATAAAATCCAAAACACCATTTTAAGCTTTATATACTTGCAAAATGATCGCCTAAACTAAAAAGAAAGATAGATGAAATACTCAGAATGAGGAGAATGACACACTGAGACCTGCGACCCAAAATCCATTTCAGCACACTTCTCGACTAGCAACAAGAACACACTACAACACTCCCAAAAATCAGAAATCTAATGTATAAATCTGCAACATTATTCAATCCACTCCTCTGAATGAAGAGCAGTCTTTGGCTCGACTAGTTGCTGTATTGCAAGCAAGAAATCAAGCTATGGCTAGGAGGTAAGCATTCCCCGAAGCTTTCACTCTACATTTTGGCAGCATTTCATCATAAAAATTCTTGGATACCAAAAACAAGAGTGTAACACTCTTATTTATAGACTTTGTGTCTCCAAATTCAAATTCACATTGCCTCCAAATGAACACCAAACCCAAATGCACATTCACTTCACATTATTTTGAAATTACATTTCATTTCCCCTTTCTCCAAATCGACCTTCTCATAGGAGCAAATATACTTTATAAAAATGACACTAAAATCATAATGTGGCATCCAAGGTAGATAAGTGAAATATATTATAAAATTAACTTATTTCTCCATAAGGCATCCATCTTGCCTTATTAATATTTCACTTTATAAAGTATTTTTCCTCAACAATAAATTGCCCAATATATAATTAAGGAAATGACTTGGATATCAATATAACTTAAGCAATCCCTTTAAAATAAATCGTCCAACCTTTGCCTTAAGTTATAATTTAATTTAAAACACCATTTTTCATCAAATATTGAACCTGCCAAAACAAGCTCCAAGGATATGGGGAAACAAGATGAGAGAATTGCCCTATTAGAAATTGTCACTGAACTGAGCTAAAGAACCCTTGCCAAGAATAGCACCAAAAAATGCTTGGAAGACCAACTGCTCAAACTAACCTACCAGAAATAGCCATCTGAACAGGCCTGCTGACATCTTGGTAAAAATAGAATTGCTAAAAATAGTACTTACTAAAAATAACATACTGGTAAAAATAGTAAGTGTTTCCAAAGTGATTTTAACCACATTCTGAGCAGCCGCCGCACTTACTAAAAATAGTAAGTTCCGAAAAAGTCACTCGATGCAGATGCATGTCAAACCATCTTGAAGCTCTCTGAAAACTCAGAAGGAATCCAGAATCCAAACTATCAAACTCCCACATGCACCCCCTGAAAACACCAAAGAATCCTCCTAGAAAATAGGAAACCCTAATTTCTGCTCTTGGCTAGCCTACGAGCCTCCGAAATAGGCTAATGGCCAACTGAACTAATCACTGCGGAGAAGGGGACATTACAACTCTTCATAATGATAAGTTATTGTAGCGATAGTATTGTAGTGAGCAAAAAGGTGAAAATAATTTGCAACCTTCTTTGCATTGATGTGATTCTTGGATCGAAAAACCTCAAAGAACAAAGGGTTTTTGTCTTTCACTCTTACTTGGAAGCCAAGAGGGTTTTCATCCTTTGAATTCTTGTACTCTAAAAGTTTTTGGGTTTGGGTAAGAAGATGAACACAAATGCTCAAGTTTTGAGAAATGATTTAGTTCCAATAAACAATGAGTGTTTTCCTTTGAGTGATTCTCTTCCATTTATAATTTCCATTTGGCTCATATTTATTTGGATTCTATTTTCAATCTGAAAATTCCCTCCCAAAAGTGTTCAACTAAAACGCTCTAATAAAATATTACATTAGTCCTTAGTATGTTCCTTTTAGGTGGCCCCCTTTATAATAATAACATTTGAGTTGTTCTTTTACATTGTTTTAAAATAAGGTTACTTGGACTAAACTTAAGGTATTATTATTAATTTTCTCCCCTAATTTTATCGCTTAGCCTATGAGAAATAAAGAAATAGGTTACATGACTCCCAATAATTTTAATTTTGAAAAGGGGACATAATAGTAAACAATATAAATAATTGCCTTTTTGTACCTAGTTTTATCAATAATAATTTTCACGCTTTCATATTGCTGAAGTTGCTATTCATCAATTATTTAGTATTATTGTGATCCGACATTTGTCATTCACTCAGTAAATTTATTATGCCAATATTTCTTATCAAGCTTTTATTGAGATGTCTATTTATGTGTGTTGAGGGTTAAATTGTTTTGGTGAATTTGCAAGCTTTGTATTACAGGTTAGCTTGAAGGTGGAGATTTTGGCTTTATATTAAGTCTTGCATTTAATTTACCATAGCGTTCATTTCTCTGTGTTAAAACCTATTGAAATTTGTATGTGTGTTTACATTCAACTGAACAACACGTGTGAAGTTCTAGATATTTCTTTTAGTCAAAAAACTAACATCTCTTGCCTTGTCATCCTACATTTAAATTATGTGTTCTCCCAAAATAGTATTAATATGACTACTTTGGCTGGCTTGTTTGTACGAGATTTCTTGTCTATATACATGTAACTTCTTTGGATTCACCAGGAATTCCAGACTGCTGTTTTTTATCATTCAAATCCTAAATTAGGAAAGAGGATTGAGTGCTATAGATATATGAAATTAATTTTTATTCAAGCATAGATGAGTCCCATATTCACATCAGATACATCATAGAAGTATGTTGCTGGGCAGTGGCACTAAATTCATGAGCTCATTGTGCTGATAAAATGCCAATTATCATATTTTTGTGATTACCTATTATCTTGTGTAAAAGTAATTTTTTATTTTATATATAAAGTTTTGTTTTCCTCATGGTCATGCTTCTGCTTATTCTTGGTGAATGTTGTTGGTATTTCCAGGTCGTGGGCACGTTATACACTCACCATCAGAAGATCGTCATTGTTGATGCAGAAACTGGTAGTGATGATCGGAGGCTTATTTCTTTTATAGGTGGGCTAGACATGTGTGATGGTCGTTATGATACCCCAAGGCATCCATTGTTCAAGACTCTGAAGACTTCCCATAAGGATGACTATCACAATCCTACATTTGCAGTAAACCTTCAGATTCGATCTCCTTTTTGCTTCTGTCTTGTTTTGTTCTTAACAAAAGTATGCACTAATTGATTGCTGACAGATCTCGCTAGCTTGTATTCATATGTATTTGCAGTTGTAGGGGTCAAATTTTTATCAACCCTAAATAAGGAAAATACTTGTAATTCTCTTTTAATTTTGCTATTGTTTTTTACTTATTTTAAGTAAATGAAGTAAAGAATATTTAGTAGAAACTGTTGGCCATTTTTCCCTTTGAAAGGTATATACTTTCTTATTTTTATAAATTTACGAAAAAATAGCAAAAGCAAGAAATAGAAGATTCTTTTCTTCAATTCTGTTCTATTTTTTTGGTAGTTCTTGAATGAACTTATGGGTCGACTATGATGCAATGTTAAGGTAATAAATAATCATTACACCAAAACCTCACTGTACATTTGCTGGAGTTTGGTTGACCTCTTACAAGTGCTCTCCATTACCTTTATAATTCGTTGGAGCCTTGGACACATGTTCTTTGATTTTGTTACGTGTGCTTTATTTTGCATGCAATGGATGCATGAAATTTCTCCCAGTTTCCTTTCTATTTCATTCTGAGTGAAACCTTGAATTGAATATTCACCATTACACAACAGCAAGCATGATATCTTTGGCACAAAAAATGAGATACATTGATAGATTACATATTACAAATGCCTAAAAGGTGGATAAAAGAGTAAGAAGATAATGTCCCTGGATTGCCCAAGTTGAACTTAAAATTGAAAAATAAATTGATTGAATGATTCAATAATCGGATGATTACATTGAACGATATACACGTATATATAGAGGTTACAAGATGATGTTCTATAATTAGAACATAACGTTAAAGTTAAAGAGCTAAACGCTAAATTAAGCGTGAAAGCTAAATTAAGCTTAAAAGCTAATTAACTAAAAAGAAAAAGCTAAATGCTAAATAAAGCTTAAAAGCTAATTAACTAAAAAGCTAAATGACCATTAAACAAGGAACTAAATATAGGTGACTAAAATATAATTAAATATTCTAATACCTTCCCTTAATGGTCATGCTATCTATCACATCAAGCTGCCCTCTAAATTTGAGAAACTTTGCCGGGCTCAAGGACTTGGTGAGGATATCTACAGTCTGATCTTCTGTAGAAATGTATTGCAGTATCACTGATCCATCTTCAACATATTGACGGATGAAATGACAATGAAGCTCCACATGCTTTGTCCGCTCATGGAAGACTGGATTTTTGGCTAATTTTAGAACCCCTTGATTATCACAAAACAAGGGAGTAGGTCCTGGTTGAGACATTTGCATGTCTGCAAGCATCCTACGTAGCCAAATTGCCTCACATGCTGCCTTAACAATTCTCCGATACTTTGCTTCGGTTGAGGAAAGAGCTATTGCCTGTTGCTTCTTGTTGGTCCATGTGACTGCATCTGTACCCAAGCTGAAAACATACCCAGAAGTTGACTTTCTGTCATCAACACAACCTGCCCAATCCGAGTCTGTGAAACCAACCAGCCTAGGATCTTTGCTTCTGTTGTACAGAATGCCAAAATCAGGAGTGCCCTTTACATATCTAAGCACACGCTTTGCTGCAACCCAATGTTCAACTTTTGGGATTGACATGAAGCAAGAAATATAGCTCACAGCATAATTGATGTCAGGTCTAGTTGCCTAAATGAAGACTCATCCACTACAGGTGAATCTGATTTGGCTGATAATTTGAGCTTTATCTCCATAGGTGTAGATGCAAGTTTACAATCTTGCATTTGAAACTTATCTAGTAGGCTCTTGGCATACTTTGACTGAGAAATGAATATGTGGCTATCAATCTGCCAAACCTCTACACCGAGACAATAATGGAGAAGTCCCAAATCTGTCATATCAAAATGCTGACACAAATTCTGTTTGACCTGCATGATCAGATGTGCTGCATTGCCAGTAATGATGAGATCATGAACATAGACTACTAGAAGTAGAATATCATCACTAGTATGTTTGACATACAAATTGGGATCTGAAGGACTCCTCTGAAAGCCTTGATCAATCAAGTACTTATCAATTTTGATGTACCATGCACGAGGAGCTTATTTGAGGCCATAGAGTGCTTTGAGTAGTCTACATACCTGGTGTTCCTTACCGGCAACCTTGAAACCTAGAGGCTGCTTCATGTAGACTTCTTCTTGCAAATCACCATTGAGAAAGGCACTCTTGACGTCCATTTGATGGACTTTCCATCCAAATTGAGTTGAGAGAGCGAGGACAAGCCTAATGGTACTCATCTTGGTTGTGGGAGCAAAAGTCTCCTCATAGTCGATGCCCTCCTTCTTTGAAAACCTTTTTGCCACCAACCGAGCCTTGTACTTATCAAGACTTTCATCAGCTTTATACTTGACTTTAAACACCCATTTGCAACCAATGGGCTTCTTTCATGAGGAAGATCAGACAATACCCAAGTGTTGTTTTTCAGAAGACTATGTTGCTCCGTTGCCATAGTCTTTTCCCATTCAGGTACACCTTTAGCCTATGTATATGTTTGAGACTCATAGATACTGTGAATGTTGGCCATAAGAAAAAAATTAACTGTGTGTTGTTGGCTCTTACCTCTAACGGATCTACCCTCAATGAGCTCATTATCATGAAGATCACCAATGGTCTAGGCCCACCACTTAGGCCAGAGAGTAGAAGTACCAACATGTGCTGCATGATGAAGAGTGCTTGGAATATTTGGAGCAAGCTCCTTTGGATGTGGATCGAAAGGATCCTGAGGAAAGTCAGGGGGTGCAATGTCATGCCTGGGAGACCCCACAAATTCAGAGTCAACTAAATCCCTCCCATCAGGTGGAGCTAAGGGAAGTCGAACACCCATACTTACAGCCTTTGGAGGGTGATCCTCAGTGCTCAAATCAGGAGAGGAAGGCTGAAAAGGTCTGCTTTCTTCATCAAATACTACATCTCGACTGAATATGAGGTGATTAGTGTCTATATCAACCAGCCGATATGCCTCGTGGTTGTCATTGTAGCCGATGAACATCAATTTCTGACTCTTTGGATCTAGTTTGGTGTGCGTGGCATCTGGAATCCAAACATAAGCTGTAGAGCTAAAAACTTTCAAATGACCGATTTTGGGCTTCCTGCTAGACCAAGCTTCCTCTGGAGTCATCTTCTTAACAACCTTTGTGGGAGACCGGTTCAGGAGGTAGACTGCAGTGAAGACCGCTTTCGCCCAAAAGTGTTTTGGAACATTTATATGCTCCAACATAGTCCGAGCCATCTCAGTGATTGTACGGTTCCTGTGCTCAACAACACTGTTCTGTTGTGGGGTGTAAGGTGTGGTAAGCTGATGCTTAATGCCATGTGATGCACAAAAGTTGGTGAACTCTATAGAACAAAATTCCCTTCTATTGTCGGACCGAAGAGTGACTATCTGACAGCTAGATTCTTTTTCCACTAAGGCCTTAAATGTTTGAAACATGGTGAACACCTCTGATTTCTACTTAAGAAAATAAACCCACATGCATCTGCTGAAATCATCAACAAATAGTAGAAAATACCAGCATCCAGTGACGGATGGAGTGTTCATGGGACCACGGATGTCTACATGAATGAGCTGCAAGACCTTGGATGTTCTCCAAGCGTCTCCATCTGAAAATGGAGTCCTATGCTGCTTTCCAGCTTGACACGCTCTGCAAACTCCATGATTATGAGTTTGAATCTCAGGTAATCCTCTACGACTAGATCCTCTCGAACCAACTGAGAGAGATAGCGGACATTGAGATGCCCATATCGCTGATGCCAAAGAGTACTGATGGAAGTACTCCTAGCTGTCATGGCGAGCTCCTGAGAACCAATAGAATCAACAAGTCTATAAAGACCATGATCGTCAATACCAACTGCAACTGTAGTGCGAGTCTCCCTATCAACAATGTTGCACTTGTGCAACCCGAAGACGACATCCAACTGTGGTGAATGTTGCATAATCTGAATGACTGATAGTAGATTGAGCTTCATACTAGGTACAAAGTATACATTGAGGAATATTAAATCCCTCCCACCAGTTGAAATTTGAACGTTGCTCTTGCTGACAATAGTATACTCTTCGCCTCCACCAAAGATCACTGAATCAGTGAAAGGCATGTACTCTGTAAACCAATCCCGACGATGTGTGAAAAGCCGAGAGGCTCCAGAGTCAATGTACTAGGCTGCTGATTGAACATCATCAGAGGAGGTTTGGGCCATGAATGCATAGAAGGCAGATTCCTTCTGATTAGGATGCATGGTAGAATTGGCTTTCTGCTTGGATCCTCCCTGTTTGGATTGTTGGGATGCTATCAATTTCCGACAATGTTTCACCAAATGGCTATACATATGACAGTAGGAACACTGTAAGCTCTCTTTTTGGAAGACTGTTGAGGTTGACCTGGACCTTGACCTTTCTGCTGGAAGGATGGAGCTTTACCCTTGTACTTATGCGAAGATAAGGTTGTGAAAGCCTGTTCACTGGATGAACTAGCGCTACTTCCAAATTGCTGCTTCCATCAATCCTGTTGTAGCAGCTTGTTGCAAAGATCAGGAAACTTCAAATCAACACTAGTAGAGGAGATATTGAGCATATCAATGAAATGTTCGTAGGATCTGGAAAGGCTTTTCAGCGTGATCACTACCATATCCTCTTCCACCATGGTTTGACCTATTGCTTCTAACTGATCGCGAATGTCCTTGATCTTCGTAAGATGTGCCTGGATAGATGACTTCTCATCCATCATGATAGAAAACAACATATTCTTCAGAAAGAAAGCTCGGCTCTTTTCGAACGTTTCATGAAGATCCTTCAAAAGATCCTAGATCTCTTTTGCTGTTTTACCTGAAGGCACCTGTGGGAGTTGATCATCTGTGACGGAGAGTTTGATAAGCATGACAACCTCTTGATTCTTCACATCATGTTTGTCTTGATCATCACCTGCTGTTGTAGGACGAGATTCCTTGCCCAAAACAAGTTGATCAAGGCAACAATACTCAAAGATGGTAAGCATACGCTGTTTCCAGGTGTTGTAATTGCAGCCGTTAAACTTCTGACTGTGTTCCAACATGATGTTGGTTAATGATGCCATCACGGAAATCGATATTGATCGAGGTCAACTAAGTGAAAGCAAGAGACAGACGAATTTGATTTAAAAAAAAAATCAGAATAGAAGCAACTGCTGAAAAAATTGAAACCCTATAGGAGAATTCTGTCACGAACTCCAAGGCACAAATTTTGAGGTTTGGAAGAAACCCAAAAATTAAAAGTTTTTGCACACTTTAAACAGCATAAATGGTGCCCAAAAAACTGCAAAAATCCCAACGTCCATAGAAATAGCAGAAATTGTAAACTATTTTAAAATTCCAAGGCAAATTTGCTGGCACAAAATTTGAGTTGCGGAAAACAAGGCACCCAGAAAAATCTGAGACCAACCCATAAAAGCTCTCGAAAAACCTATCAAGAATTTGAAAATAGAATACAGATCTGACGGCTGAAAAATTGAGGCACGGAAAACGATGCACCTCGAAAAATATGACGATGACCCAGTTGAGGTCTCAAAAAACCCACCAAGAATCTGCAACCAGAATAAAATTTCGACTTGAACTAAAAGGTCAAAACCCTAGTCAAAAATTGTAGAAACCTTAGGAAAAATTTCAACTTGCAAAAAAACCCTGCCCAGGAAGAGAAAATGAATCTGCTCTTTTAAAAAAAAAAATAAAAAAAAATAATAGTTTTAAAAAAAATCTCTTCAAAAAAACCTTCAAAAAATTTTAATAACAACAAATTTTCGAAAATTTTAATTTCCATGCTCTGATACTATGAAAAATAAATTGAATGAATGATTCAATAATCGGATGATTACATTGAACAATATACACACGTATATATAGAGGTTACAAGATGATGTTCTATAATTAGAATATAACGTTAAACTAAAAGATTAAAGAGCTAAACACTAAATTAAGCGTGAAAGCTAAATAAAGCTTAAAAGCTAATTAACTAAAAAGAAAAAGCTAAATGCTAAATAAAGCTTGAAAGCTAATTAACTAAAAAGCTAAATGACCACTAAACAAGGAACTAAATATATTTAAATATTCTAATAAAAATACATCCACAAATGTTTGTATGATGAAGCCAAAAGGAGCCCCAAAAGCAGGTAAAATCTAAAGAACTATGTGAAATGCACAAGAAAGATTTCATCTAATCTTTGGGATGAACTTGAAATCAGGTAAACCCCTACATCTGTCAAAAGATAAGGTCTTGCGTTACAAACATTGTAAATAGCCACGAGAGAGGAAGAGTTACCAAAGAAGAAAGAGTTCATGTCGGCTGTTGAGGACAGACCTAAGCTATATTGTGATGAATTGACACACTCATTATTTGATGATGTCCATTGAATAATGGCTATAGTGGGGCTTATAAGGTGATCCTGAAGGGTGCAAAGAATGTATCACGGGAATGCTTCTAACAACCATGGCAGACTAAGGCACTTCCTATACCAGAACTATTTCTCTAGATGTACTCCAACATACGTAGACTAGTCACTAAGGATGATGAATCAATATACAAGTGGGAACATATTTAAAATCTTTCTTTCTACTTGAATAAATTATAATATAAAGCACAAACAAAAGAACATATTAGGGATGATATACATTATTTGTGTTAATTTTTCATTAAGATGGGTTATTCATTACAATTTGGATTGTTCATGACTGGATGCCGAATCAATATAAAGAAGGAACACATTTAAACTCTTACTTGGATTGTTTTTTCTTATTTTAAATTTTTTTTTGATAAAGCCTTTCCTTTTCTCCATCAATTCCGTAATTGGCTTGTAAGCAATGAAGCTCACTATGCATTTGGAAATTACAGTGGCACTGAAGCAAGATGTAAATTTTCACTAGCCATATTTTTTCCCAAGAAATTCAAATGACTTAGAGCAATTGATCAAGTGGTTAAATATAGTAATATTAGGATTGATGTGTTAGGACACAATAAATGATTAAACTTCCAAGTCAAGTACACATCTGAACTAGATGATAAATGAAAGAAGAAAAAACCTCAGGTTGCAAAGACCTTCATGAAGAGATATCCAGGAAATTAGTTAATAGAACTGTAACATCCCCCTTAATTTTTTTTCAATTATTTCAGTTTACAATCAACACAAACACCCGTTAGGGTTAGAAAATGAAATCCCAATACTGCTGATGAAATATCCCTTGTCCAGTCTGCTGTATAAATTACTGTTTATGGCTCAAGGAATATTGTCAAACACTTCACCATCAACCTCTTGACCTGCTGTTATAAGTTTCTGATTGTTTTTGTTTCTTGTTTTGCTTGATGCCAAATGATGTTTCAGTTGATTGCTTGTGAATTTTAAACATAAGATGCCAATCCTTGAATTGAAACTCAAAAATTAAACTACACGAAAGAGATACATGGCTAATGCAAAAACAAATCAACATCTACAGCCAAGAGACATTACGTCAAACAGTTGGCATGCAACTATCATTTGCTGGGCATAAATGCACATAACATTAAATACATAAGTCCAACTTCAAACCCCTTCTTGTAAGCAATCCTAAGTACAATACTGTTATAAAGATGGCCAAGACTCCTGGCTCACAATGACATATATGAAGTTACACCTGATCATGCATGCACACTTACAGCAGCAATATTAAGGTCCAAATCTGACAGTGCAAACAGTTATGAAAATTTCAAGGATTCTGATTATAGAAGTGCCCTATGTTTGCCAATGAAGAAGCAACTAATGACCAATGGAAGAGATCCTCTTAAGCCCAAATCGAAGCCTTCTTCTAGCCGGCCCTGTTCGGATATATATGCCAGACAATTATAAATAATCAGCAGCCTGAAAGTGGCTCCTTAAGCATCAAAACCCATCAATATCCCTTCACAAAGAGAGCGCTCAAGCTAGAAGGTGAAATCGATGCACCTATAGACCCCTATGAATCAAATCGTGTATTCCTCCAACTGTTGTGATGTCTGAAAAAGACTGTGATTAAAACTCAGAAATTGGAAGATGCAACCAGCTCTTATGTAGCAAGATAGATCAAGATTTTCAACAACAACAATGCCTCCAATGATCTCCAAATCGAACCCTAGCTAAATTTGGCCCTTGGTCACCTATTAAGCTCCAATGAGATGATTGAAGTATCACCTCCACAAAAAGAAACCCTCAGAAGATCTTTCATCACCTCAAGTAGCTGTCACAATGAAGATACTACGTTCTCCAATGCCCTGATTTGCAGAAATGCAGAAACCCTTAGGGTTGCCTTCTCCAAATACCAAGAAATCATAAATCTCAAGTTATCAAATGCTCAAGAATGAATTTATTGGCTTCTTCATTGTATATTTATATCTTTCCAAGAGGGGGTCGAATTTCTCCAAAAAAACACTTTTTTAACTCATTAAACTTTTTGAATGTTGGCATTATAACTTAATTTCACCCCCTTGGCCTAGGGACATCACTTAAATAATCAATTGGCCCCTTTTTAATGATGCAAAGACCCCTTCTTTATGAAATATTAACAACTTTTTAATATAACATTAAATGCCTTATTATAATTAGTTATTCCCCAAATAAACATTATTTCTCAATTTCGTCTGCACTCGGAAGTTGACCATTTTATCCTCTATACATGCAACTGGCTTACTAAAAATTTAAAGGGTCCTCCTCTATGTAACTCTGACGTACTATAAATAGTAAGTAATGCATACAGATTCCAAACGAAGTCCAATCTGAACCAAACGATGACTCAACTGGAACATACTGAATTCTGGAGAAGCCGAGAACCCTCATTAACCAAGCCTTTGCCTTAGAAGACCCTCTATCCACAATTATTAGCCTACGAGGGTCAAAATGATAGGCTAATTGTTCACAAATAGGAATGAACTAAAAAGGGGACATTACAGTTGAAAGTAACCTTTTCCACCTTTTGATCATCGAGAGCCCAATCTGGGAGGGTGAGAGCATACAGTGTTGAGGGGACCATTAGATGCAAGAAACTGAAATTGATTATGATACTTGGGCAGCAAGCCAGCCCCTTCCACTTTTCAGTGGGATAATGAAAATACTGAAAGATCACTTGGCGGTAAACTGACCAAGGACAAGCCAAGAAACTGAAGTAGCAATCACTCAACCACTTATCCAGCGGGAGGACTTAGAAAAGAAATTACAAATCTACTCTACTGCTAATGCAGCAGGAGGACAATATTACAATATTCAAAGTAGGTGCAAAGCCAACCTCTTCCACTTATGCAATGGGACTAAGAGCAATAATTCAATTAGATAGCTGTTAATACTACTAACCAGCTCTACAATACACAATATGGATTACAAATTAACTAAGTTACCGGTTCGGGTTTGGATTCGGGTATGGATTTGCGGATTCAACAAATTTTTTTTTTCTTGGGTACGGGTACGAGTACGGGTTCGTCCATATAAACAAACACATATATATTTTAATTATATATATATACACATACATTATATATATGTTCAATATATACAATCCATACAAAAATAAAATATACAATGTGATTTTCCATACGTAAATGATAAATGTAAAATAAAAAATCCATAATTGCCAATGCCAATAAATATTCATATATC
The DNA here is from genome assembly GCF_030272615.1 of Cryptomeria japonica. Lineage (NCBI taxonomy): Eukaryota > Viridiplantae > Streptophyta > Pinopsida > Cupressales > Cupressaceae > Cryptomeria > Cryptomeria japonica. The sequence continues at coordinate 661,301,053 of NC_081406.1, read as the reverse complement.
GCAAATGTAATCAGTAAACTAATAACTAAAGTCTAATATCATATTTGATAATTTGCAAAAAAGATAATATTCAAGTTTAAAGTCTTTTTTAAAAAGTCATAAAGGGGCGAATTAGGGTTTTATTATTAAAAAACTATTTTAAAAAGTCGTTTTTAATTGTTTTTTTGACCCATGGGCCCTGTTTTTGGGAACCCACGGGCCTGGGTTCACGCAGGTCCTCCTCAGTTCGACCTGGGTTCCATTCAGGTCCTTCCTAGGTGGCCGGGTTCCTTGTGGGTCCTTGTTGACGTGTATTTTGTACACAATCATACACAGAATAAAATACCTAAAGGCATCTTATCCTCTTTTGAATAAAGTCGCTAACTACTGAAGATATCGCAAGAAGGATCAGTTAAGATGACTCCAATGTTCTTTTTAGTAGGGTCTCTACGTGTGGATAAGCACCAGTGGTCGTTGTGATTGCTGTGTCATCAAGGGGCCTTACGTCGCCGAAGAATTTCCTAAACTAAACAAGCTTTCAAAAAATATCAAAAGAGTAGGGTTTGCAAGAGGTCTAATCTAGTCTAACCCTAAGAATGACTTAATGCGGACAAGACTTGGTGAGATTCTACCAACTTCAATATTGCCATAAATTAACAACTCAATTGAAATTGATGCGATCTTCTAAGGCAACAAATGATTTTTCAATACATCAAAGATCAAGGACACTACCACGAAGGTACATATCCAAGATACAACAACGATTTAAGGTTTAAGCGATTCAAATATCTCCAGTTGACCACGCAAGGCATTCCTACAATCAGCAAGAAGCTAGTGGTTTGGAAAGCGAACCTTACCAAAGATCAAGTCCAACACTTTGTCCTTCGAATTAACACACTACTTTGATTGAGAATGATTCAAGAAAGTGCACAACCATGAAGATAACCACAAGAATAGCAATAAAACACCATAGCTTCAATATTTTATTGATCTCAAAGCCATCATGTACAACAATTGTTTGAATTCCTTTCTCAAAGCTCAATCTTGCTACAAAAGTAAATTGCTTCTAAACTCTAATATCTGTAATTCTCTAATACATCAATAATTTCTAACTCTCTGATTGATTACAAAATGAAAAGAAATGAGTGTATAAATAGCATCCTCAATTACAATGAATGGTCCAGATTGAAAGAAGATCAATGGCTAAGATTATGACACCTAAACCCGAATTAGGGTTTATTACAAATAGCCTCCTTTTTACTGAACAATATTAAATGCATAGCCAAATATTAAATTTGGCACAAAAATCTAGGAGACATAGACCAATGACATTTAAGGTGCCATGTCATCTATAACAACCTCTCATCTAAAATCTTATTCCCTTTCCAATGCTCCTTTTTAGCATATGCAATGAATCTTGATACGATTCCTTCGATCTCAGCAATTGGAATCTCGGGAAGATTCCTCATTCTTTCTTCTAAGTGGATGACCTGATCAAATGCCTTGAGAAGAGCAGTGTCCCATCCAGGTTCAAGTTCCTTAGTCTTTTCAATCAGGAGCATGGTAGCAAACATCTGGTCCCGTTGCTCATCTGTGATAACATTAGCATCTTTGCAAAAGATGATCTTAATTCTATCCTCTAATTCCTGCAGATCCACATCTGTCTCAACTTCGATCCTCCTGCCAAGAATGGTACGTAGTACCTCAAATACTCTGTCCTGGATCGGGTGGATAACCTCCTCAACATGGCTACATCTAGTACTGATGTCCTCGAAGAGAACTTCCTTCATCTAGAGTAAGGTTGACCACTGAAGTAAACTGTGAGGTCCTCCATCCATGATCTTTTCCTGCGCTAAGACCTTCCTTGATGTTTGTCTGATTACTTGCAAGACAGGAATGATAACATCTTTGGTATGAGCAAAAGCGGCTACCGTTATCATCAAATTGTGGATGATCTCAAGAACCTGGATAGCTCGGTGAATGGTCTGCATCATCTTTGTTGCAAATTCTACGGCAACTGTATGAGATTCGTCAATCCAAGTGCTCATAAGCTGGACCAAACTCTTGAATCTCTCTGCCTCACCAATTGATTGAAGGGGAAGTGCCTGCACAGGAGATCTCGCTGGATCCTGTCGTCCTAAAGGCTGATTGAGATGGCTGAAATATGTTCTCCATGCACCGACCTCTCTCTCAAGCTTTCTATTCTTTTCCATTTCTTCTCTAAGCTTGTCTTTCAATGCCTCAAATGAATCGGTGGCATCATCCATTGTCTGTTCAGCTGTGGATGGACCTAGCTCAAATGTCTCTACATCATATTCTTCTGCGAGGATCTCACCTTCATATTTGTCCATTGCCGGTGTAGCTATCTGCAATTTTCTGGATCCAGTCTCATCTCTAATCATCTTGGACATCTTGGTAGCCTTCCTCTTCTCTGTCACTTCCTAGGAATGTCCAACAAGGCTCTCTAAATCAATCACATTGTCCTCGTCCTCGATCACAATTACCTTCGTTAACCTTTCCTTCAACCAATCTGGGATGGCTGATCTTGTCTCTTTAACCTATATTTCCTTAAGCAATTCTTCTTCTCTGGGAGGAGATGTTACTTCATTATCTTCTCTATCTTCATGCAACTCATTGTCTTGGAGAGATCCACCTGGTGCCTGTCCTTCTTTATCATTCTGTACCATTGACTCCATAGACTCCTCTATCTCAAATGTCCTCTTCTCTTGTCGAAAAGACGTACCGGATGAACGATCTCGGTTGGCCTCTTGCTTCTTCTTGGAAGATTCTCTCTTCTCAGGTCTCTCTTTTCTCTTCGAGCCTCTAGGATGGAGATTGCCTTCACTTGCACTTCGAAGGTTGCCTTCACTTGTATTTCTGGGATTAGGATTGCCTTCGCTTACACTGGCTCCACCCTCAGCTGGTCTCTCCTCCAAGGTGAAAGTCATAGCTATGCCCTGTTCTCTCAACTTTTGATGCTGCACATCAACCCATCTGCGAGTACAAGACAAGACTGGAGCCATCAGAGCATCTAGATCCACAACCTTGGGCTCATTCCAATCTAACCTCATTGTTTTTCTTTCTCAATCATAGGATGATTGGAGATGTTTGCCACTGTCCTGAGCTTGGTCGGCCACTCTGTAAATCTTGCATTTCCTGATGAAATCCAAAGGCAATCTAGAATGCATCTTTCTTTTCACTTCAAGATCGTCTAAGAGATTCATCATAAAATCTTCTATCTGAAACTCATGCTTATATTTCCTACCGACTGTCTCCTCTATATATCCATGTGGATCAAAGCTCTCTCTCAAGGCAAAGAATGAAAAAGAATACAAAGCTAACTCCTTCTCTGTGTCATCCATGACTAGAGCATTAGGACATACCTCAACTGAATTGCCCAATATGATAGGTACAGGAACTCCATTTCCATGTCTGTGTCTGAATGCCTTCGCATAAGCTGCCAACTATCTTGTTACCTCAAGTTTTTTCTGTCCGATATCTCGGCAACATGTATGGAGGTGAAGGACATCCATGAACTCTGATATAAGTAAATTTCGGAAATTGGATGAACCAAGCACCGTACCTCTTTACTAGCTCTTGTGCATCCTGAGATAGTCTATTGTGAATCCCACCTTGCAACGTCCTTGTGATGTTCATCGTGAAGGTATCATTAACTAGCTTGTAGTTACTTCCTGGCGGATGATGCAAGTGAACATAGGAATCACAAACTCTGACCTCGCCGGGTCCTCTTCCAATCACTCCTCTGTGAGGTAGTCCTGCGTAGTCAAAGCTCCTGATCAAGGCATATATGACGTATGAACTCATGTGGAAGGATTTGGTAGCCTTCAGTCTCCTTAACTGTACGTCCAAGCAAGCCCAATGAATTGTTCCTTTTCCCTAAACTATCACTTGGATGAAGTAGAACATCCACTTCTCAAAATAGAAGGCTTGAGGGGCACCTGTGACTCGGTTGAGCATCGTTATCAAATCTCTGTACTCCTCCTGGAAATCGATCCTATGTGGTGTGTTCGGGATCTTGCTTAGGCGAGGACGACTCTTAAGTAGCCAATTCTTGTTGATAATGCTTAGGCAAGCATCTGGATCATCTTCGTACATGGACCTGACTCCTTCTATGCTTTTGTAGACCATATCTCTGTGCTTTGGAAGATGGAAAGCCTCACTTATAGCTTCCTCTGAAAGATAAGCTAAAGCGTTTCCCTCCTTGGACACGATCGTTCTAGACTGAGGATCATAATGACGAGCACACTCGATCATCAACTCATGGCACTGTACTGCTAGTGGGAAGCTGGCCGCCTTAATGATGCCACTTTCAATTATCCTCTTGGCGACAGGTGATGGCTTGCCAATATAAGGGACCTCTCGAAACTTCTTCGTGCTGAAGTTGCCCAAGTTGGTATCTCCAATGTTGCTCCACTTAGACACGATCTTGGTCTCCAGTTCTTCGTTCTTTTGATCTTCTTTCATGAGAGCTGGACGACTGGTGGATGCTCCCGTCTTCGGGGTCGCCATTGTAACACCTACACAACATTTCATAATAAGAAACTAGATTTTGCAAGGTATAACTATAAATTAGAGATTAAATTTAGGAAACTTCATGATAAGTCTTTGAGTTATCATTTCCTAAAAACGATTGAGCTACTTGAAATTCAAAATTTCAAAATTCAAAATTCAAGGCCATGACGATCAAAATTCAAAATTAAAACAAGGGATCACATCGCCATACCTCACTTGAGAGCTAACTCTAAAATGCAAAACTAAGAAATTCGCCTAGGCAAAAATCGATTTTTGATGACTTCAACGTGATCTCTCTCAAGCGAACGTCCTCCTTAGCAACTTCGCCACCTTTGGGGGGGGTCTTCAATGTCTTGATGGCAAGTTCGCTCCACTTGAACCAAACTCGCACTCCTTTTGATGATGTTCACACCTTGTATCCTTGATGAAATTCGCACTCTCCTTGTCTTCTCCAAATCGCATGCAAATGAAGTTTGAATGATGATTTGAAAATGAAATAATTTACCTCCCCTTTATAGGCGCTCACCCTCTCATTTACCTCTAGGCCGACTTTGTAAAATAAGGCAATTAAAACAAATTTCAAATAAAAATCAAGGGCCGACTTTGTTTAAAATATGAAAAATAAAACCCAAGCGCCCCAATTTAATTTTTATTTAAATTAATAATTAATTAATTTAACGCCTTTATAATTAATTTTTTTTTTCGATTTTCCAAAAGGCAAAATTAATTAATAAATGCTCATGCGCTATTTTAAATGCCAATTTTAATTAAATATTTCAAATTTCATCGATCTTAGCCTTTAATATAATTTGAAAAATGTCATTAGCGCCAAAATTTGGGAGATGAAAAAATACAAACCATATCGCTCTGGTCCCTGGGAGAGGGACAGGAGCGAATTAGCATTTTAGCCTTGATTCTCTTGCCTTTTACGTTCAAAACCACCTTCTCTACGTGGAAACTGGCATCTTCGTTGGGTATCTCGAGCTTGATCGATTCAACTTTGTGGATAAATGCCTCTTAAGGTCAATATCGCCCTGGTCCCTTGGTGAGGGACAGGAGCGAACCTTGTGTTCTCCTTGATCCTTGTTTCTTTGATCGCCAATCTATATCACAAGGCAAATAACAATGTTATCCCTTTACTCCACGCATACTTTACTCGTCCTTAACTAGGCACATTTGATGTTTGAATGATTTTTGCCCTGGTCCTTGCCTGAAGGACAGGAGCGATCGTTGGTGTCTTGGGCTCATCCTTGTTCCTATCAACTCGCAATTGCCTTCATAGTGTAAAACAATGTCCTTTGATCCTTCTTAAACGTATGAAACGAGATTGACATTCAAAACTTAAGCTCATTTAGAGATTTTGCTCTGGTCCCTGACTGAGGGACAGGAGCGAACTTGGGCATATAGTGCAAATTCTTCATCTTTGGCGATCTTTGTAACTTCATTCTTTGTCGATGCGTCCCAAACATCATTGCTTCTTTGTACCCTAACTTGGAGTGACTTAAACTTGAAGGAAACATTATGTATTTTGCCCTGGTCCCTGGCTGAGGGACAGGAGCGAACTTGCATTAGTAAGCTCAATCACACTTTGCCAATGTTTAAAACTATCTTCAACGGACTCGTCATGCATCCTTTCATTCATCCTTGGCATGGAATTTGTTTCAACTTGGTGAGAATTTGATTTAAGGAAGAAATCGCTCTGGTCCCTGACTGAGGGACAGGAGCGCCTAGGCAAATATGAGCCTCGCTTCGGTGTCTTGCAATCTTCAATTTATCTTCAATGGGTTCGTTACACCTTCTTTGCTTTCTTGAAACTTAATCTTCACTTGATCTTTGCCTAAAACTTGCCTTATAAGGAAATTCGCTCTGGTCCCTGGGAGAGGGACAGGAGCTACCATTAAAGTTCGCCCTGGTCCCTGGCTGAGGGACAGGAGCGATTTTGCTTCTAGGGTCCATTTTCCTCATGATGACATTTCCAAGTTATATTCAACTGGCAAGATGTACTTCCTTGGTTCTCCTCAAATCGCGAAATTGTTGAAATCTTGCATGTACAAGGCAATGTTGGATTTTAAGCTCCGGTCCTTCAGTGAGGGACAGGAGCGATTTTTGCTCCTGGCACATTTCCATGTTTGCGAAATTCTTCAAATTATATTCAATGGAAAGGACATGCCTCCCTTTATCTCTTCCAATCCAAAGATCATCTTGATCCTGCAAGGACAGTAAAATTTTGAGAAACAAGCTCCGGTCCTTCAGGGTGGGACAGGAGCGATTTGTCCTAAAACTCTAAAAATTCGCCATTTTAAGCTTCAAAAATCTTCCAAATCTTTCAATTTGCGTTCAAACGCATCTCCTGGTGACCCTGCACAAGACAAATGAAATAAATCAACAATCAAGATGCATAAAACATCACTTTCGCCCTGGTCCCTGGCTGAGGGACAGGAGCGAATTTTGCTTCCACAGGCCAAAATATCACGATTTCAAGGGTTTAATCACTTGACAAGGCAACAATAAGACCTTTCCAATACTCGGAATCAATTATTAAAATTTTCAAAATTTGGTCAAAAATCACCTGGGCAAAGATTCATAATCCCATCATCAACACTTAGGCAAAAATTGGACTTGCGTTCAAAATTCCAACTGAAATTAGACCAACTTTCTAGACCTCTGACGAATTCACTTTATTTCAAAATTGCATCCTACGGGAGGAAGCTCGACAAGACCTCAAGATTGACTGGACTCTAGCCTGAAAACACAAAACAGAAACCCTAAGGCTTGACCCTAGTCCAGACGACTAACATACTAAACCAAAACCCTAAAAAGCAGTGAGAAAGGCGAGAAAAACGAGCAAAAAGAGGGGGTCCCCATTTTAATGGGGCGATGTGTGAAATGGTCACAACAGTCCTGCGTAGACCCGGGTGGAATCTAGGTCGAACCTGGGCCGGACCAGGACCTAGCACAAACCAGGACCCGGACCTGGTGCATTTTCAGGAGAACCAGTAACTTAGCAAATTAAGAGAAATCACTATCCCAAAGATATGCGGCAAGGCCAACCTCTTCCACTTTGCAGTGGGTCTAAGAAAAATCAATAGAAATTGTTGTTAGTACTACTACCAACATTATAATATGAATCATAGAAGATAAGAATGAAGAACCAACAACTGCAAACAATTACCAAGATCTTTCTCTCCACACCAAAGAACGTACACACCCTAAAACCAACTCCACACAAGAAGACACTCCAAATCGGAAAATCTCTAAATCTGATATACTCCCAGCACGCTGAAAACACACAGACCAGCAACACCAAATCCCACTAAAACACTCACAACTCACCCAATTCTTAACCAAATGACATGAAACTGAAAGTATATGATCACTAGGACGTAGGTGATCGATCCTAGGACAACAAAACATGGTAAATTGACTCCAATAATTTATGCACGCATCCCAAAGCACTGAGTCACATGGTACAACGAGATAGGGTATGATTTTTGCAAAATAAAATTCCAAACACCATTTTAGATTCTACAAACTCACAAAATGAATCGCCCAAACCACAAAAAGAGATAGGAGAAACACCCAGAACGAGAAGAATGACACATTGAGACCCACAACAAAGAATCTACTTCAGCACACTTCGCGACCAGCAACAAGAACACTCAGAAATCCACACAAATCTTCACCACATTGAGTCCAATCTGCTCCTCTGGATGAGAAACAATCATACATTCAGCTAGGCACTATCTCTCAAACATGAAATTGAGGCACTAGGAGGTATGCATTCCTCGAAGTAAGAGTCTGACAGCATTTGGCAGCACTTCGTTATCAAAGCAATAATGGATAACCAAAACAAGAGCCGAACACTCTTATTTATAACTTTTTGAAGTTCCAAATTCAATTTCAACTCCCTCCAAAATGCCATGAAATGAAATTACATCCACTTTGGATGCCCAAGCAAAAATAATATTTGCCTTTATTTTAATCATGTATTTCCTCCAAAAGGGACGCCTACTTAACTTAAGTTAAAAATAATTCTTAATTCATCAAATCGACCCCCTCAAGGTAGCAAAAATATACTTTATGAAATATTCATAAAGTGAGTTATGGCATCCAAGGAAATTAAGTGAATAATTTCATAAAATTAACATATTTCTTTCGAAGGCGTCCATCATGCTTTATAAATAATGCGCTTGTAAAATATTTTTCCTCAAGTATAAATCACCCCAAAAGAAGCGCCAAAAATGCTAGAAGACAAACTATTCAAACTAATCCTAAAAACTGCACTACTTGAAATAGCTTCTGAACAGGACCACTGCAACCTGCCAAAAATAACACTGTCAAAAATAGTACTTACTATAAATAGCTTACTACTAAAAATAGTAATTGTTTCCAAAGTGATTTTGACCACATTTTGAGCAGCAGTCGTACTTACTAAAAATAGTAAGTTTGAAAAAAGTCACCCGATGCAAATGCATGTCGAACCATCCTGAAGCTCTCTGAAAACCCAGAAGGAATCTAGAATCAGAATTATAAAACTCCAACTTATACACCCCTGAAAACACCAAAGAATCCTCCTAGAAAATAGGAAACCCTAATTCTGCATTTGACTGGCCTACGCGCATCCGAGGATAGGCTAACAGTCATTGTAAACTGTAGTGCTAAAATGGGGGACATGACAAGAACCTAGTGAGTGTATGTTAGACTGCAGGAAAGACAAATATCACCTTTCTCCCAAATGCAAACCCCTGACATTCAAGTCACCTGAAACCTAAACCTAAGCAAAGCAAACCCGATTCTAGCTTAAGGAAAGCAAACCAAAAACAAAACGTAAAGGGAAATCTAATCTAATTATGTACCCAATAGATTCCTAGGGGGAATCTATGGTTGAAATAATGCTTGACGAACTATCCATTGATGGGCAATGGAATGTCCTCTCTTGTCAAAGTCTTCAACTTAATGTATTATCTCCTAGGATTTCAGAAATTTGATACGGGCCCATCCATAACTTGTCAAACTTATCGTGATCCCCTCTTCACTCATGGGCCTTGTCCCAACACAAAAGCAAGTCAAAAATCCAGAATGACTTGACTTTAGCCTATTTGTCGAACCAATGTTTGACTATGTCTTGACGTTTTGCACAGTTTTCGAGGACTTGTTCTCGTTTTTGCTCCAAATGTAAAAGCTATGATAGCCTTGCTTGGACTCTTATCTTCTTCCATGAATTTTTGTAAAAACTGTAGAGTTGGAATCTTTAATTGTAATAAGGAAGATTGGGTCTTGTCCGTAAACAAAATAATATGGGGTTTCCCAAGGAGCTCTTAGTTTGGGTTCTATCTTCCTAGAGGGCAAACTTCAGCTGTATGTGCCAGTCCTTGGGATTTTTGTGTAGCAACTTCTTAATCACAGTCAACAGATTCTTATTCGTTGATTCAGCTAGACCATTGCCTTGTGGATAGTAGTTTTATGAGAACTTCAGTGTTATCCCATTCTCAAAGTCCCAATTTGAAAATTTCAGTGATGAGAAGGCCAAACCATTGTCATAGACTAAAGCATAAGGGCACCCAAATCGGGTGACAATGTTCTCTTCTAGGGCCTTGATTACCACCTGGGTTGTCCAAAGTTTTAATGCTTGAGCTTCAGACCATTTGGTGCAGTAATTGGTAGTAGTTAAGGTATATTTGTGCTGTGGTGAAGAAGGCGGATTGATCATACCAATAAAATCCATACCCCATTTAGCGAATGGTCACACTTCAACAATTGGCTGTAATGGCATGGCAGGATACTTTTCTCATACAACAGATACCTGGCATATGTGAAATGCTTTTATGTGTTCATACTCATCTTTAAATAATGTGGGCCAATAATAGCCTGCTCTCAGGATTTGATGTGCTGTGGCCAGACTACCTCCATGACTTGCTCCAAACTTGTTATGAAAGTGCTCCGTGATCAATTTAGCTTCATCTTTTCCAAGACATCTTAGGTATATTCCTTCATGGTTCTTTTTGCATAGCAATGATCCTTGGAGCATGTAACGTTGACTTTTCATCCTTAAGGACCTTTTCCGAACAGGATTCAAATGAGGACACTTATGGTTTAGCAAGTAATATATACTATCGTTGTACCACTCAGTTGGAGAGACATTAGTCAGCACAAACGTTTGTTGCACTAATCTTGGCCCTTCAATGGCAATTGTTTGGGTCAAAGCTTGTCCACAAACTAGTTTCATTGGCTGCATCTCAATGTCGTACTCTTGGATAGTAGGGATCCACTTGCTCCTTCTCCTAGTTTGTTCTGCATCGAGAGTGTCTTCATTGCCACATCAAGCACTATGGCGTGAACCTTACTTCTCAAGATATAATGTCTAAACTTCTTGATTGCTTTCACCAATGTGTATGCTTGTTTCTCAATGTTTGAGTATCTCAATTTTGCATCCTTTAGGGGTGCACTCATGAAGGCAATCAGATGTTCATCTTTCTCTTTTGTTCTTTGAGTGAGAATTGACATGTATGTTCCGAGGCAAAGGAATACATAAAGAATGGTTTGGAATAGTCAGGACTGATGAGCACGGGAGCATTTGCAATTGCTTGTTTGATTTCCTCAAATGCTCTTCTAGCTAGAGGTGTCCATTCCATCTTGGCAACCTTCTTCAACATTTCATTCATTGGTTTTACTATTTTGGGAAATTCCGTTATGAACTTCCTCACGAAATTTATCTTACCAAAGAATGATTTAAGCTCCTTTTGACTTGTTGGAAGATTGATCATTGAAATAGCCTCAATGTGGTCAGGGTTGATTAAAATTCCATTCTCTAAGATTACATGCCCTAGGAGTTTTCCCTTGGTGACTCTGAACATGCATTTCCTTGGGTTTAACAATATTTCATACCTCCTGCATCTTTGAAACACCTTCCTCAAGTCTACTACATGGTCTTCTCTTCTCTTTGAAAATACTGTGAGACCATCCATGTTAATGATGATGCATTTCCGGACTAAGTCTCGAAAAGCTATGTCCATGGCCCTCTGGAAAGTGGCTCCTGCGTTGATTAAGGCTTTAAGCCAAAAGGCATTCTTATGTAAGCGAATGTTCCCCATTTAGTTGTAAAAGTCGTCTTTAGTCTATCTTCGTGTTCTACCATCACTTGGTTGTATCCTGAATAGCCATCCAAAAAGGACATCATCTGGGATCCATTGACAATTTGTAGCACTTCATCTAGTGACGACAATGGGTAGTTGTCCTTCTCTAAAGATTGGTTGAGATTTCAAAAATCAACACAACCTTATTTTACCCTTTTTCTTCTTCATTGGAACTAGATTGGCGACTCACGTTGAGTGCCTTATTTGAAAGATGATTCTTGCTGATAGTAATTTCTTGACTTCTTGAAATATTAATGGCTCCAGTAATGGGTTGATCGGTCTTTGTCTCCGTTTAAAGGCTTGCTTACTGGTTTGAGCAGACTTGTGTGTATGATGAGAGAAGTGTCGTAGGTCTTCAAATCTTCATATCCCCATGCTATCACATCTGGGAATTCTCTCATGTTCTTAAGGATACCTTCCTTTTTTTCCACAGTGCATACCTTTCCAATGAAAGCATTTCTTATTTGCTCATTTGTCCCTGGGTTTATACTCTTAACACTTATTTTCCTTCAGGGGTTTGATACTTGAGGGCACTTAGCTTATTTGAGTTGAAAATTCTTTTTAACTGTACCATACCCCTTGGGATGGTATTTGTTTATAAGTTCATTATCCCTTCTATATCAAATTCAGCTTCTTCAGCCTCTTCTTCATCAATGATTTGAGTGACAAAGACATTAGAGTTTGTTAGAAAATCAACTATATGCTTGTTGTCATCAAATACTTGGACATTGGTGATGCCGTCAGGAATAGAGGGTACTGATGTTAGCTCTACTGTAAACTTCTTCAAACCATCCATAGCAAGTGATTCTAATGAGCTGGCTGCCTATGCTAGCAAATTTTCCACTTGAATCTCTGACCAATACACTGATTTGATATTTAAAGCATCAAAATTTTCAATGAGGTCCCATACCCTATTGCGGTAATGATTTAGCCTTTTCTCATTACAAGCATATAGGTTTCTTGCTTGCTTGATGACTATTTCAGAATCTCCAAACACGTGCAGGATCTTGGCTCCTATCTTGATAGCGAGCAATAATCTTTGAACCAAAGATTCATATTTGGTCACGTTGTTGGTGGATGGAAATTGCAATCTATATGCTGCAAGGTAGACTTCTCCAGATGGGTTGATTAGTTTGAAACCAGCTCCGAGACCCTTTTTTGATCTTGACCCCTCAAACTGTAAGGTCCAAACTTGTTCAGCCAGTTGAGAAGGTTGAGCTTGTGGGTTAGCAACCTCTTGCTTGCATTTGTCTTGGAAACTTTGTTCTCGATTTGGTTGAACTCTTTTATGTTCTGATTTTGGTGTCAATTCTGTGAATAGAGCTTCCATCATTGTTAACCTCTTTATTGCTTATAAGATTAAAGGTTTGCAGAATCCTCTTGTGTGCTTCCTCGATAGCCTTTTGACACATCTTGCATGAGAATTCAGAGTGAGAAGCGTTATGAATCCGACACTGATATTTTGTTTGCCTATGACTAAACCAAGCCACCAATCTGAATATGCATTAACAAGGAAAGGTCTATGGGCATAGACAATCTATATCCAATCCATAAATGCAATCTTTTAAGTGTAGACTACCTACAACACTGCACAACTTGTAGATCCAACAATGCAACATACCTTCCCAAACCAAAATTGATAACCATGTCAACATGAGAGCAAAGTGAGATACATGAATGAGTATACATTGACATAAATTCAAAATCACCAATATCTAACATGTCATAAACTCATAATGTCACCATAGTAAGAAAACCCATAAACGGATCGAATCAATAAAACAGTAAATAAATCATACCAAATCAGTTCTAAACTTGGTCCATGGTGTAGTGCTCTGAATGAGCTTTTTGTCAACTATGGGAAGTCCAAAATCTGACTTTGTATGCTCAAGTTATGACCTCTCAAAGTCATTAAGGTACCTTTGACTTCCAACTATTATTTGATTGCCTTATAGTAAAATATGGAAAAACTGTTCACACTAAAGCATAGTGCTTAGAGTCACGTTTCCAGTGACTAATAAATCAAAAATCCAACACTCCTAGCCCAAGTTAAGGTCCATAGAAAAAAATAGCTTATTAGGCTAAAAAAGCAAGCATGGACTCCATATAATTTTTCCAATATGCCATCAAAAAAACATTTTCATTTTTTTTTAATAATAAAATATTGGGGTCGGGAAAAAGCTTGGACCCGATCTCATATCTATTCCAGCATATAAAATTTATTGGTGGGTGTTGTGACCTTTTCACACATAGTCCCATTGCAAGTGGGGACCCCCTTTTTTTGCTTAGGCGTCTAGTTGTTTTTATGGTTTTGTCAGTTTGGCAGTAAAGTTTGATCTCCAAAGCAATCTACTTTCAGAAATTGATAATTTGAGCTATGGTCTCCAAGGTTGAAGGGTAGAAGTGAAGAGAGCATTCCAAATTCGCCCATAAGGGAGAAGTATCCTCAGAATCACAACCAGTATAAGTGGAATTTAAAATTTAAATGAATCTTGTCAAGCATTTGAGAGGCGAAGTCCAAGATAGAATCAAATTTTGAGGGCTTGTAATAGATCAAAGCCCAGATCGTTTCTCTACCAAGTTAGAGGAATTGAATTTTAAGACAAACACTCAGTAATCACATTGAAAATCAGAACTTTTCTAAGTGTAATTCGTGAGGAATTTCATTGTGAAATATTATCAAGTGCATGTTTCCATTCCTAGAATTGTCAATTAAAGTGTGAAATTCTGATGTTAGGACTTAAATTCAAAATTTATAAGCAAAATAAAATAAAATGAAAACTTGGGCAATTCTAGAATTGATTACTTGGAAGCATGTTTAAATCATTATTCATTTTCAAACCAAGTTCTTTACTTCAAGCTTCATACAGGGACATGTCAGGATCAAAGACTGGAGGTAGCCCAAGAACATGCCTAGAGATTTCTTCCCATAATCACTAATGTCATCGGGATCGAGGAAAGTTGGGGATACCAATTTGGAACAATTGGATCAAGTCAAGTTCAAGAGGAGAATGTTTGGCACTCAGGATCAAATTCCATCCACATTGGCAAAGAACATGGTCAAGAGAGGAATCTACCAAATCGCTGGTTTCCCACTAGCAATTCAATGCAACGAGTAGATGGTTGAATGAGCAAGACATTATGACCCTCAAAGAAGGACGATAGTGGACCCTAATGGAGTAGTTCTTGCATTCCTCTCAGAAGAAACAATCAGGGGGACCTTTGGTATTCCTCATTATGATGGGATGGCGAACATAACAAAGCAAGAATCAATGACAATATTTGAAAAGGCACCTGGAAGATGTATGTGCTTTGTTACGTCAGATTGGATGAGCGGACCGAAGGGACCACAATCCAAGCTTCCAAAGAATTTTGTGCATTTGACTTCAAGGATGAGTATAATGATATGGTGCTCATGTTAAACAAAATCATGGGGAGCCCACAGGGATAAGTGTTTGAAACATGGATGTTCTACTGTATAGAAGAGATTTCTCTAGGTTTGAAGATGATAAATTGGGCTAAGCTGATTAGTGACAACCTAGATGTGCAGTTGAGGAACTTAGAAAGGACAAGAACATTCTACATGAGTTCCTATGTGGTATACATGTTGGACAGGAACATAAGATATAAAGGATTGATATGTAAAGGCAAGTTAGGACTTAAGAGAGGTCAACTCAAGGTGTACAATTGCTATCCATGCTTGCAATTGCACGCAAAAGAACATTATAGATGAGTAAACGGTGCATTCTCGATGTATGTCGCTCATTTACTACAAGGTGGAACACACAAGCAATTGTCAAAGGAAGCTATGGTGATAGTAGAAAGTTTTAGCTTGTGGTTCATACAGTTTCTGACATTCACATACATAAGAATCCAGGGATGCGCATATCATCTGTATAAACTTCCTAGATATCCGACTGACAAGATGGTGCTACTTGAAGTGATGAGGCAATTAATTGAGTTTGATTTCATTCAGGAGGAGAATCATAGGCCTGGAGTATCCTTTCCTATTTCAGTTGGTAAGATGATAGAAACATGTCCCACAACACAAGCAACTGAGACAGCCAATATGGAGTTGCAGTTCTACCAACTTGGAATATACAAGGTTAGATTGCACTTTGATCCTCATTATAAGATTCATAGAGTGGAAGGGAAGAGATACAAGCATAGAATCGACATAGAAAATTATTGGGCAGACCTTACAGATGAATTTGCAGTTAGAAGGAAGATGTAGTCTAGGATGTCAGTTGATTTCATTTGAAGATGCAATGTTTTTCCAATTCTTGACCAAGTGAAAGACAATGGAGAACACATATTGCTGCAGAATGAGCAAGAAAAGGATAAGCCTATCTTGGCTCCAACTAGGTCACAACCTAAGCTAACAGAGATGTAAACACATTGATGAAGGATGTGATAGACAATTCAAGATGGTGAATAGATCAACAGACTAACAATTTGAGAAACTAGGGTGTAGTCGTTATGTACCGCAAGATAGATGATGAGGAGTATTTTGCCGATAAAGATGAAGCAATGAAAAACAATGAAGAAAGGAATAATGAAGGAGAAGTTCAAGTTTCCAGAAAAAGGTAGGATTGTAATGTCCCTATTGGGAATTAACCTTGATTTAGTCTTGAAACAACAATTCTAACTTAAAGTGAGAATTGTAATACATTTATAAATATAATTTCATTGATTCTAAAGACATTCTTCTATAATATTTAAACCATAATGCTAAGAATAATTTTGGAAGATGGAAGTTATCTTGATGGCTTTCTTTGATTTATATACTTGAGACATGTGCTTTTATATTGTAGACTCCTGCTCCTATTTCCCCTGCTTGTCCTTTCTATATATTTTTCTCCCTCTTCTTAAATTAATGTATGTACTTGATATGTCTCCCTCTTCTTGGTAATCGCTGTCTATTCTCCCTCTATTCCCCCCCATTTAAATGAGTTCGAACTCCCTATATAAGATGGAAGAGTTGTCTTCTGGAGATACGTCTCTTCGTAATGATGCCTTGTTTATTAATTTTCATTGGTTTGACTAATTTATTGATTAGTCCATTCTTTCCTTTATCGATATCTTGACCATTGTTGGTATTTATCATCTACGTTGATCTTAGTTATCACAAACGTTGATATATCGATAAGGATTCTGAACATGTTCCATGGTCAGGCTGCCAAGTATATCGACTACCCTTGTGATTGCTACTTACGTTATTTTTTCTTCTATCATACTCTCATATTTCTTTATTACATGGTGCGTTCATTATAGTCTATCCTTGGCATCGACCCTTGTATCGTATATCCTTCACCATGGATATTTTTTTACTATGTTGACATCAAATAGACTGCTTCATTATGGTTACTGATTGTCGATTCATATTGTATGCGATCCATATTGGTTGTTAACAACCAATCACAATTACGTGGGTGGATATCAACGTGTTCCCTTATAACAAGTATTGTCTATTATTCTTGCCTTGGTCGATATTGCTAATCGATGTTCTTGTATGATCAATGTATATGGATACATTACATCTTGTCTTTATTATTCATTAGACTCTTACTTTCCAATGCTTATCGTTGTTCCACCAACTTGTATATCATATCATTGACCTTTGTTGGATACAAATATGATCGATGATCTTAGCTTAACCTTTGGTCTTCGTGTGAGCTATTATTCCCCTTTATTAATTCTTTATTCATTGTTTTCCTATCATGTAGATCATGCCTTCATAATAATCGGTTCATTTATTACTTGTGCTCCAATGTTTTGGTGACTTCTTGGTCCATTCCTCATAATGGTAGATTAGTGACTTTGTTTTGAATGTGCTTTTCCTTTCATATGCTAATAAACGATGGAGGCTTGGATTAATAAGTTTCGATCTTTAATTAAAACTTATTTAATCGTATATTGAATCTTATTGTTCTGAGGACTCGAATGGGGACATGCCAAGGGTATTAATGAAAGTCCTCAAGTTGAGGGAATTTTGGGAAAGGAAGTTGCTAGTGCAGAATCTTGACATAAGAAGTCAAGAACGAGTGCTACTCAATCAATTACGAGCACTTCATCAGTTAGGGAACCTGAAATGGATCAAGAACAACAAACAACTTCTCAAGATAGAGCATCTCCGCTTATGGATCATCTTGGAGTAGAAGAGATAGTTATAATAGAAGATTTGGGAAATGCTAGCCCAAATACAAATAAAGAGAAAGACAAAGTTATTGTTTTGGCCTTGAGGGGAATCAATGAGGATAACCAACTAGAGGATGGAATGGAGTTATCCACGACACCTGATTGGTTGAAGGAAAGAATGAGTAAAAAGATAGTTCAAGAAGTTCAACCCATTGAGGACATAGACGATTTCTTTGCAAGGATTAGCAAGGCTAAGGAGCAAAAGAAGGCAAAGAAGTTCTCCTACATCACAAGGGACAACTCAAGATCGTGCATTCTACAAGTGGCAATTTCCATGGTTGATAAGCCCAAGAGAGGAAATCACCCCAATAGATTATGAGGTTAGAACACTTGATCTTGAATCAATAACAAAAGAGCAAGAATTCCAAGAGTTGAATGATTGCATCATGACAATCCAACAAAGACTCAACAAAACAAAAAGACAATTTGAAAGTAGAAAATATGAGATTGAAGGAATTCACACAACGGTTAATGAAATCGGTGAGACAAGAAGATGAGATGTTTGTCCCACCTATCTCGATTCCCCAAGAATCATTTGAATTTCTTGAAGCCATGAGAAGTACAAATCAAGAAGTGAGGAAGTGGGTGGAAAATATCTCAAGGCAAGCGAAAGAGTTTCTACAAGGATTCATTCAAATGTATGATGAGATAATATTGTTTGAAGGTAGAGTTTAAAGTATGGAAAACTAGTGGGAAGATTGGCTGATGGGACAAGATAAGACAATTCATCATCTCAAGTTGTTGAAGGGGATTGCTATGCAAATATGGATACAAGAAGGTGTAATTGGGGAAGTAAATATCTATGATTTCCACCGTTGGTATAGTTTCTTAATGATGACAAAGGCAACACCTGATAGAGTGAAAGGAGAATGCCAAAAGATAGAAGGATCCATGAAAGGGATAAAATCAAAGCTCCTGACATCCTTGGAGGAATTATTAGGGCAGGAAATGAGTGAAGATGATGGTTTGAACTTGGAAGAATTTAAAGAGAAAGTGAAGGCCACCTAATTTTAGGTGTTAGAGTCAATCAAGGAAAGCCAGTTGCATGAAATCCTCTCATTCATGATCTTCATGAATCACCTCCAAAGACAACAAGCAAAGTGGAAGACGACCTTTGAAGTAGGCACAAAGGAATTGGATGTGATAGAATTGCAGCTTGATGCCTTGCCAAGCGTTGCTGTGGATAAGCTTGAATTGATAATGACCAGATTCATTGCATATGGAACCAGGGAAAGAGATAAGGGAAATTGGATTCTAGAAGATAGTTTAATAGATGTTTAGGTGTCATCTAATTTTCTCATTGGCTTTTTGCTCCTCGTGGTTCATAATGAGAATATTCTATTTTCATTGCATACCATTTAATGATTTTTTGTAAACCCTAATTATGGCTTAGGTGGTGTAATCTTGGCTATTGATTCCAGATCAATGTTGGCTCTTCAGTTGTAATAAGAGCTGTATATAAGATAGCTCACTTCATTTGTAGCTCATAAGAGACTTTGGAGAATTGTTGCTATAGTGCTGCCAAATTGATATAAGACGTTGAAGCTTGGTGATTTTATATGCTTTCTTGGAGTATTTGCATGGTTTTCTAACTTCTCAAGTCAATTTAGATTCGCATAAGTTACTTTAGTTCAATGAAAGTTATTGTGGATGATTTGTTGTGAAACTCTTATGTTCATACCATTTACAATTTGTTGATTATAAGTTGTAGTGCATGGTTACTCTGAACCTTTGAAATAAGATTAACTTTGATTGCTTCTCACTCATTGATATACATGACTTCTATGGTATTAATGATTGTTAGTGGTAATTTGAATACCATTAGCTTTCCTTAGAAGATCGCATTTGCCTAGTTGCTCACTGCATAATGAAACAAAGCATGGTTGAGTTTCACGAAGTCATTCATCATCCCTTGCATTCTAGGATTAGATTAAGATTTCTCAAACCTTATTCCTTTTTTACTTTTTTTCATAAATCATTAGCAGTAAGAAAAACACTTCATTGAAAATCATTTGAAAAATACAATCAGACTCTTGAGGCATTTTCCTAGTTTTGAATCGATCATCTCCTAAGAACAATTATGTAAGCCCCCTTGAGTTACCAACATACATATATCCAACTGAGTCTATCCACATGTCAAGACTTGACAATATAAACCTTGGAATCATCTCAAATGATCATTTAACTCAGCATTTGGGAGGATTTTGTTCAAGAGAGGATAGAGTATTCGATACTTTATTTTGTGTTCGAAGTGTCACAATGACAAAACACACATCAATAGTGGGCATTTTATATTTTCCAAAGTTTTTTAAAACTTTATAACTTAGTGGACAATAAATAAAATTTATTGTTTTTTCGTTGTTTTTGAAAAGGCCATTTAAATTTTATTTAAATTTGTTTTGCCCATCGTAGTGGGTTGTCCAATGGGACCTTGCGGTATTTGAGGTACTGGATGGGACAGCCCACTGGTAGATTGATACTGGTGGTATCACCGTCCTAGGGCCGAAAGGCTTGCAGGTTTGTCGGTACCTGTAGGCTTGTGGGCGGACGGGGGTGGTGGCTTGCCCCCCACCAAACACATTTTTTTTTTAAATTGACATTAAAATAAGTCCTTAACATCAATAATTTTTTTGATTTTATACAATAAAAAATGTCAATCGGGTTTTGTTGAATGCAAGGAATTTTTTAATAAAATATTTTTTGACGACTGTGATTGGGTTGTACAGCCATATGAACGTATGGCCTAAATTTTTTTCTTCTCAATCCACTGATGTCAAAATGGGGCAAATTATATATCAAAATTTGTCCCCCGACCTCTCTGAACGTGGGGTTTGTTTTGTTCCATGGGGTCAAATACATAACCTCACCCACAAAACCCTATTATGAACATCCATGGAAACCCATTTAGAAACAAATTTTGTAAACCTAGATCTGCAAAAAATACCCACAAATCTGGAACCCCACAACTTGCACAAAACCTTCATATCTTGCCTTGTCTTTCATTTTTTCATGCATTCCGTAGATTCAACTCCTAGGGTCATAACAATTAAAACCATGGCTTTGATAGAAAATGAAAGGAAATATTTTAGCCATACAAATGCCAATATCCACATAACCCAACTGAGATATCAAGCAAATAAGCACTAAAAATTCATATGCAAGAGAATTCACAACATAGTAACATACCCATCAAAGATGACACAAGATATACCTCGGGAAAACCCTCATGAGCAAAAAACCCAACCTTAAAAAGCATCCTTTTTTATTCAGCAATGCAACATTACAATACATCCATGAAAGCCTTCAGAACCCCAACCATCAATAAGCACTCCATGTGAACAAGCATGTAACCACACATCCGATGCCATGCTTCCAGCTTCCACAAATGCTAACCTAGCTTACCCAAACAACTGCCCTTGTGGTTGCTTTTATATAGTCAAGCTCCAACAAAACTACCAAGTGGAATTACATGAAAACCATGTGCTAAAACCATGGGCTACCTAACCCATTGACCTCACATCTAATATTGGGTACTTTATTAATTTACTTTCCCTAATAAAAAATAATTACAATATAATATATCCCAATGTTAGAATACAACATAAAGTGGCTCCAAGAATATTCCATAGGAATCTCTACACTTTAAATGCCCATGTGCAACTCACATAATAAATAAAATATTACAATTATAAACATTATTATGCAAGGTGTACAACACCTATTTTCCTAACAAGGGGGAGGGTTGGCGGAATCAAGTAATATTGTGTCGATTTGACCAAAGAAGCAAAAAGAGTTTTAGTACTCATAAGTTTTTTATTACTTTATAATTATGTTTGGTAAATGATAGAAATGAATCATGCTAACTTTGACTATTAGGAAAGACATAGGCATTAAGAAAATGTATGGTTTCTAACCTCCATTTTACAAAAGTAAGGTAGAATATTAGAAGTATGAAAGAGAGGAAATTTTCTCATTTAGTCTATCCTATATTCACGTGTTAATGTAGTTGATTGTACAGTCAAATATTTTTCAATTAAGTCTCCTAGTTTCGTGCATGTTTATTATAGTTATCAAATATTTTTGAACTATAGGATAATTGATCCCTTTCTCTTTACCAAGATAAAAATTGTGTTAATTTACATTGGTTATCATCATTCCACAGGGATGCATACTTGGCCCTCAAACTACTGTCCCCATCCCCAATGGTGTATTGTGTATTGTGGGATGGCAGCGGATGTCCCAAAAGATCTTCAAATCTTTGAAACATTTCTGAAATGTGTTGCTGTAACAGGAAATGCTGTAGGAATGTTTGGCCATCGTGGACACAGCTGGGGATGTTCGGGACATCCCTTGATTGTCCCCGGGAGATGTCCCTGATGACAAGGGAAATTTTTATAATGATAAACAGACTAAACTGTGACAGC
This sequence comes from Cryptomeria japonica, assembly GCF_030272615.1. NCBI lineage: Eukaryota > Viridiplantae > Streptophyta > Pinopsida > Cupressales > Cupressaceae > Cryptomeria > Cryptomeria japonica. Next base: position 661,278,786 of record NC_081406.1, on the reverse strand, counting down.
ATTAGAACAGCAGTTCAACATGACAACAATAGAACATGAGCAAATAAATATATCATGACAGTAGTACAATACTAATAATATTAATCATGACAGCAGTGACGCTAGCATAAGAGAAACAAATATGTTATTATTCTGATTCATCGCTAATGATTTATTTATATAACACTATACACTAACAATCCAACATCCGAGCCAATTCGAGTACCGGAGCTCTTCCATAGCAGAGCCTGCGGCAGAGGCAGAGTCTTTGGTTGGTTCCATGGAGGGGGATAATAGTTGGGTGGGAGGATAGCCGCTGGGTTGGAGGGGTGGGAGATTCGACTGCGACGACGACTTTTCTTTCTAGTTGTGGGTGGGAGGGCCCCTTTAGAATAGTAGGGGCCATTTGAGTTTCTGATTTCATTGTTCAAACTTTAACTCAAAGTCTCAAGCTTCAAAATTTTCAATGTGGCATTAAAGTTGTGTTGACGTGGCTAAAGTCGCATCGCTGCAACTCTGTTCGGCCAATGCAGAACAGAATGATCTCGCCGAGTATCCTATCCTCTCTTGTATAAGGAAGCCCTAATGCTTCTTTTAATCAATCAAAGGGGACAACCTCAACGTTCCAATTGTCAGTTCTTGACTGCAGGATAATTCAATGGTCGATGTGTTTTGCTGGGAGCACAAGGGGTCTTACATTTTTGCAACACGCTGGTCTACATCCTACGATGCTGTGATTCTCAAGCTGCGAAATAAAAGCAAAAGAGGAGAGATAGGAGACCTAAAATTAACAAGGCTGGTATGTGGGTAGACAGATTCGACATAACGAATCCTCGCTTGGCCAGAATGACTCACAAGCTCGCAGGAATGGTGCAATCTTCAAGGGAACTTGGAAGATTTTCAGATTGCAAATGCATGGCTAAGCACCCAACTCTGGCGCAGCTCAGACGGACACCTGCAATTGAACTAAATGCAATTAAAGGCTCAGACTAACCATACACAAGAATATACAATCAGTATATCCTCAATGGTATGAGCTCGAATCCATCAAATACCCACACACCCAAAAGAAAGATCTATCTAAAATGCTGAAAGAAACCATGCAAACATAAGCAAACAAAGACAATAAACACCATTCTTCAATGTTCATATATTGATTCCAGCTGTCTATTACAACAATTTCTGCAGCATCTCTATGCTACTACTAAAATTTAACCTTCTACAAAACTTTAACCTATTCTGACTGCCTAAAACTCTAACAGTCTAACTAGAGTCTAACCCTTTACAAAAGAAAGGCCCTTGCCTTTTATAGAATTTATAATTTGAATTGATGGCCAAGATGGACTGCATCCAAGGGTCGTAATCTGCCTTCCAGAAGCTGGCAGCGTTGTTGTCGGGTAATTAAGCAATAAGACATTTAATGTAATTAGAGTTAATGACGACAGTTAACCCGTCGGTTGTCGACAGTTGACACCGGGTAACTGACCGGTCACCTTTATATATTAGCGAGTCCTTGGTCATGGGGACAGAGTTAGTATGGTCATTGTCATTGTACTGACATTATTATGAATCAATGAAGATCTGAGTTTCTTTATATTTTGTCATGATGTATTTTGTCATGTCTATTATTTCTGCAATGCATTGAATTACACTTTATTGGCAAAACATTTGGTGCCGTTGCCTAGATAGACTCGGGAAAAGGAGCGGATGGCGTACGGACGTGATGGGCCTACTCGCGAGCGAGATTAACCCTGAGGCGGACGACGCACGAACAGAGCTCTACGACGGAGAATATACTACAATGAGGGAATTTTCAATCCTGCTTCAGGTGGCCATTGAAACTTACGTCTGAAGAGAGGCCACGGAGGCGGAAGTTCCAACAAGTGCCGTGTGGACCGCACTGGAAGTTAGCCCTGCGGTGAATCAGTTGATGAACCACCTCCCCCGATTGCTCGCACAGGCTTCACTCGCACAACGGGCTCGCCTGGAGGAAATTGCTTGCGAAGAACGACGCCAACAGATCCTCCTACAGTATGAAGAAAACAATCGTCGTTGGGAAGCGCAACAGGATGGCATGCGACGGGACACTTGAACCTTGAGCCGTACGGGGCAGTATAAAGAACACTCATTGTAATAATTATGTCATATTGTTGACATAGACTTGTATCCCGCAGGATGAATGAATAAAAGTGTTCTACTTTTTATATGTCGTTGTTATATATAAAGCCGTACAGGAAATAATGCCCAATACATTGAATAAAGACAAAAATAAGCAAGAGTATATAGATGAATGTGCAGTAGCCCGACGTGCCTTGATCCTTGAACAGCAAGCGGAAAGGCGACGGAGGTATAAGCGAAGGGAGGAGGAACGCTCCGAAGGGGACGGTGAGGCCGACGACCACCCACGGAGTCGGGAGGAGTTACTTGCGGAAACCCGCTGCAGGATAGAGTGTACTAAAACTTAGTTGAGGGACTTGAGGGACTTGTCATGCATACCAGAGGCTAGGGAAACTCCACGGAGTGGGGAGGAGGCAAGGGAGGGAGAAGACATCGGGGCTGCCAGGAGTGTCAGAGGGACACCGGGGCACGACGGTCAAGCACCTCTTACAGGATCTAACCCATCCGGAGTAGGACAACAGCCACTAGTAGTAAAAAGACAAGGCATGGCACAAAAACAAAAACATCCAAAGTTCCATGGGGATGGGAAAGAAGACCCTATCCGCCACTAGCGCAGTTGTGAAACAATTTAGGGAGCGAATGGTGTTACCGATCAGGACGAGTGGGTAACACAGTTTCCTGCAACCCTAAGGGGCGTGGCCATTGACTAGTTCTCTGATACGGAGAAGGCTAAAATTAGCACATGGCCTACTTGAAGAAGGAATTTCAAGCGGAGTTTTGTCTCCTAAGAGACGATAATGAGATCGTAGCCGAAATTTACGGCACGAAACAGAGGAAGAACGAGACGGTTCGAACCTACAGCCGGCGGCTCAAAGAGCTGCTAAGAAAAATGGAGAACCAGCTCGCAGACGGACTGAAAAAACGGTGGTTCGTGGAAGGTCTAAAGACGTCTCTTAGACGGAAAATGAAGATTGTACCTCCCTCTTCATATATCGAGGCCTATAATAGGGCAATGGATTTAGAAAGCGAGCAGAAGATGTCCAAGAAAAAGAAATCCTCGTCAGACGACGATTCCTCTTCTGACAAAAGCAGTAGCAGTGATGAAAAGTCTAATCAGAAGGTACGGGCTCTCCAAAAAGATATGGAGCGAATGATGAGAGAGATGAAGGCGACCAAATGAAGTACAAGCAAAGCCGACGAAGGGGATTTATGGTGCACGGACTGCCGCAGTGACGGACACACCAAGGGGTCTTGTTTGAAGAAAGCATTTTGTGATATTTGTCAGATTGCCGGACACCTTACCAAGGAGTGTCCGTACAATATGAGGATCCGTAACCAACAGGTTCTCTTTACGGAACCGTCTGCGCCAGCCGGTACGTCCCAGCTTGCGATCAACAACGTGTCGTTTGGTGGCTATCGGAACAACAGGCGAGGAGGAAGAGGCAATAATAATAATACTAATAATAGAAGCCGAATCCAATACGATGCTAAAGGGCGGCCGATGATACAATGTTGGGCTTGCAACCAATGGGGGCATTTTGCCAGGGACTGTACGGCGGAGGAAGTGCCACAAAAACTTTGCAAGTGGTGCGTTCCAGGGGACCATGACGATGGCAATTATCCAAAATCTAGAGTGAATTTGTTGAATGTAGAAACGAAGGATGTGCTCGCCATAACAAGATCCAAGACGAAAGCGGCCACTTACCCAGATCCTCGTACGGAAAAATGAAAGGCACTGGAGGCACGAGCGGAACTGGAGATGATGTCGACGAACAAGGACGCACATGGGCTTGCAGGTACTTCTCGCTCTGAAGCAGAAACAAATATTATAAACCAATTGCCACAGGTCGAGATACCCGTCAAAATGAAGGATCTCCTGGAAAGTATGCCACACTTGCGGACGACACTTCTGCAATCCGTATTGATAACCTGTTGTGACGTTTTCACACATCGCCCCATTGCAAATGGGGACCCATGTTTTTTTTTGCTCGTTTTGTTCGTTTTCGCTTTGCTTTTTCTAGGGTTTTGTTAGTTTGTTAGTTGTCTGGATTTAGGGTCAAGCCTTAGGGTTCTAATTACCGTCTTTTCGGACCAAAATCCAGTCAGTTTTGGGGCTTTTGAGTTTCCTTTTCTAGAATGCAAATTTTGAATGCAATGAATTTGCCAGAATGGTCTAATTTTCAATTGGAATGTTCATGCAGAGCTTAAACTTGTCTAAGTGTTGAAGATGAAATGTGAATTTTTGTCCAATTGAATATTTTTGACCAAATTTTGACTTTTTTGAATTTTGATCCTGGGCATTGGAATTGATTTGTTTTCGCCTCGTGAAGTGTTAAAATGTGAAAAATCTTGTTATTTTGGCCTGTAGGAGCAAAATCGCTCCTGTCCCTCAGTGAAGGACGGGAGCTCAATCTCAAATATCTCATCATTCTTGCAGAGTCCAGACAAATTTTACGTTCAAAAACAAGGAAAAACATGAGATAAATGCGTTGAATATAAATTGAAGATTTTTGGGACGTCCATAACAGTGCTAAATGCCTAAATCGCTCCTGTCCCTCAGTGAAGGACCGGAGCTACAAATCCAATTTTGCTTTGTCCTTGCAAGATTTTAACGTCTTGACGATGTGAAAAGGTCCAAAGAGGTGCATTTTATCAAATGAATATAACTTGAAGTGCTGTCGGGGAGATCAACAGGGTAGCAAGTCCGGCTTGAGTGAGGTCCTGATCCTGAAATTTGGCTAAGTCTGGAATGTCCTGATCCTGAAATTTGACTAAGTCTGGAAACTGAAAAACCTCCAAAAACTAGATTTTGCAATATAACTCCTGGAGGTCTGAAACCACTCTCAAACATCCTGAAAGTATATATGGAATATAACTTAAAGTATAAGAAAGAAGAAACATAGAAGGAAATGTCACATCATCTTCATTTTCACATCATCATTTTCATCTCTTACATGCGATTTGAGGAAGACAAAGGAGAAATGCGATTTGGAGTATGCAAAGGAAGGCGCCAAGATCATTCAAGGGGAGGAGCGAATTTCAAAGGGAGAAGTGCTAAGTTGTGTTCAAGGAGGTGCGAATTTATATCCAAAGGAAGGCGTTAGTACTATCCAAGGAAGTGCGAACTTGTCCAAGGCATTGGAGATCACGTCAATGACATATCAAAGATGGCGAAATTGCTAACTTGAAGAAAAGATCACGTCCAAGGCTTGAAGGGTGGCGAAGTTGATAAGAGGAACGTTCTTTTGAAGATCACATCAAGACTATCGAATTTCAAATTTTGCCTAGGCGAATTCCTTTATTTTGCATTTTAGAGTTAAGCTCTCAAGTAAGGTATGGCAAGATCTCTTGTTTTAATTTCAAATTTTGATCGTCATTGCCTTAATTTTGAATTTTGAAATTTTGTTTTGCCTTAGCTCAGTTGTTTTTAGGAAATGATTAATAAAGGACTTATCATTAAGTTTCCTAAAATTTGCTCTCTAATTTATGTTATGTATTGCAAAATCATGTTACTAATTTTGAAATGTTGTGTAGGCATCAAATGGAGATCTCTTCAAGGAAAATCAAGCCAGATCAAGGACGGTCTTCGCCAGGACGGTCTTCGCCAGGACGATCAAGCCAAGGCATGGGCGACCTCTTCCAATCCAGCGTTCCAAGGCGAGGTACATCATCTTCCTGCACATCAAGGACGCAAGGAGTTAGAACAAGGGCTCGTTGAAGAAGCAAAATAGATCCAGAGGAATTAATTAAAGCAAGTTTCTCAACAATATCAAGATGAATATCCACCAAGTTCCAAGTGTCAAATGAGGTGGTGTCCTAGTCATCATTTCTCCAATCAGTGAAGTCCATCTCAGCATGTCCAGATTCAATGTACTTAACTCATGGAAGGTGGCACAAACTCCGATGTACCTACCCCGGCTATCCATTGGTCGATTTTTCTAAAAGGGACATGTGTCCAAGCAATACAATTTTATCATTGGTCAAGCATTAAATGTTATGTAATGGTTGTAACAAACCCTAATTAGGGTTTTCATTGTAAAATCTTGGCCATTGATCTTGAATTGATCTAAGCCATCAAATTGTATTGTGGGCACTATATAAGCCCAGGCATTTCATTTTGTAAAGGGGAATTTTAGAGAATTAGAGAGAGTTGTAAATAGTTGAAAGTAGTTAGAGAGTAGAATAGGAGGACAAGGCAAGAAATTGTTGCCATTGATTGTAAACAAACTCCATTTTCATTGAAGTAATGGTGAAATATGACGTTTTTCTTGCAATTTGCATGGTTTCTTGTTGAGTCTTCAATCTTAGATGGTAGATGATTAAATGAATGGAGGGAATGTGATTGATTGATGGTGGAATTCGTACATCCATACTACTAGCAGTTTGTTGATTGCAGACTTGCCTTGCGTAGTCAACTGGATCATTCAGCCTAAGCTCAATTTCAAATTGTTGCCTCTTCATTGATATGCATCAACTTGGATGGTATCTATGCCTGCGGTGATGATTTGAACATCATAAAGCTCCCTTAGAAGATCGCACTAGTCTTGTGTAGATGTTCCATTGATGTCAAAACAAGATCTAGTTAGAGTTTCACCAAAAATCAAGTCATTGCTCCTACATTCTTAGTATTAGGATTAGATCCTCTCTTCGCCCTTATCCTTTTTCCATTTTGTAATCTAAGTTAGTCAGAGCCTGTGTCCAGCAAAGCAGATCGGAAGTTCAATGTAAGTCCCCTTGTGATTCCAGCAAATCACATCATACCACTGGAGCTTGTCCACACGTGGAGACCCCACTAAATGAACCTTGGAGTCTACCTAACTGATCCTTTACGCGAATCTTCAGCAGTTAGAGACTATTTTCTCAAGAGAGGATAAGATGCCTTTAGGTATTTTATTCTGTGTATGATTGTGTACAAAATACACGTCAACAGAATTGGCGCTAGAAGGAGGGCTTGTACGTGAACTCCAGATTCTATCACTTCAAATTTACGGAGGTTATCTCAAGAGCTTTTGTCCCTCCTCCCGCGCACAACAGAATTGGCGCTAGAAGGAGGGCGAGCATTTGAACGTCAGATCCTGAGGAGCGCCTGACAGTGAACACGAACTCTTGAATCCAAGGAAGATCAGTGGAAAGTTTTTTCTCAAACAAAAAAGGAAGGTGATCGCTGGATCGTCAGTTGGACTTACGCAAGAAGGAATCAAGCTGGAACCAGTTGAACGTTCAAGTTGAATCCGAGATATTCAAGATCTCTCTTATTCCAGAAAATCCAAAAAAAGTGAAAAATAGAAAATCCAAAAAAAGTGAAAAATAGAAAATCCAAAAAAAAGTGAAAAATTGAAAATCCAAAAAAAATCAAAAAATCAAAAAATCAAAAAAGAAAGATTTCTCAATGGAGCGGCAACAGTTTCACGAAGAGCAACAAGTTGATTTTCCTGAACTTTGGTGGAGGTTAGATACGCAACTTTATCCACGAAGATTGTCCGAGTTTGCAAGACCAGGGCAGTGTCGAGTTCATGAGACAGAGGAACATGATGAGATGCATTGCTTGAAGTACTTATCAAGGATGGAATCGGCAGCACAGGGAAAAATCTTCTTTTGGGATGTCCCTAGGCCAAAAACGGAAGAAGGCAACTTCAGTGTCCCAGAGACTAAAGATCCTCTTCTAAGCTTCATGTGGATGATCGAGAGTCAACTCGTTTTGGATGGTGAAATGCGTCTTGAAAACATATTGCTACCATTGTGGTGTAGAATTCACAACTCACCTCACTCGGAATTTACTTGCTCAGTATGTGAAATGGCTATCAATCAAGTCAGAAACCAGTTTGGAATGCCAACTTTGTCCGAGGAAGAATGCATCATGAACAAATCTTGGAGTGCACATCTCGCAGCCGAATTCAGGAGAACCTATGAACAGGACATTGCTCCAGCATCTGAATGTGAGAAGGATCAAGTGTACGTTGACGATACCAATGCACCTGATGATCAATGTATTACAATGAATAGCCTGCCATGCCTTGCACCTGAAAAGGAATACTATGAAACAAAAGTTGAAGAATCAGTTGAAAATACTCAAACAAAGGAAGATCTAGGAGTTGAACAAGCAACTAAAGGAAAGGACGACTCATTCCTTGAAGAATTCTCACTTATGCTACAAAAGGAGATCCTTGAAATTGAATTGCAGGAGTTTTCAAATGGCCTCATTGAAGAAGACAATCAAGTTGAGAATTTGAACAAAGAGATACAAATCATCATAAGTGAGCCCAGATATGAAGAACAATTCAAAGGGGCGCTTGAAGATTTCATCACTCTTATGCTATTTGAGGAAACATTGAAGGATCTTGTAGAGGAAACACAAATGGAATTACTGCCAAATTTTTTTCTAGATAAGCAAGTTACTGGGAGTGATATGATCCACCATCAGCTCCGACCTCCCGAGACTATACTTGAAGAAGAAAGGCCACTTGAGATTATCTTTGATCCACTAGAGGAGATGTTTGAAGATCAGTCCATCAAGGAGACTCTCATTTTTGAAGATATGCTAACAAAATTTCATGAAGATGCCTGGTTTATGCAAGATATCTCAGTGAAAACAAAGAATCTTGAGCTATTCGAGGGGGCGCTGAGCTTGTTTCAAGAGGAACTTCCTAATCAAGATCAATATGTTGTGGATACTCGTGGAATGATTCGTCATCAATGGCGACCTCCTGAAGCGGCTGGTGACCTCGCTTTCAACAATACAGTTCCGTCTGAGCCTGAAATATGCCAGGTTGTTTCTTTCCTTAATCCTAGCCTTGAAAGTTATTATGATTTTGATTATGGGGATTTTGGGAAAACAAATTGCATTTGGATTGATCATGGTCCTAACGAATTACCTCAGTTGATCATTTTGAGTGAAAACTTGCTTGAGTATGAGAGATGCATGGTGAGAGTTTGCCTTTCTGTATTTAAGGATGAATTTGCCCGATTGAGAACCATCACGTTTGCCATGCTCCTGTTGCACAACCTGAGAAATCATGTAAAGTCATGTACATATTTTGCTTCTTTGAGTCGTGTCGAGTCTAGGAATCTTGTATATAGGTTTAGAGTAGGTTTTCTTTTCGCGTTTTAGGTTAGAGGTCTTTTGAGCCTTGTTCTTGATTTGCCTTGAGTCATTTGACTCATGATCTAGTGTGGCTCAGGTAGTTTAGTAGTTTTCTTTTGGTGTGCGTTTTAGTTTAGTTTGCTTTGGGTCGGTTTGTCGGTCGGTTTGCTTTAGTTTAGGTGTCTTGAGTGGGAGTCTCCATCTTGTGAGAAAGGCGTTTGTGTTGTTGCCCGCACGCTGGCAATATCCTGGATCTTATGTTAGACTCATTTCTTAGATATCTATTCATGAAGTGCTCGGAATCCGAGGTTGTTCCTCTTCAGCTTTATCATCTGATCAGGACCTGTATTTGACTTGGAAGGGAATCATTTTCTGTGTCTTGATGCCGACATCTGTTGATTACTATATCTTCACACATTAATAGACTCCGAGTCATTATGGTTTTCAGGCAAAGCTGTGATTGGTGAAAAATCTAAAATCTAGCTTCAGCGCCACCGCAATCCTCAAACCCTAGTAAGCTTCACTGCTTACGAGCCAAAGGAATTGACGAAGAGAAAAAGCAATATCTAAAGGAAAAAATGAGAAAAAAAAGAGAAAACGAAAAAGAAAAATGAGGAGAAAAATGAAATGAAATGAAATATCAAAATTGGCTAAAGGGAATATGCGAGTAACTCCATCGGGGCTATAGACGCCTGACTGGCAATGGAGCAATATTCATGAGCTTGCGGTGATAACCTCGTCGGGACTATGGACGTCTGACTGGCAGCGAGGCTCTATCCAGGATGCTTTTGAAGTTCAGATATACTACGTAGCCTATCACAGGGGAACCTGAAGGTTATAGTTGTCTTGTCGAGAGGAATAAATACACTTGCACACACCTGGGTAATCAAAGACTAAGTGTCTAGATTTGGTTAAAGATTCTCCTTCTACTTTGAGTGCATTTTCTAATCTCTTGATGAGCTTGGTTGAATTTTCCAGAGGTTCTAGGTGTCGATTGAGTCTTTATCTCTGAAATGTTTTTCAACATTTATTCAAGGTGGCGCTAGATGTTGTGACGTTTTCACACATCGCCCCATTGCAAATGGGGACCCATGTTTTTTTTTGCTCGTTTTGTTCGTTTTCGCTTTGCTTTTTCTAGGGTTTTGTTAGTTTGTTAGTTGTCTGGATTTAGGGTCAAGCCTTAGGGTTCTAATTACCGTCTTTTCGGACCAAAATCCAGTCAGTTTTGGGGCTTTTGAGTTTCCTTTTCTAGAATGCAAATTTTGAATGCAATGAATTTGCCAGAATGGTCTAATTTTCAATTGGAATGTTCATGCAGAGCTTAAACTTGTCTAAGTGTTGAAGATGAAATGTGAATTTTTGTCCAATTGAATATTTTTGACCAAATTTTGACTTTTTTGAATTTTGATCCTGGGCATTGGAATTGATTTGTTTTCGCCTCGTGAAGTGTTAAAATGTGAAAAATCTTGTTATTTTGGCCTGTAGGAGCAAAATCGCTCCTGTCCCTCAGTGAAGGACGGGAGCTCAATCTCAAATATCTCATCATTCTTGCAGAGTCCAGACAAATTTTACGTTCAAAAACAAGGAAAAACATGAGATAAATGCGTTGAATATAAATTGAAGATTTTTGGGACGTCCATAACAGTGCTAAATGCCTAAATCGCTCCTGTCCCTCAGTGAAGGACCGGAGCTACAAATCCAATTTTGCTTTGTCCTTGCAAGATTTTAACGTCTTGACGATGTGAAAAGGTCCAAAGAGGTGCATTTTATCAAATGAATATAACTTGAAGTGCTGTCGGGGAGATCAACAGGGTAGCAAGTCCGGCTTGAGTGAGGTCCTGATCCTGAAATTTGGCTAAGTCTGGAATGTCCTGATCCTGAAATTTGACTAAGTCTGGAAACTGAAAAACCTCCAAAAACTAGATTTTGCAATATAACTCCTGGAGGTCTGAAACCACTCTCAAACATCCTAAAAGTATATATGGAATATAACTTAAAGTATAAGAAAGAAGAAACATAGAAGGAAATGTCACTTATACTTAAATGTTATATTCCATTAAAATTGTCCTGATTGAGAGTGCGAAAAGTCAAATTTCGCTCGTGTCCTTCTCCAAGGGTCCAGAGCGAAATGCGCTCGTGTCCCTCTCCAAGGGACCAAGGCGAATCGCTCGTGTCCCTCACCAAGGGACCAGAGCGAAAATGCTTAGTTAGGCCATTCCTGACCTTGTTTGGACGAATCGAGACATCAAAGGCATGGTGAAGGACGAAATGAGCATGATAGAGCATCCAGACTTGATCAAAAACGATGAAATGATGAAGTTTTGCCTAGAGGGTCAAATTCGCTCCTGTCCCTCACTGAAGGACCAGAGCGAAGTTCTTCATAAGGTACGATCTGGGCAAAGATCAAGCAAATTTTATGTTCGAAGGCAAGAAAGGAGGTCAATCGAACCCGTTGAAGACAAATTGAAGATTATCAAACGTCAACAAAGGACCAAAATGCTTAAGTTCGCTCCTGTCCCTCAGGGAGGGACCAGAGCGATTTTTGTTATAGATGATTTTCTCGCCAAATTTCAACCGATCTCAAGGCATGAATGAATGAAAGGAGGCATTGCGAATCCGTTGAATATAATTTTCGAAGGTGATGAAGTGAAATGAGGCCCACAAGAGCAAAATCGCTCCTGTCCCTCAGTCAGGGACCAGGGCGATGAGGTACGTATCTTCCCACTTTTTCATTTTTGGGCGCTAAACAAATATTTTTGAATTTATTTTAAATGCTAAAAATCGATAATCTTTGAAAATTCAATTAAAATGGCATTTAAAATTTGCGCAAAACATTAATTAATTATTTTTGCCTTGTAAAAAAAAAAAAAAATCGAATTTATTAATTAATAAACAAGGAAATTTAATTAATTAATTATTGTTTGCAATAAAAATGGAGCGCTTGAGTTTATTTTATGAAGGTCGGCCTTTGTTATTTATTAAAAATCATTTATAATTGCTTTATTATTAGTTTATTACCAAGTCGGCCTTAAGGTAAGTATGAGGTGAGCGCTATAAAGGGAGGGTGAAAATCTTCATTTTCACATCATCATTTTCATCTCTTACATGCGATTTGAGGAAGACAAAGGAGAAATGCGATTTGGAGTATGCAAAGGAAGGCGCCAAGATCATTCAAGGGGAGGAGCGAATTTCAAAGGGAGAAGTGCTAAGTTGTGTTCAAGGAGGTGCGAATTTATATCCAAAGGAAGGCGTTAGTACTATCCAAGGAAGTGCGAACTTGTCCAAGGCATTGGAGATCACGTCAATGACATATCAAAGATGGCGAAATTGCTAACTTGAAGAAAAGATCACGTCCAAGGCTTGAAGGGTGGCGAAGTTGATAAGAGGAACGTTCTTTTGAAGATCACATCAAGACTATCGAATTTCAAATTTTGCCTAGGCGAATTCCTTTATTTTGCATTTTAGAGTTAAGCTCTCAAGTAAGGTATGGCAAGATCTCTTGTTTTAATTTCAAATTTTGATCGTCATTGCCTTAATTTTGAATTTTGAAATTTTGTTTTGCCTTAGCTCAGTTGTTTTTAGGAAATGATTAATAAAGGACTTATCATTAAGTTTCCTAAAATTTGCTCTCTAATTTATGTTATGTATTGCAAAATCATGTTACTAATTTTGAAATGTTGTGTAGGCATCAAATGGAGATCTCTTCAAGGAAAATCAAGCCAGATCAAGGACGGTCTTCGCCAGGACGGTCTTCGCCAGGACGATCAAGCCAAGGCATGGGCGACCTCTTCCAATCCAGCGTTCCAAGGCGAGGTACATCATCTTCCTGCACATCAAGGACGCAAGGAGTTAGAACAAGGGCTCGTTGAAGAAGCAAAATAGATCCAGAGGAATTAATTAAAGCAAGTTTCTCAACAATATCAAGATGAATATCCACCAAGTTCCAAGTGTCAAATGAGGTGGTGTCCTAGTCATCATTTCTCCAATCAGTGAAGTCCATCTCAGCATGTCCAGATTCAATGTACTTAACTCATGGAAGGTGGCACAAACTCCGATGTACCTACCCCGGCTATCCATTGGTCGATTTTTCTAAAAGGGACATGTGTCCAAGCAATACAATTTTATCATTGGTCAAGCATTAAATGTTATGTAATGGTTGTAACAAACCCTAATTAGGGTTTTCATTGTAAAATCTTGGCCATTGATCTTGAATTGATCTAAGCCATCAAATTGTATTGTGGGCACTATATAAGCCCAGGCATTTCATTTTGTAAAGGGGAATTTTAGAGAATTAGAGAGAGTTGTAAATAGTTGAAAGTAGTTAGAGAGTAGAATAGGAGGACAAGGCAAGAAATTGTTGCCATTGATTGTAAACAAACTCCATTTTCATTGAAGTAATGGTGAAATATGACGTTTTTCTTGCAATTTGCATGGTTTCTTGTTGAGTCTTCAATCTTAGATGGTAGATGATTAAATGAATGGAGGGAATGTGATTGATTGATGGTGGAATTCGTACATCCATACTACTAGCAGTTTGTTGATTGCAGACTTGCCTTGCGTAGTCAACTGGATCATTCAGCCTAAGCTCAATTTCAAATTGTTGCCTCTTCATTGATATGCATCAACTTGGATGGTATCTATGCCTGCGGTGATGATTTGAACATCATAAAGCTCCCTTAGAAGATCGCACTAGTCTTGTGTAGATGTTCCATTGATGTCAAAACAAGATCTAGTTAGAGTTTCACCAAAAATCAAGTCATTGCTCCTACATTCTTAGTATTAGGATTAGATCCTCTCTTCGCCCTTATCCTTTTTCCATTTTGTAATCTAAGTTAGTCAGAGCCTGTGTCCAGCAAAGCAGATCGGAAGTTCAATGTAAGTCCCCTTGTGATTCCAGCAAATCACATCATACCACTGGAGCTTGTCCACACGTGGAGACCCCACTAAATGAACCTTGGAGTCTACCTAACTGATCCTTTACGCGAATCTTCAGCAGTTAGAGACTATTTTCTCAAGAGAGGATAAGATGCCTTTAGGTATTTTATTCTGTGTATGATTGTGTACAAAATACACGTCAACATAACCCCAGTCGGCCGAGCAACACATGGAAGGGACAACCTTGGCGAGACGGCGGCAGACCCATTAGCCCTGACGATCAACAATGGTAGACACCTAGCAGTGGTGGAAATGGGTATACTGGGTACCATCTTGACCGACACCATTGTCGACGGCGGGCCGGGAGTAAATGTCTCGCCAGAGGAAACATGGAAAAAATTGGGCAAACCTACTCTCTGGCCGTCCACCTTTAATTTATTGGGAGCAGACCAACACGACATCAAGTCGCTTGGCACACTCATGGCGCAGCTAGTAACGATCGGAACATAGCCGTTCGTCTTGAACTTTGTGGTCATCCCATTGAAGAAGAAGGGATATGATGCCATCCTTGGCAGAGGCTGGCTGGTGGCGGCAAAAGCAAACCCCAATTGGAAAAAGAACACCTTGTCCATGGAAAAGGCCGACAGAAGATATATCATTGACCTCAAAACCCAACTATTCAGTGAAGAGTTGGCATCAGAGTTAGAGTCCGATGGGGATGACGGTACGGATGAAGGGAAGGATGGCAGGGAACCAAATGACGAAGGCATCTTAGGAATTCAAGCCTATTCTGAGGATGAGACGGATTCTTTGAGAGGGCTCTTCCATTGGCAAATGGAAGACTGAATTATTGTACGGGTGCAATGTGCTGGAGATTGAAGAAGAACCTGACGAGAACGAATTCCCGCCAAATTACGGACAATACAAGGAAGGGGATGCCCCTGTGGATGACGCACCAACGCACCAGTTCGACAAGAGTAAGCCCATAAGGTACGAGGAATCCACACTTAAAATTACAAATCTTGGAGAAACTTCAGAACAGAAAAATATTCTGGTCGGCGACGACTGGAATCCGGTCTTGAAGATGGCGGCGTTCAAAATTCTCACAGAGTACAAGGGTGTGTTCCCTAGACGTATAAAGACCTCAAAGGGGTACCACAAGAACTTTGTGTACACCAGATCCCTTTGGTTCCCGGAGCCGTGCCTGTACGGAAGTGGCCATACAGGATGAACAAAAATTATGCTGCTAGGGTAAATGACGAAATTGACCGCATACTCGAAGCAAGAATCATCTTCAAGGTCCAGACCAGTGAATGGGTATCACCCATTGTGATATCCTTCAAAAAGGAGGCCGATCAGATAAGAATTTGTGTAGACTTCAGGTGTTTGAATGCTGTCACAATTAAAGATCCATTTCCCATACCATTCACAAACACCATCCTCGAGGAAGTAGCGGGCCATGAAATTTATTCATTTATGGATGGATTCTCCGGATATAATCAAATTTCCATTGTAGAGGAGGACAAATTGAAGACCACCTTTGTCGTAGAAGATGGCGTCTATGCATACAACCGGATGCCATTCGGGTTGTGCAATGCGCCAGCTACCTTCCAACGGATAATCCTCCATATTTTTGATAAAATGTCTGTAGGAAACTTCAAAGCAATCTTGGACGACTGGTCCATTTACAACATGGAAGAGGCACATCTCGCCGCACTTGGCGAATGCATGGAAAGATGCCGACGAGCCCGCCTCGCCCTAAATCCCAAGAAATGCAGATTTATGGTGCCTCAAGGCAAGTTACTAGGGCACATCGTCTGCAAGGTCGGACTGAAGACTGACCTTGACAAGGTACGGGTCATTGTGGAGATGGAGCCCGATGATGTCACTGGCGTCAAGTCATTTCTTGGACACATTGGGTATTATAGGCGGTTTATTAAGAACTTTGCCCAAGTATCATACCCACTTGATATGCTGACACGAAGGGGGGAGCCGTACATCTTGGGGACGGCCCAAGAAGAGGCTTTCCAAGAGTTAAAGTCACGGTTGGTAGGTGCGCCAATCTTGACATATCTAGACTGGGACAAAGAGTTCCATGTACATGTCGACGCATCCAACTTTGCCATAGGGGCCACACTGGCGCAGGTTGGCAGCCACAGGCTGGACCACCTAGTGTATTTTGCAAGCCGACTTTTGTCAAAAGCAGAGAAGAATTACAACACGACGGAGAGAGAAGCCCTCGGGATGGTATACTCCGTCCAGAAATTCCGACAATACCTATTGGCGACACCATTCACATTTTATGTGGATCACCAGGCGTTGATGTACCTGGTGAACAAGACAATCATCCAGGGGCGGATTAGTCGATGGCTATTGCTGTTACAAGAATTTACATTCAACATCATTGTTAGACCTAGCAAGAGCCATGTCATCGCCGACCAGCTATCACGGATCAAGTCTGGAGAGCTGGCTGAAGGTGTTGACGAGGATTTTCCGAACGCCCATCTCTTCCACATTGCCGTCCTTCCTGCTTGGTACATGAGTGTGGGCGAATACCTGTCAACTTCAAAATTTCCTAAGGAAATGTCATCAGGCGAAAGACGAAAACTTGTACTAAGAAGCAGAACGTTCCAACTTATAAATGGCCTTCTCTACAAGATGGGACCTGACCAGATCCTACGACGATGCGTCTTGGAAAAGGAAATCCCAAGAGTCCTGAGAGAAGCACATGAAGGGGTCGTAGGAGGACACATGGGACCGGACACGACAACAAGGAAAGTCTTACTAGCAGGCTTATGGTGGCCGACAATGCATAATGACGCCAGAGAATGGGTGACAAGTTGTGATACATGTCAACGCGCTGGATGACCGTTAAAGAGGGATTTTATGCCACTCAACCCGTCGAATGTTCAAGAGCTGTTCGAAAGATGGGGGTTGGACTTCATTTGTCCGTTGAAACCAAGCCGGGCCCGACGATGTAGATACATTGTCGTGGCGACCAAATACTTGACCAAATGGGTCGAAGCGAGGGCCTTGGCAGACAACTCCGCCGATAGTACGGCGAGATTCATTTATGAACAAATTATCACCTAGTACGGAATACCTTTACAGTTGACAAGTGATAGAGGAGGGCACTTCGTAAACCACATTATCCGGCTGTTGACAACCGAATTCAAAATTTTCCATTCTCTATCAAGTCCGTACTGTCCTTGGGCAGACGGCCAGGCTGAGGCGACCAACAAAATCATGGTGTCAGTAATTTATAAGTCCTACGGGGTTGAGAAGGAAGACTGGGAGGAGCGTCTACCATCGGTACTTTGGTCGTACCGAACAACTTACAAGGTAACCACTGGGCAGACACCATTCCAATTAATGTACGGCCAGGAGGCTGTGGTGCCAGTGGAATTCATGGTGCCAAGTCTCAAAATTGCCATTGACAACAGGTTAGGCGACATGGAAAGCCTCCGGGAGAGACTATACGCCCTGAATAAGTTGGATGAAAGACGGACGATGGCACAGTGGGCGACGGAGACAGCTCAGTAACGACGGAAAGCCTGGCACGACAAACATTTAAGAAGGATGCAGTTCACCCCGGGGCAATTGGTATTGAAGTTTAATGGTTGAAATGAAATTAAGCCAGGCAAGTTCAGGGTAAAATGGCTAGGTCCCTTTAAGATTCGCGAAGTTGGTGTGAACGGAGCCGTCAAGCTGTGGACGATGGACGAGATGGAGGTGCCTGATGCTGTAAATGGCTCCAAGTTGAAAATCTATCACCAACAGAGGCAAGAGACGAGGTCCGCCCAGGCGGACAGGTAAGTGCGGTCGTATGGAAATGATCGTACGGTAGGTCCGTATGACCCCGTACGGTGTCGTAGGAAAGAAAACGGAAAATTAAAAAGTTAAAAAATATAAAAATGCTGTCGTACGGAAATAACAGTACAGTAGGTTCGTACGGCCGTATGGTACATAATTTTTAAATTTTTAAAAAAAAAATAATTAAAAAAAAAAGCCAAAAAAATCCGTATGGTCGTATGGAATTGATGTTAATTTTTTTAAAATCGGTACGGTCGTACGGAAAAGGCCGTACGGATGTACGAAATTGAGTAAAAAAAAGAAAAAAGATAAAGAAAAAAGGGACGTACAGAAAAAAGTTAAAGTTATTTTTTTGTCATTAAGTGTTTTATATGGCATGAATACTCAGGAAATTGCCAAGTTAGAAAATTGTCGGGTTATAAAGACGTCCGTACAAACAAATCAGCTACTTGCCAGTTAGAAAATTGTTGGGTGATAGCTGTACAATCAAATCAGCCGTACCACATTAGCAAGGCAAATCCGTACAAAACAAAAGACAGTTAAGACTCAAAACAATTACAAATCGAACCCCAGACAAGGAATTTTTATTTTATTTTGATTAATGGCGACTGAACCTAGGGGATTGAAAAAGCTAGACTGGAGGAAGAAATTGCAAGAAAGAGGAGCAAACCAAGAAGGTTGCCAGAGAGAAACCTGCTCTAGCAATGGGCGACCAAGACAAGGGTAAAGCAATTGCACAGGATGCAGGAAAGGGAAGAGTTACGCAGGTCACCGTAGATACAATTCTATTTCAGGGTTTGGCTGGAACGGTGTGCAGGCAATGGTGGGAAAATGCCACAAGCCTGTCAGATATTGAAGTAAAAATTGAATTAGCAAGAGCTAGGGTCCATGATGCTATTCAGATGCCCATTTTTAATATTAAGGAATTCGAACCCTGCCTACAACAAATGATTAAAACATATGATCCTGAACTTCGCACATCGTCATTCAATTTCCAGCACACTGACATCATTGTTTCATTTAACTCGGATGATTTTGAGAGAGTATTTTGTATTCCTGACAAGGGTAAAAAGATTGACAAAAAGGTAACAAAGTTGTCTGAGGAAAGAAGAACCCAACTATTAAAAGAAATGTGTAGGGACAACTTGACTACAGAAGAATGGAGTCGCATCCTGGATCCGAAGGGAAGAGGTCTGAAGAAGACATTTTTAAAATCTGGCATCTAGCAATGTTTACTTGACGTAGTACAGAGCAGATTGACTGGCGCCAACAGAGCATCAGACGCGGCACTACCTATAATCGCATTGATGGTAGGACTCATAAAGGGCATGGTGTATGATTGGGCTAGTCTACTGTTAGACAGAGCCCACGACTGTATGATGCTGAAACATAAAGTATTTTATATGTCACATCACGCTATCGGATTATTTTTAGATTCCGTGCAGGTATAGGTGCCACCACACTATAGAGGATGGCAGCCGCGGGATAGCATCGACTCCCTTAAGCCAGCTATATTTTATTGGGCAGAGCTGGATGTTTTGACTACCGCCGAGGGACAGACTAGTAGGAAGAGGAGGAGACCGGTCCACGTAGTGGTGTCGGCCAGTGACATGGATTCAGGATGACATAGCACTAGTGAGGAGGAAAGTGAGGGGTTGGATGATTCAGAGGAAGATAGCACCTTCAGGCTTTCACAGACTGAGCAGCCAGTACCGCCACAGGAGACCCCCACCACTCAGACAATATCGTTGGCAAGTGTACCGAGGGGGAGCATCGTGGAATGCCTGGAGGGACAGACTAGTAGGAAGAGGAGGAGACCGGTCCACGTAGTGGTGTCGGCCAGTGACATGGATTCAGGATGACATAGCACTAGTGAGGAGTAAAGTGAGGGGTCGGATGATTCAGAGGAAGATAGCACCTTCAGGCTTTCATAGACCGAGCAACCAGTACCGCCACAGGAGACCCCCACCACTCAGACAATATCGTTGGCAAGTGTACCGAGGGGGCATTGTGGAATGCCTGGAGGGGGAGCTGGCAGGATCGGCCAGGTGGTATTTACTCCAACATTCTTGACTGTCGGAGGAGAGGGAGGACCATTAGCATCATCTGAAGTCACAGTGGGTACCATCTCTACCATCCCCATACCTGGGTTTGGTCAGATGCATCCTCGGCCTCCACCAGTCCAGCCATCGCCAGTCACAGCCAAGATGACGACACCAGCGAGTGCACCAGTACGCATGCCCGTCATTCTGATGGAACCTAGGACAGAGGAGGCTCAGAGGACGGTCGAGGAGAGGTCGGCGAGGGACGATGTCGATTCATGGCTAGACAGATATGCAGCTCTACCTTCATCCCCACGCAGGCAGGCACCACCCACACCTTCCTACCCTTGTATTCCTTCACCTCTAGGGGTTATCGACTTGGACAGTGGCACTAGAAAGCAGGGCGATAGAAAGACACCGCTGGTGGAGGAGGGGGCGGTATCACCGCAGCAGCAGCATCAGGTTGGACGAATTGGAGAGGGGAGACCTACTACCATGGTGCAGTTCTTAGCCAGGAAGGAGGAGGAGGTTCAGTTATTGGTTGCCTCGACAGTAGAGGAGTCTGTCAGACAACTCACTTTGCGGAGACTCCTTGCGTTTGCTACATCTGGAGTAGCAGTGACATTTCAGTAATGTTTTGAGCAACATGGATGGCCGACGCTTGATCTTTCAGAGATGCGAGCAGAGTGGCAGAGCCAGGAGGTGGCCGGAGGGAGTCAGACACAGTTTGTGGTCAGATGGATTGAGTAGGCTGTACGAGATAGGTATCTCGAGCTTCGAGAGACTCAGCTCAGGGCGGATAGGGCTCAGAAGGAGCTGGCCACTCACATCCCTGCATTGGAGACAGAGTTAGAGCAGCAGCACACCCATGCTAGGAGTACAGATGAGATCGTTGCCACCGTGAGAGGAGAATTGAGTGCCGTGAGGGCAGAGTTGGCAGTGCAGTCAAATGAGAGAGCCTCAGCAGAATCGAGAGTTGCTACCCTGGCAGCCGAGTTGGAGGCGAAGCATCAGGAATTGATGGAGGCAGTGTTTCGAGTGAGGAGTTCTCGAGAGCGGCAGTTGCAGGCTGAGCAGGACCTCCGATACCGGACCGACCAGGTGGTACAGCTTCGGGAGGAGTTGGCAGTAGCAGCCCCAACCCCTCCACCATCAGGGACGCCTCCCTTACCCCCTCAGTAGTCTGTGTGTAGTTGTTATTTTGTGGGGTTCATAGTTGTTATCTGTTGTAGGCATATCATTCCCATTTTGTTGTCTGTTGTCCGGAGACGACATTTCTTTTTGGGGGGGATGATGTTGTCGGGTAACTAAGCAATAAGACATTTAATGTAATTAGAATTAATGACGACAATTAACCTGTCGGTTGTCGACACTTGACACCAGGTACCTGACCGGTCACCTTTATATATTAGCGAGTCCTTGGTCATGGGGACAAAGTTAGTATGGTCATTGTCATTGTACTGACATTATTATGAATCAATGAAGATCTGAGTTTCTTTATATTTTGTTATGATGTATTCTGTCATGTCTATTATTTCTGCAATGCATTGAATTACACTTTATTGGCAAAACATTAGCGTTAATCTATGCCCACTCAATTTTTTCAGTTATGTACCCAACCACTATCTCGACTACCTACAATTGTTTGGCATTAATTTGATCCTTCTGGTGGTTGGGAATAGCTGTCCATAACTGACCTGTTTCCCTTTTGTTTCAAAATATCTTGAGTGGGGCCCACAGGTAGTTTTACATTAAACAATTTCAGATTTTTAGGAACTGAACTTCCGGAATTAAATCCAGCTGTGTAATTTTCGAGAATGCATACTTGCTGCATTTTGAATGTTCTTTGGTCTTTGGTCTTGGTGGTGGACTTCAGCTTGAGGTCCAACGTCACTCATCCCAATGCCTGGTTCCGAACTCGTGCTCTCGCATCTTCTTCTCGGTGTCGATCACGATCAAGCCTCCAATCTAAACTTTAGGTTGACACTTTAGCACTTCTTGATGTCGTCCTGCAAACAATCAATTTCACCTTTAATCAATCAATTTGAAAAATTTATTAAATTAATTTGACAAATGTTAAATTTTATTTAACGTCTGGCTTCGTCTCGGTGGAGTTCAGGCTTGAGAAGCTCTTTGTGAAATGTATCTTTTAAATGTCTCTCCTCAAATGTGAACTCCGATTCTTTGTCTTGATTCGCCCTCTAACTTAGACGAAATTTAGGCCTGAGAGGTGAACTGTGAGATGTTAAGTTCAATTTCGAACGCTTCACCTAAAATGTGAGATTTCTTCATATTTTTCTTGCCTTTGTTTATGATTTTCGGGCTTGAGAAACCTCTTGGTGCGACTTGACAAGTTTAAATTGCACTCATTTTGAATTTCGGGCCTAAGGGGCCTTTGTGTGATCTTTTCTTTTGAATGATCTTTGACTATAAAAGAAGACATTCCTCCTTCAACTTAGACCTTTTGAGTTCTTTTTTGGGCCTAAGAGGCAAAAATGAGGACGTAGTTTTTTTCTTCAATTTCGGCTCGGGAGGTTCTTAGGGCAAATTCGAAACCTTTATTCATTTTCGGCTTGTTAATGTGTTGTAATCTTTTCCGGCTTATGAAAGGTTTTCCTCCTAGAAGGCTATTTTGCGAACTTGTTATTTAGCCCCCTTTCTCCTTTTTGGGGTATAAGGGGAGAATGCGCGAATTTGTTTTATTTTGCAAAACATTTAAAATGGCTGAACTTTGCTTTCAAAAACCTCCCCTTGTATTTTCATTTCAATATAAAATTTCGGCAATTTTATGCAAATTTATAATGAACCATGTGATTTTTAGGCTTTGGTCGTTTTCGGCCCTAGAGGCTTATCTTGTGCGATTTTATTTTAGTGATTTTCAGCCTGGAAGCCGATGTCGACAGGCTTTGTGCATTTCGACCTCCTTTGCAATTTTGGGTATCTTGCCTAAGGTGCGTGATTTTAACTTGAATAACTCTCCTTGGGCAAATGAGGTGAAATATCCGATTCATGCTTGGGAGGAGTCGGGCTTAAGAATGGAAATGAACGATTTTGGTTGCCTTATAAAATTCGGGAGATGAATGAGAAATGCAAGATGTCTTCTTTGCTTCATTTTCGGCTCAAATGAGGAGTTTGGGCGAATTGTATTCTTTTAGCCCTAATGGTTTGCGCGATTTTGGAGTGAGTAGGTGACTTCGGGCTCCATGAGGAATTTGCACGATGTAGTTTTGCTTTAGCCTTTCGGCCCTTTTGACCACAATGCATAATTTTTATTGACTTGCAAATCAAACAAAATGTCAAACTTGCACTTCGGCCTTTTATGCCAATTTTGAAGTTTTATAGAGCCTTTATTAATTTTCGGGCTCGATGGTTATTTTGCAAGATTAAGTCAACGATTTATACTTCGGGTTACGAAGGCAATTTGAGAGTCTGTGTCTCGCATTTTGGGCTTTTAGGCCGACTTCAGACTTTTAACGACCTACATTTCGACCTTGTAAGCCGAATTTCAACTTTTGTCATTTTGAATTCCTTCCTTAAAGGCTGATTGTGAAGCTACTCTACGGATTTCGGCTTTGAGATGGCTGAGTGTGCGATTTAGACTTTCTGACCTTTTCCTTGTCCTCTAACTTTCGGGTAAGTTGGCCGAATTTGATTTATAGCCTTCCATTATGGCTATGTAGGCTGATTTCGTTACTTTAATTGGTATTTCGGGCTACTTTCTCCATTTTGGAGGTTTTGAATGATTCTCGGCCTATGAGCTTAAAATGCAAACTCAAACCCCTTATCATATTTGGTCATGTGAAGCCTATTTGCGCGATAGAGTCTCTTTTATATCATTTTCGGCTTAGAATGCCTATGTAATGTCCCCTTCTCAAACCTGATCCTTTTTGCAACCGTTGGTCTCTTTCTAGGAAGCTCGGAGGCCAGTCGGAGGGTAAAATTAGGGTTTCCTATTTTTGAGGAGGTCTTTTTGGATGGGTTCATCGTCGGCTTTTTCTCATGGTTTAGAGGGCTTCGCAACGATGTCTTCATCTCAGTTTTTGGAGCAGTTTTCAGAATTTACTATTTTTAGTAAGTTCTATTTTTGGCAGGGCTCGCGGGGCATCGGGCAATCTCTACATCCTGTTCAGCTAACTCCAGGAGCATGGTCAGGTTCTAGCTTCAGATTTTGGAGTTGTGTGGTCAAGTAACTTTATTTTAATTAAATAATCATTATAATTATAAAGTTGCTTATCCCCCCTTGGCCTAGTCCAACAACTTAAAAACATCACTTAAAAGGGGGACTTTATGGGTGGCGCCCTCATGGAGGATTTAATTAATATTTTATCCTTGGCCAAAGTCAAAAACATGGCGAAACTTACCAAGGTGATATTTTTATATTATTTCATTGATTTTTTGGCTAGGTGTGATGGCGCCATGTTGAGGAGGGGATTAGGGTTTGCCTTGGAAATCGAATTAGGGTTTTGAGGAGGCAAGTGAAGCTATTTATTGGAGTCTTGGGAGGATTGAAGGGATCTTTTGGCAGAATTTGTATTTGGGCAGCCGTCTGGCTCTGGACATGCTTCAAGGAATGGAAGCCTTCTAGCATAGGCATCTCTTCTTGCTTGAAAAATAGCAACTAGGGTGATTATATTCTCTATGTAATTGCATTTAGCCGTAGTTTATCATCAGAGTTTTCATTGTAATCATTTAGGCTTATAGTTCATTCAGTTTTCTGCATCCAGAATTCCCGCGACTAATTTCATGTTTTGTTCACAACCAGAAAATACAAAAAAATTGCATTGTGGGTATTAGTTCTTTGCATTTGCCTCACCTAGGCGTTGCATTTCCTTGGGTTTCAGCAAGTTTGGTTCATGCATTTATTTTTAATGACAAATCGTATTTTGCAGCCAGCCGTACCATTTTAAATGCATTGGAAATCGTGCCATTTTTCATTGTGAGGATTTTGCAGTGTTGTTTGAGTCTTTCGCAGGTTTCCACGTCACCAAGGCATTTTGCAACTAGTTTCCGGAGGAAAGAAGATTGTACGAGGAAGAAATGAGCTGTTGGCAGTGATCCATGGGTTCGCGGCTGAATGTGCAGATTTATGTTGAACCAGAGACTCTCTTCTAAAAGGGGAGTTGTGAAAGAATTTCTTTTGATTGTAATCTGACCAGTAGTACTGGCAGTCTTGAACTGTGATCTTGGTTGTAATTGTCAAGCTAACCAAACTTATCTTATCTACCTCCATCCTATGGTAGCTCCTCTCCCTGTTGGGATTGAAAGCACATCCTGGATGTCGAGTGTCTTTTCAGTTTCTGCAATCAATTAAATTCAAGCATTTAAGTTTCACTCCGTCATATGGTAGCCCCTATCCGTCTGGAGTGGGTAGCACATACTTGGCGTTGAGTTCCTTCCAGTTCTAGATTTCAGGGACCCTCTGACCAATGCTCGCCATCCCGGCGCCATACTGGTTAGAGTTCTTTGCATAAGCAACTAAGACCCTCTGACCAATGCTCGCCATCCCGGCGCCATACTGGTTAGAGTTCTTTTTCATAAGCAACTAAGATCCTCTGACCAATGCTCATCCACACGGTACCATTCTGGTTAGGGTTGCTTCAGCAAATTAAATACTTTTTTCTCAGAACTAATTGATTACTCATATAGTTGTTGTAATTAAGTTGATCAAAAATTTCAAAAAAATTGGCTAGGGATATTTCAGTGGTATCAGAGCCAAGATTCTGCCATCCTGTGAGCAACTTGTCTATGAGTGACAGAGAAAAACGATATTGGGCAAGGGAAGATAAGAAGGTTGGGAAACAATTTCAGTTTCATCAGCCTCCTGAGGGTCAAACAGCCTCAGAAGTCTTGTGGGCTCACTGGGAGTCTTCTCAGGAATCTGATATGGCAGAGGGTGAGAGATCAGTTGGGGGTAATGAGAGGCACACCCACAACAGAGAAGATAGCGGAAAGGAAAGGGAAAGATCTCTGAGTCCCGGGAAGAGGTTTGAAAGAAAGATGGATGCTTTGATGGACATGGTCTCCCTCATGATGGGAAAAATGGGTCAGAACACCACTCCTCAGAATAACTCAGGCCATAGAGGAGAGTATAGTGCTTCCAAACCGCATGATGAGCATGTAGGCCGAATAGTGCCTAATAATACCAACATTTCTTCCAGACCCTTTAAACCCACTTTCCTGGCACCTACAATCAACCAGCCAGATCCCGAGGAGAATGCTTCATTTGTGGAACAGTTGAGACTCGGTAGAGCAGAGTATGATTCTCTGCCTGAAGACATCAAAATGGATATGTCCTATAATGATTTTATGGATCATAAAAGGAAAAACAAAGGACAAGGGAGGTATTATGACCAAAGGAGATCATTCAATCAAGGGGATTTGTACCAAGCTGTCAACAAAGTCATCCTTCCACACTTTGACGGGAGTGAGACTAATTCAGCCCGAGCTTGGATTCAGAAGCTGGATAACTATCTAGCTCTTAGGCCAATGGCAGAAGAAGAAGCGATTAAGTTCGCTACGCTGCACCTGGACGGAGTAGCGCACGAGTGGTGGTACCATGGCCTCATTACTCTTGGTCATCGGTCTATCACAACGTATGATGAGTTCACCACTAGGCTCATCGAGAGGTTTGAGAAGAAGGATCCTGAAATCCATTTCAGAGAGCTTGCTCAACTGAGACAATATAGTACGGTCGAGGCTTACATTGCAGAGTTTCAAAGGCTCTCAGTCATGGTGACTGGAATCACGGAAAGGAGACTGGTGATTTTGTTTAGTGAAGGGTTGACAGAACCTCTCAAAGGTTGGATCAAAGCCTTTGACCCTCCATCACTGCAAGAAGCCATGAAAAAGGCAAGGAACATGGAGTGGGCTGCTCCTAAGGCCAAGTTTCAGTCAAATTCCCCCTTTCAGAAAAGGGATAAGGGAAAAAGGCCTCAGCATAGACCACCCTTGAGACCTCAACACCAAGAGTTCAAGAACCGCAATCCAAATGTTACCAGGTTGGATCCAGAAACCCTGAATGAACTCAGAAGGAAAGGGTTATGTTTTCGGTGTAGAGAAAAATGGTCTCAAGATCATGTTTGTCAAAAGGGGGTTAAGTTCAATCAGATTGAATATTATTCTGCTGGTGAAAGTGGGTCTGATTTATCCGACCAGCAATCTGATTATGAAGAAAGTGAAGGTGATAGAGCCCCAGAAGAATCTGGAGATGAAAAGGAGTGTGGTGGAGTCTTGGCCCAGCTCTCTAGTTTTCAAAGAAACGAATCATTCAAGGTTCGTGGGATGATCAAAGGGCAGCGAATTGTTGCCTTGATCGA
This sequence comes from Cryptomeria japonica, assembly GCF_030272615.1. Classification (NCBI taxonomy): domain Eukaryota; kingdom Viridiplantae; phylum Streptophyta; class Pinopsida; order Cupressales; family Cupressaceae; genus Cryptomeria; species Cryptomeria japonica. Next base: position 661,251,562 of record NC_081406.1, on the reverse strand, counting down.
CACCGGAGCAACACATAACTTCATTGATGAAGTTGTAGTAGCCAAGAAGGGGCTGCAAACTGAAGAGTTTGAAGGGTTCAAGGTCATGGTTGCAGATGGATTTCATATCTCTTGCACCAAGAAGATTTCAAACATGACCATGCAGTTGGGAAACTACGAAGTCAAGGATGACTTCTACGTAGTACACATTGGGGATACTGATGCTGTCTTAGGTATTCAATGGCTGCGATCTCTTGGAGAGATCTCCTTGAATCTGCAAACTATGGAGTTAAAGTTTCAATCAGATGGGAAGAGAGTAGTTCTAAGAGGCATGTCTAATGGAGGTCCGCGAGTGGTGTCATTCAAAAGAATGGCAAGACTGATCCGTCATGATCAAGTTGAATGGGTTGCCGAATGTATGATCCTCCCTGCAAGTCCCATTGAGGCTAAGCGTGATCAACCTCCTGATATCCAGTCTCTGCTTGCAAAGAAGAGTGCAGTTTTTGCCGACTTGCCTCCTGGACCTCCCCCTGAACGGGGTTCAGAACACATTATAGAGCTCAAGGAAGGAGCTAAACCAGTGATCACAACTCCATACCGGTATCCAAAGAGGCAGAAGGATGAAATAGAAAGGAATATTCAAGAACTCCTGGAGATGGGTTTCATTCGCCCAAGCAAGAGTCCCTTTGCTTCAGCAGTAGTGCTTGTTAAGAAAAAAGATGGGACCATGCGCATGTGCGTGGACTATCGTGCTTTGAATCAAAGCACCATCAAAAATAGATACCCCATTCCCATAATTGATGAACTCATTGATGAGTTGCATGGGGCCAAGTTCTTTTCGAAGATCGATCTGAGGTCGGGCTACCACCAGATTCGGATGAGGGGATCTGACGTGGAAAAGACAGCCTTCAGATGCCACTATGGCCATTTTGAATTCCTAGTCATGCCCTTTGGGTTGACGAATGCTCCAGCCACCTTCCAGTCTTGCATGAACCGTGTCTTTCAGAATCAGTTAAGGAAATTTGTGCTGATATTTTTTGATGACATCCTGATTTACAGCAAGACTTGGGATGAGCACCTTAAACATTTGGAGGTAGTGCTTAGTACCCTAGAGTCAGAAAGTTTGTTTGCAAAAGCTTCCAAATGTGAATTTGGAATGGAGGAGTTATTGTACTTGGGTCACATAATCAGTGCTGGGGGAGTAAAGGTGGATCCGGAGAAAATAAAAGCAGTAATGGATTGGCCACCTCCCGAGAACTTGACTCAATTAAAAGGATTTCTAGGTCTATGTGGTTTTTATCGGAGGTTTGTTAAGGGGTATTCCCAGAATGCAGCTCCTCTTACTGATCTCACCAAAAAGGGGGCCTTTGTTTGGTCCGAAAAAGCTCAAGAGGTGTTTGATAAATTTAAGAAAATCATGAGCTCGTGTCCAGTTCTAGCCATTCCAGATTTTTCCAAACCATTTGAGTTGCAGTGTGACGCATCAGGTGAAGGAGTTGGCGCTGTCCTGATGCAAGACAAACACCCTATCGTGTTTGAGAGCAGAAAATTGAGGGGTGTGGAGAGATCCTATTCAATTTATGACAAAGAAATGCTTGCCATTATGCATGCATTAGCCAAGTTCAGGCAGTACTTGGTGGGAAACAAGTTCGTGGTAAAAACAGACCACAATAGCCTCAAGCATTTTATGCACCAGAAGGATTTAAATGAGAGGCAACAGAAATGGGTGAGTAAGCTGCAAGCTTACGACTTTGACATTGAATATGTCAAAGGGAAAAATAATGTCGTGGCCGATGCTCTCTCCAGACGGCCTCATCTTAGCTCATTGTGTGAGCTTACTGCAGATTGGAGAGACATGTTGCTTGCTGATTATGCCAAAAATCAGTTTGCAACCAGCATTTTAGAAGGTACTTTCCATGATGAGAAGTATCAGGTGGTTGAGGGATTGATTCACTATAAGGGAAGAATCTTTTTGGTGGCTGATTCTAAGCTCAAAAGAAAGATCCTTGTGAATTTTCATGACATCCCAGTTGCTGGCCATCAAGGTTTTTTCAAGACCTATAGGCAGATCCGCGAAAGGTTTTCTTGGAAAGGTCTGAAGAAGGAGGTGCAACGCTACATTCAGGAATGTCCTGTTTGTCAAGCGAATAAGAATGAGCATACATTGCCCGCCGGATTGCTGCAACCACTTCCCATTCCCAATCAAAAATGGGAAAGCATTTCAATGGATTTCATCACTGGGTTGCCCAAGGCCCAAGGGAGGGATTGCATTTACGTGGTGGTTGACAGATTAACCAAGTTTGCTCATTTCTTTGCCATTACCAGTACTTTTTCTGCAGCCCAAGTTGCAGATTTATTTTTTCGAGAAGTGTTTAGGCTTCATGGATTGCCAAAGAATATTGTAAGTGATAGGGACAGTAAGTTCCTAAGTACATTTTGGCAGGAAGTCTTTAGAATGAGTGGTACTGTGCTGACTCCAAGCACAAGTTATCACCCCCAAACTGATGGGCAAACTGAAGTTGTGAACAAGTGGCTGGAAGGCTACTTGAGAAATTATGTGTCAGAGCAGCAGAAAGCTTGGGTTAAGTGGCTGCATATAGGCGAGTATTGCTAAAACTCTACCTATCATATGTCAATCAAAATGTCTCCCTTCTTGGCACTTTATGGGTATGAAGCACCCAGCTTTGCAGATTTGGTGTTTGGGGATAGCAAAGCCCCTTTAGCCAAGGATTTATTGCAGCAGAGTCAAGACATAATGAGGTCCTTAAAGGATAATTTGCAGATTGCACAGAATCAGCAGAAGTTATATGCTGATCAGAGACGGGTAGAGCGTTCTTTTGAGGTTGGGGACATGGTCTATCTCCGGTTACAACCTTATAGACAGTCTACTCTCAAGAAGAGTGGAGCTGAGAAGCTGAAACCGTGCTTCTATGGACCATTTAGGGTCATCAGGAAGATTGGGGCTGTAGCTTATGAATTAGAGCTACCTTCAGATAGCAGAGTGCATAACGTCTTCCACGTGTCTCGCCTCAAGAAGGCACTTGGACACAATGTGATTGCTTCTTCACAGTTGCCACCGTTGGACGAAGAAGGACTATTGATTCTAGTTCCCGAGGAGATACTTGATGTCAGAGAACGTTCTTTGAGGAATAGAACTGTCAGAGAATATTTAGTGAAGTGGAAGAACCTACCTTTGGAGGATGCAACATGGGAAAATGATGAGATATTGCAGCATCCTGGGTTGCGATTGCTTGAGGGCAAGCAATCTTGGGGAGGGCGGACTGTAATGTCCCCTTCTCAAACCTGATCCTTTCTGCAACCGTTGGTCTCTTTCTAGGAAGCTCGGAGGCCAGTCGGAGGGTAAAATTAGGGTTTCCTATTTTTGAGGAGGTCTTTTTGGATGGGTTCATCGTCGGCTTTTTCTGATGGTTCAGAGGGCTTCGCAACGATGTCTTCATCTCAGTTTTTGGAGCAGTTTTCAGAATTTACTATTTTTAGTAAGTTCTATTTTTGGCAGGGCTCGCGGGGCATCGGGCAATCTCTACATCCTGTTCAGCTAACTCCAGGAGCATGGTCAGGTTCTAGCTTCAGATTTTGGAGTTGTGTGGTCAAGTAACTTTATTTTAATTAAATAATCATTATAATTATAAAGTTGCTTATCCCCCCTTGGCCTAGTCCAACAACTTAAAAACATCACTTAAAAGGGGGACTTTATGGGTGGCGCCCTCATGGAGGATTTAATTAATATTTTATCCTTGGCCAAAGTCAAAAACATGGCGAAACTTACCAAGGTGATATTTTTATATTATTTCATTGATTTTTTGGCTAGGTGTGATGGCGCCATGTTGAGGAGGGGATTAGGGTTTGCCTTGGAAATCGAATTAGGGTTTTGAGGAGGCAAGTGAAGCTATTTATTGGAGTCTTGGGAGGATTGAAGGGATCTTTTGGCAGAATTTGTATTTGGGCAGCCGTCTGGCTCTGGACATGCTTCAAGGAATGGAAGCCTTCTAGCATAGGCATCTCTTCTTGCTTGAAAAATAGCAACTAGGGTGATTATATTCTCTATGTAATTGCATTTAGCCGTAGTTTATCATCAGAGTTTTCATTGTAATCATTTAGGCTTATAGTTCATTCAGTTTTCTGCATCCAGAATTCCCGCGACTAATTTCATGTTTTGTTCACAACCAGAAAATACAAAAAAATTGCATTGTGGGTATTAGTTCTTTGCATTTGCCTCACCTAGGCGTTGCATTTCCTTGGGTTTCAGCAAGTTTGGTTCATGCATTTATTTTTAATGACAAATCGTATTTTGCAGCCAGCCGTACCATTTTAAATGCATTGGAAATCGTGCCATTTTTCATTGTGAGGATTTTGCAGTGTTGTTTGAGTCTTTCGCAGGTTTCCACGTCACCAAGGCATTTTGCAACTAGTTTCCGGAGGAAAGAAGATTGTACGAGGAAGAAATGAGCTGTTGGCAGTGATCCATGGGTTCGCGGCTGAATGTGCAGATTTATGTTGAACCAGAAACTCTCTTCTAAAAGGGGAGTTGTGAAAGAATTTCTTTTGATTGTAATTTGACCAGTAGTACTGGCAGTCTTGAACTGTGATCTTGGTTGTAATTGTCAAGCTAACCAAAGTTATCTTATCTACCTCCATCCTATGGTAGCTCCTCTCCCTGTTGGGATTGAAAGCACATCCTGGATGTCGAGTGTCTTTTCAGTTTCTGCAATCAATTAAATTCAAGCATTTAAGTTTCACTCCGTCATATGGTAGCCCCTATCCGTCTGGAGTGGGTAGCACATACTTGGCGTTGAGTTCCTTCCAGTTCTAGATTTCAGGGACCCTCTGACCAATGCTCGCCATCCCGGCGCCATACTGGTTAGAGTTCTTTGCATAAGCAACTAAGACCCTCTGACCAATGCTCGCCATCCCGGCGCCATACTGGTTAGAGTTCTTTTTCATAAGCAACTAAGATCCTCTGACCAATGCTCATCCACACGGTACCATTCTGGTTAGGGTTGCTTCAGCAAATTAAATACTTTTTTCCTCAGAACTAATTGATTACTCATATAGTTGTTGTAATTAAGTTGATCAAAAATTTCAAAAAAATTGGCTAGGGATATTTCAGCCTATTTGCGCGATTCTCATTGTTTGTGATTTTTTTGACAAATGTGAGGATTTCACGAAGTATACTTCTGGCTTCACATCGCACTTTCTCCTTCGGGCAAATATAACAAAAAGACGGGGGTCCCCTGAAACAGGGGTGTGTGTGTGCAGAACGCACAACAAGTTGGTTGTCATTGTCAGTTGCAAAAGAGATCAAAGGTGCATTGGCCATGGTCTAGTAGAGTGTGGTATTGTGTGAGAATTGTAGACAAACAATTATTTTTGGAATGTGATTGGTATGCAGGTTTCTACAGACATTGTCCAACATTGTTACATGTCATATTGCTGCTGTTATACTGCTGCCCATTAACTTGTAGAAATTTGACTGTGTGTGTGTGTGTGTATACATATATATATATGTATATGTATGTGCATGTGTATATATGTATATGTATGTGTATATATAGCAAAGTTCTCAGACTCGGACTCAGCTCTAACTTGGCAAGGCTGACTCGACTCGTGACTTGGCTCGGACTCGGCAACGACTCGGCAAAATAAGAAAGCCCTTGAAATTTAGAGATTTTTAACGATTTAAAACTTGTTTCATACACCCATTATTGAATTAAGCTTAAAGACACTATAACATCATCAAATAGAAGCTAATTTGATCACATACATAAACATACATCCATCACATGCGTAGAAATGTAAATTGTAGCTGAAGGAATTAGAAAACATAGATATATAGAGTTATAAATGTTGTTCAATGTATATAAAATCCACGACTTCAAATGTTCCCAAACATATATCTAACTGTAAAGTGTAAACAAAAACAAGTCTATGGCTCAGGCTCTGGCTTAGCCTCGTCTATCTGCCTCCTAGAAAGGCATCTAAGGTAGGTCCTGGATGACTGAGTAGCCATAGTCTCTACCTGTGATGTGCCAGTCTGAGTAACCATAGGTGTTGTGCCTGTTCGTGCTCTATCCTCCTCCTCTGCCATAGCCACAGCCTCAGCCTCTCTGTCTGCCTGGTCAACCCACTCAAGGTCCTCATCAGTGAAGACTGGATAGGTGGACTCAGTGAGCCAATCGGACTCGGGGGCGACTTCCTCTAGAGTGATCAGAGAGGAGTCAACGTCCAAAATCTGTCTGGTCCTGAGACGGAGGTTGTAATGAACAAAGACTAGATCATTCAACCTCTCCACAGACAATCTATTTCGCCTCTTCGAGTGGATGTGCTCGAACATGCTCTAGTTGCGCTCACATCCAGAAGCGCTGCACGGCTGGCTCAATATGCGGATGTCAATTTTTTGAAGGTTTGGGGTTGAAGGCCCAAACATTTGCCACCATCTATCTGAGATAAGGAAAAGAAAAAAACATTAGTCTCATTTCCAACTTTAAAGGTAGATTATAAAATGAAAAATTAAAATGCATAAGTCATAAACTTTAGAATTTTCTACCTGGCTGCAATTTTGTTTGACCCTCTTTGCACAATTGGCTGGTAAAGATCGCCCCTGCTGCATTTTTAAATGCATCCATCTCGAGAAGTGTAGCTGTGGTATCAGTGCCCATCCGTTGTACTACTGAATATAGCCCGCTAAGAACCTCCTCATCCGCTTTGAAATCAACACGGAAACGAAATGATGGATTGAGGTAATAAGCTGCTGCATGGATGGGCCTATGAAGCTGGTTATGCCATCTTCTATCAATTATGTCCCAAATGGGCCTATACTTATCCTCAACTCCAGCATATATAGATCTAATGGCCTCCTTGGCCCTATCCATGCCCTCATAAATGTAGCCCATAGCAGGCTTCTCCCCATCAACAACTCGTAGGAGAACTACTAGGGGCTCAGTGACCTACAAATAATGTTAAACAAAAATAGTTAACTCACAAGTGTGCATGAAAATAAGAAAAAATGCAAAGTTGCACAATGCAAACAAAACAAAAATATGCATATAAATTTATAAAATTACCTGCACGATCTCTGCACAAGTGGTCCAAAAACCTGGCTCATCAAAAATGCAATCTGCTACATCCATCCCTGCAGTGGTCGTAGCATAGGATGAGGAAGTCCACTCCTCACCAACAAACATGCGCCTCAAAGATGCCGTTGATTTTAACAAGGATTTCAATGTGAGGAAATTTGAGCCAAATCTCGTTATACCAGGACGAGCCAACTCCCTTTCCCCCGTGTATTGCCTCATAATGCTAAGGACCAATGCATGATTGTAAATAAATTTGCATATATTCTTGGCCCTTTCAACGCATTCTTTCACCCATCCAAGCTTACCTATATCCTCTAGCATGAGGTCAAGGCAATGGGCCGCACATGGAGACCAAAAGATTTTTGGGTGCCTCTCCATCAAAAGTTTTCCTGCAACAATTTTAAATCAGTTAAAGAATTAGATGTGATAAGTATCAAGAAATTTTACCATTAATATTTAAAAGTTAAAAGTTAAAACTTAAAAGAAAACTTTTAAAGTTTACCTGCAGCAACATAACTTGCTGCATTATCCGTCACCACTTGCACCACATTTTCTTCCCCCACCTCATCTATAACTTCCTCAATAGCCTCACATAAGTATTTCGCATTTTTGACATGTGAGGAAGCATCGATGGACTTCAAAAACATGGTGGATCCTGAAAATAAAACAAATTAATTATCAATAAATTATAATGTAAATTTTTCAATTTCAATCACAATGCATATAGAGAAGTAAAATGATCATTCACCTCTGCTGGAAACAAGAAAATTTAGGAGTGTTCTATTCCTCCTATTAGTCCAACCATCTGTCATGATGGTGCAACCCTTGTGGCTCCAAGATTGGTGGTTGTCCTCTAGGGCAACTTTCATATCTTCCACCATTTCCAACAAGAGAGGGCCACTCAACTCAGTATCACTATGGGCTTTAAACCCCGCCCCACAAATGGTTACTGCATCAATCATGCCTTGCCAATAAGGAGACCTGTCACAAATTGAAATAGATTAAATAAGAAAAGTTCAATTTCAATTTCAACTTTCGACTTCAAACCATAAAATTTTAAATTTTAATTTAAAACAATCAAATAAAAATGTACTTGGTTGCAATAAATGGAATGTTGCAAAAGTACGAAAACTTGCAAATTGCTTTTCTTCCTGCATCATGGACCTCCTTGTTCCAAGACATGCTCTCAAGTGAAGGCTATGCGCTAGGAGTAGTGCGTGGTACAAAAAAACTGTCTATCTTGGATTTTCGCACTCTAGGACCAAAAGTGTGACTAGTAGGAGCAGGGCCAGGAATAGAAGTACTAGCACTAGCAGAAGCACTAGGACGAAAGGGAGGCATAGAAGAACCCTCTCCAACACAACCTATGGATGCAGCTGTGGATGTGGAGCCGGATGCGGATGTGGGTGGAAGGGAACCAATATGACATAACTCCTCTCTTTGTCTTTTTTTTGTTTGCTTATGTATTTCAAAATTTTCTAACTGGACGTAACAAAAACAGACTGCTTCAGGAGGTGCCTCGATACAAGGCTCAGTATCATGACCACGTATGCCAGCAATATGATATTTCAATCTATTTATCCCCCCATGGTTAATTTCCTTACAAAAAATACACTTGGTTTGATTTCTTTGTCTACCAGGGAATTCTTCAGTCTATTTCCATGTCTCATCTTTTTGACCATTTTTCCTAGGCTTAGGTTGTGGAGGATTAGGATGAGCCATTAGGAAAAAAAAATGTTTTCAAAACGTGAGGGCTACTGCAATAAGACAATTTTACAAATCACCATTTGAGCATTGTGTTTGACAAAGTTTTAAATTTAAAATTTTAAACTAATTAAAAAAATTGTAAATACATGTATACAATTTTTTCAAAAAAAAAAAGTCTAGGGTTTGCTATGCTATTCTTCTATTTATAATTTTATCTCATTGTGATTGAAGTATGCAAGCAACAATATAGATTTGGAAAGTTAAAAAAAAATAACAACAAAACGAAAAATCCATAAATATAGAAAAAAACCCAACATAATCAATAAAAATTAACACTTACCTCTTTCAAATTTGTTGAGAAGTGTTTGAAATGAGCTTCTATGGACTCCTTGATGCTCTCAATGCAACTATAGTGCTGCCCCAATGTGATTTGTGCAAGCTTTTCACCTCTTCCTCTCAGCTGGTTGCAAAACTATGGTTTCTTATTTTTCTCTCTTCTTCTTATTTTTCCTCTCTTCCACTCATAAAAGTGGATGCCAATCCCTTTTAGGGTTATAAGAAAGGGAAATGGCAAAAAATAAAATAAAAATATGTTGTGATTTTTTTGTTTTTTCGTCCACACTTTTCAAGCTGCGCTGGTCGGGTCACGACCCTCGGACTCAGCGAGTCAGGGGGGTGACTCGTTGACTCGGCGAGTCAGGCGAATCACACCCTGTGACCCGTCCGGGCTCGGGTCAGGGTCACCATGACCCAGCGGAGGTCACCCGGCCCACTAACTCGTGTGACTCGCGGCGAGTCACGGAACTCTGATATATATATATATATATATTGTTTAGTCCTCCCTGCTGCTCCCAAAAAAAGGCCCTTTGACTGCTATCCCTATAATATATCTAATGCCATCTCGCCATTCCCATGCCCCGAAACGCCATAGAACATAGCTTATTATTAATAAGTTTCTATGGCGTAGAGAGTTTAACTCAATTTGTACTTAAATCTTCTCTTTTTTTCCAGGTTTTACAAGCTTTCATGTTTAGATTTTACACTTTGAGTACTTATTCATGTCATTTTATGTGTTTTATCACAATGAACTCCAAGTACTGTTGCATATTAATATATAACTTATTTTTTCTCAACTCTCATAATGTTTCTTGCTTGGAGTTGTATTAGGGAACAGTTGACACAGGTGGCCCTAGGGAGCCCTGGCATGATATGCACTGCAAAATAGAAGGTCCTGCTGCATATGATGTGCTTACAAATTTTGAGCAACGGTGGCGAAAAGCAACAAAATGGCGTAATATTGGTAGGCGTTTTAAGAAAATTGCTAGATGGTATGATGATGCCCTTATCAATTTGAATCGAATGTCATGGATACGTAGCCCAACAATGAATATTCCTGATGGTGACCCTCATCTGTGGGTTTCAGATGGAGATGATCCAGAAACTTGGCATGTGCAGGTTGATTATGAAAAGTATCATATATAAAGCATATGTACCGTTTTGACTTTTGTTTTGTAGTTCTATTTCTATGGGTGTTATTTTTTTAGATACTACAAATTTTTATCAAAATAACCAATGGCAATGTTTGTCTTGCTTTCATAGGTTTTTCGTTCTATTGACTCTGGATCAGTCAAAGGTTTTCCGAAGTCTGCTGGAGAAGCAGAAAGCCAGGCAAGTCCGCTAAATTGGGTGCTTGAGTGCTATTTCATGCTCTAGTCTTATTGCATGCTGATTTAATACAAATTTGAATCATTTCGTGTCCCTGTCATAATTTTTGTTGACTGCATAATAGTTAATATCCTCAACCAGATCCATTCTAATGGCACAGTTTGATTGGTCCACATTATAACAGAATCTTGTTTGTGGGAAAAATCTGGTTATTGATATGAGCATACATACAGCTTATATTATGGCTATCCGATCAGCACAACACTTCATCTACATTGAAAATCAATATTTCATAGGGTCTTCTTACAACTGGTTATCTTACAAGAATGCAGGTATGGAACTAAATGTAGTGATGAGCTTTGCTAAAAGATTTTTCAATCATCTATTTTATAAATAGAATTCTATTGTAGTGTTTGCTTAGCATTGTTATAAAAATTGCAAATTTAATTTTTAGGGAAAACTGATAGAGCTTTACTTTGCCTATGTACCCAAATGGGTAAGGAAAGCATCTGTGATTATGCTTTCTAGGTATGATTCATGAAGTTGGAGCGTAGGACAGTGCTATCTCATTATGTTATCTGTTAAAAAAGTGTCATTTAACACTATCAAAAGTCACTCTTTATCTTACCAACTGTCGGAAGGATACAACCATAGATCTGAGAACAGATTAAGAGCTTCGACTTTTCTTGTTACTCAACCACAGGTCTTTAAAGAAATTGATGTCCACAGACATGCCTATTAAGAAAAGAAAAGGTATTGACTGACAAAATATACTCTTTATATTAGCAACCATAGGTCCGATAAGAAAACAAGAGGCTTAAGCTGCCTTTTTAATCCACCACTAGTCTTGGAAAGCATTTGATGTCCATATATATGTCTATTAAAAAATTCACCGTAACATTGCATTGAATTTTGCATTTCTGAGAATGTGTTGGCTGTTCTACATTTTGTATCACTGAAAAGACTGCCCTTTTTAACGTTTTTTGGGCAACATCATAAAATTTGTACTAGATAATATTTGGTGTAAGAAAAATCAACAGGACACCTTCAAATTAATGAGCAGATGGGCTGATCTAGGAGTCTTTAATGTCCCTTTTAAATTTTTAATATCCTGGAAGGAATGTTTTGTAATATTTGATCAAGTTTAATTTATAATTTCTATGAAATGATATATTTTCAGGAAACTATAATCTTTCAAATTGATATTTATGATGTTTAATAAAATAATATATCTGAAATCTTTTGTGCTGCTTTCTGATCTGTTTATTCTGATGATGTAATCTTAATATTCTGATAACCCTTACTAGTATGCTACAGCTTGTCCACTTCAAGGTACTAATAAAAAATTTCCAATGATATTGTATCCCAGCAAATAAAATATAAAACTTTACCAAAGATGCAGCGATTCCCTCTTTTCAGGCTATATTTATTAATAATATCAGCATTTTGTCTTTTCTTACTGCATAGTGTGTCCTTAGCACCCAAATTCTTCCTTAGATAATTCTTCCTTAGATAGTTTTTCGAAAGTAATTATAGAACATGGGGAGGCTATAAAGGATATGTAAATTTAGATGGGTGACGACAGATATATAAAGTCCTTATATTAATCACTACTTTTGACAGATTTAAACAGCAATATTACTTTGTTTATAATGTAATGATCAGTCTTTCAAATGACTCCTCGGAAAGTAACTCCTGCACTAAAAATAATCCACAAATATAATACTTAAGGCCAACACAATTCAGAAAGTACATATTCTAATCCATCGATTTGTTTCTCCTAGCCATAATTCATTCCACACAGGCAAACAATGATTAAGAAAACATAATAATATCTTCATTATAATACTCTTGATCAAAGTATAATAATATTGTGGGTTCAAATCCCACCGTGATTTTTCCCTTTCCGGGTTTCCACGTAAAAATCTCGGTGTTATGGTTTTTTGGTTGATTGGTTTATGTTTCTGCACTTTGCTTTCATTCTTATGCATCCGTTGGTTTAAGAATCAGTTTAATAAGTTTATAAATTGCAGAACACTGATTGATCCCCCCCTCTCAGTGTTCATTGATTCCAACAACAACAATTTGATATATGTCACATTATTCAAACTAGTGTCTATCTACAATAATAGTAACAAGGTTTGGCTGATTTTAACTAATTTTGACTGTGACAACTGAACATCAAGGATTGCCATTGAACCTGAATTTATTGAAAGGGCCAAACTTTTTGGGCTGAATCTATCAATGCAGTTCGACATATTGACTGTGACCTCAACTTTTTTTTTAACATTAACTCTATTTGCCAGCTTCTATGCTATGAAATTCATGACAGACATAGTAATTAGTGGTAGTGCAGATGCACTGGATCAGAATGCTGGTAGTTGGTACTGACTGTAATAATCATCATACAGAAACTTTTTTTTCTGAAGATATTTAATTTTTAAATTGTAATTATAGGGTCCATTGTTTCTAAAACCTAGACCACGTTGATTATGCAGGGTACTAAGTGTAAATGATGTTCAATTTACATTCAATATGCAAGTTATATTCTATTTAAACTGATCTAGTTCTATATATTACTGAATTAACATATGAATCTGACTATCTTCTTATTTGTGGCAGCTGAGAGGAGCATTTGTTATTTTCTATGTCCTATCTCACGAATGCCATTCAATATATGTATATAACAAGTGGGGTACGATCAAGCAATGCCTTGCTCGGTCATGACCGATCAAGACATTACTTGATCGTGCCTCTTTGTTAATACCAAACAATGCATGTTCATTACTAATGCCAACTGGTATGTTTATACTTAAACACCCGATGACAATCGGTGTTTGCATAATCCTAACAGCCGATAACTATCCGCATATGCGTAGCCTTAACAGCCGATAACTATCGGCGTATGCTTGACAACCGATAACTATCGGTAAACTTTATCATGCCACCTGATATTAATCGGAGCACATATAACCCGATATCAATCAGTGTTTGATTAATCATTTTATATTTATCAATTATGTTAATCGATACAAATCGGAATGCATGAGCATGATTTAGTAATCAATGAACATAAACAAATGATATAGTATGATTATCAATGTTAAGGATTTGATCGAACTGAATAGGTTAATTATATGCAAATGTAGAATGGCTATCAAAGAAGAATTAATTGCTTGAAGGTTTCCATCATAATTATCGATATGATAAATGATTGAATGAGAGACTTCATTTATCTCTCATTCAATCATTTATCTTACCAAAGCTATCATGCATAAACACTAAGTTCTGAAATATTCTGAACATTGGGAATAGAAATATTTTCTTCATATCATTTACATATTTTAAAATTGATTATGCATAATTTTGTATGTTATATAGCTTCAAAACTTTCTGATTTTTTTTGAAATCCCTAACATTAGCCAACCTATCACCTTCTTGAACATATCAAAATTTTCAAACCTTGTTGCCTTGTCTACACTAGTGTAAATATCTACCTTATGAGACTTTGCCATGTTTGTATTCTATTAGTTGTTTTAGATTAGATTTGTTTTATGTTCCTTTCATAACTAAAAAGTGTGCACGCTATTTACTTCAACATGGCATAGTCTCATAAGGTGCACGTCAATCTGGGTTTAAGTCAATAGTTTTTTATGCCTAGCTCTTAAATACTAATTTAGGTGCACTTTGTGAATGGCAGAGCCAAATCTTTTCTCCACCTAAACCTTCTAAAACCGGCTTAAGTCAAACAGGTGCACCTAGAGTGGCTTCGTCAGTATAAAATTCTGTCTAAATGTTGAAAACCAAAACTTAAGTGGCACATGTAGCACTTTGGCATGCCTAGAATGTAACGATACAAATTTGAGTGACAAACATGCCATTAGGGAGCACCTATTGTGTCTTCAGTCAAGGGTAAGTGTCATGAAAGGCGCCTAAGGTGTTTTTGACAGTTTTTAGTGACACATTGACAAGACAACCTTAAAAGTGCACTTCACAGGTTGGAGCAGGGTTTCAGCCTCTTTGAAGTTGTAAAAATCAAAATTTCAGTTTCTTATGAACAAAAGCTGTTAGTAAATGTGTGTAATGGCAACTTCAGCAGCAGTCAATCCTCCAGTTTTCAAGCATGTATTTTTGGTGTGAATGTGTTGGCAGTGGGCCAGCGTCCCTCGCGGGGATTCACGACATGGTTTAACAACCTCTTGTGGATTCTATAAGTCTAATGGTTGTATCGGGCATTGACAGGTCGATCTTTTACTGCAACGACAACCCTAGCTTGTAACAAGTGGTATCAGAGCTTGGTCATAGGTTCGAATCACGCAAGCCGCGGCGAGTGACACTGGGAGGGGGATTGTTGGCAGTGGGCCAGCATCCCTCACGAGGATTCATGACATGGTTTAACAGTCTCTTGTGGATTCTATAAGTCTAGTGATTGTATCGGGCATTGACAGGTTGATATTTTGGTGCAACGACAACCCTAGCTTGTAGCAAAATGGTTAAAGAAGTGAGGAATGAAAGTTATCAAGGGTTTCAATATTTTTTGTCTTTGACAAATTGTGTGCTATAATTTTCTGGTTGACTGTATGAACACTAACAAAGATCAGGTGTATTTCAGATCAAAAGTGTTTGAAAATCCTAGAGGTCAATTGTGTCCAGACTCCAAATTGTTATTTTAAGCAGCCAAATCCGATAGTGGCTATTTTTAGTGTTCTATTCTAAGGAGTGGGTGATAGGCTTATTTTAGGCTGTTTGTATTCTATTAGTTGTTTTGGGTTAGATTGTTTTATATCCTTTCTTACTGCTGCAGCTCTTGGATTGGTTTGTCTTAAAACATTTCTTTATAGGATATTGAATTATTATTTTTTGATCCCAAAAGAAACTAAGAAATGTTTTAAGACAAACTAATAAAATAATTCAAAAAATAATAAGAAGAGTATCTTTTTGGAATTAAAAAATAATAATTCAATATCCCATCAAGAAATGTTTTAAGACAAACTGATCCAAGAGCTGCAGTAGTAAGATCATTAGTAGCTTTTTGGGATTTAAAAATAATAATTTAATATCCCATAAAGAAATGTTTTAAGACAAACTGACCCAAGAGCTGCAGTAAGAAAGGAACATAAAACAAATCTAAGCTAAAGTAACGTAAAAATAAGTTCCTTGGGCACAAGGCATTCTATACTGCGGTTATGCTACTGAAATACTATTATGTAGGTTATCTCGGTGATTTTATTATTGTGTTTTTAATTTCATGGATTGAATCGAAAGTAGATCTTATCAGGTCAAGTGTTGTATTGATGATAGTTGTCTATGTAGGTTGTAGCATTGCATGAAATGTTGCCATTGAATTATTTGAATTATGTATTTTTCAAATTGATATTCTTTAAAATCTTGTTTGTAGAAGAATATTGGTCTCTATTTTAAGCAATGGGAAGTTGTGGTGTTTGTTTGTGCTTAGATAGTTTCATCGAATATCTGAAATTCTTGTCTTCCAAGGCATGATGACTTTTAACAATAGGATGTATGTATCTAGGGCAATATATACCTAGTCATATTCGTTTATGCAAATCCCATCAGTGAAATATTGTGTAATGTGCATACTTGTAAATCTTGTTTTTAATTTTAGTTTAGGGTTAATTTTAGGTTTAGTTAGATCATGGGTAGCTTCCCTCATAATCTGAAAAACGTTTCTATTGTTTGCACTATTCCATTTTGTGTTCCCTTACAGAAGACAAATTAAAATGTTAAGTTGTAACTATAGTGGCAGAAAGAGGGTTGTAATGGCTTGAGTGTGTTCACAAAAACTTATTTGCTGCCTACATATTAAAATTTTAAATCTACACCAGGTGGTCCACAAATCAAAATTATTTATAAGTGTTTTTATTTGCACCTTTCAGTGTGACAGAAAATGTAATAGTTTGTATGGTAAAATTGTTCTTTGAATTAGTACAAAATCTTCCTGTAAACAAAAACTAAACAAAAATCCTTATATAAACAATATGTACTTGCCCTTACATCTGTATAGGTTTGTTTTCTAGGGTGGTTCGCTCATATTATGCAATACAAACAAATTTAAAATAAACCCTATGATGACCACCATGCTTACGTTGGTTAGGTAAAGGTAGAGACTGAGTAGAGAGTCAATGTAAAGGTGGGATTTGGTTTTGACAACATAAATGACTTGGAAAATTAGAAGAGAAATAACCTACAAACCCTGCACCCTTCAATACAAAGGCTATGGTTGATAGTAAAAATACTTCAATTTACTTATCTACACAATATACAAGATGTTTGTCAGTGTTTTAATTTGCAGCTCTCGTTGCAACACAAAATGTAACAGCTGTGTGGTAGAACTGCACTTTGAATTAGAAGGGGAAAGCTTTGTGTAAAAAAACAAACAAACCTAATTTTCACAATATATACATGCTATTTACAATCTTTACAATACTTTTTAGTGTTGAATGCTCATGTTGGATAAAACATGTATTTCTTTTTGGATTCACTCAGGGGAAAAGGTGGAACACACTTCAATCCTAGGAAAAGGATTTTAATTTTTTTTGATTGAAAGAAATCCCTACAACTACACATTTGTTCTTTTTAACAAAAAGAATATGCTATATAAATCAAGTACATAAAGGATTTGATAGGTTAAACACATTCACCAAATATTGTAGATCAACTACAACAATTGCATTCAAAGTTACCAAATATTGAACTCACACCTATTGCAATACAAAGCTTTTAATAATTGTAATGTTTCATCTTATAAAGGCACAATTACACATAAAGTGGAGCACTTTAATCATAATTGAGAGGCAAAGTAGTTGTATTGAATACATTGTAGTGAATA
Source organism: Cryptomeria japonica (assembly GCF_030272615.1). Classification (NCBI taxonomy): domain Eukaryota; kingdom Viridiplantae; phylum Streptophyta; class Pinopsida; order Cupressales; family Cupressaceae; genus Cryptomeria; species Cryptomeria japonica. Next base: position 661,234,270 of record NC_081406.1, on the reverse strand, counting down.
ATGAATTTTGGAATAACAATCTTGAATACTTGATGTTTTCCCCATAGGGTGTCAGGTTAAGACATTGCATAAATGACAGAAGTACATAGAATATATGGAACTCACAAGTGTTCTATTGATCCGTACAGGAATTTCCTTCTCACTGGCCCCAGTCCGTATGGAATTAAGACTGTTTTTTCACCATTTCCAATGTGTGCCGCACTTTATTTTCCTTTATGTCGCTACTGATTGGGTCCCATTGTCATATTTGCCAAAATTAAAAACATTGCTTGTAAAAGAAATATCAAAAAATGGTGTTTTTTTCAACTTATAATTTTTTCAATCAAATTTTTTTTTTTTCTCAACTAAAATTTTTTTTCAAAATTTTTCAATTTTTTTTTTTCAATTTTCACGTTCCCGTCGTTCCCGTTAGACCTTTAATTTCGAGCTATTGACTGCCTCGGGTATTTCCTTTCCGTCGAGCGTCCACAGTTTAATGGCTCTGTTCGCGCCTTCGCGAACCTTAAATGGACCCAGCCACTTTACCTTGAACTTGCCAGGCTTTATTTCATTGCGTCCATTAAACTTCAGCACAAGTTGTCTAGGAGTAAGCTGCATTCTTCGCAGGTGTTTGTCATGCCATGTTTTTTGCCTCTGTTGTGCCGTCTCTGTCGCCCACTGAGCCATCATTTGTCGCTCATCCAATTTGTTCAAGGCGTACAACCGCTCTCAGAGACTCTCCATGTCACCTAGTCTGTTGTCAATGACGATCCAAAGAATCGACACCATGAATTCCACTGGCACCACCGCTTCCTGCCTGAACATTAACTGGAAGGGGGTCTGTCCTGTGGTGACCTTATATGTCGTCCGGTACGCCCACAGTACCAACGTTAAGAGTTATTCCCAATCTTCCTTCTCCACTCCGCAAGACTTGTAAATAACAGAGGCGATTATTTTGTTTGTCACCTCAGCTTGCCCGTTCGCTCGAGGACAGTAGGGGCTTGATAAGGAGTGGAATATCTTGAACTCCGTCGTGAGAAACCAGATTATATGATTGACAAAATGTCCTCCCTGGTCACTCGTCAATTGGATTGGAATCTCGTACCGTGTAATGATTTGCTCGTAGATAAACCTTGCCGTACTGACGGTCGAATGGTCTGGCAGAGCCTGTGCCTCGACCCACTTGGTCAAGTATTCTGTGGCCACCACGATGTATCTGCACCGTCAGGCTTGAATTGCCTTCAAAGGTCCGATGAAATCTAGCCTCCATCGTTCAAACAGTTCCTAGGCATTGGACAGGTTGAGGGGCATAAAATCCCTCTTCACCGGCCTCCTCGCCCGTTGGCACGTGTCACAACTTGTTACCCACTCCCGGGCATCATTGTGCAGTGTTGGCCACCATAGCCCTACCAATAGAACTTTCCTGGCCGTGGTGTCAGGCCCCATGTGCCCTCTTGCCGGCCCTTCATGTGCTTCCCGTAAAACACCTTGAATTTCTTCCACCAGGACACATCGTCGTAGAACTTGGTCAGGTCCCATTTTATACAAAAGGCCATTAATGAGTTGAAACGTCTTACTCCTTAGTACGAGCTTCCTTCGATCTCCTAGTGGCATCTCTCCAGGGAATTGTTATGTCGACAGATATTCCTCGATGCTTGTGTACCAGGCAGGAAGAACGACAATGCGGAATAAGTGGGCGTCCGGGAAGTCTTCATTTACTCCTTCTGCTGGTTGCCCTGACTTGATTCTAGATAGCTGGTCGGCTATCACATGGTTTTTCCCAGGTCGTACAATAATGTTGAATGTAAACTCCTGCAGCAATAGTAGCCATCGGTTGATTTGCCCCTGAATGATTGGCTTATTCACCAGGTACATTAACGCCTGGTGGTCCACATAGAATGTGAACAGCGTGGCCAGTAAGTAATGTCAAAACTTCTGGATGGAGTACACCATCCCCAAGGCTTCTCTCTTTGTCGTACTATAGTTTTTTTTCCGCCTTTGATAGGAGTCTGCTCGCGAAGTACATCGAGTGATCTAGCCCGTGATCGCCAACCTGTGCTAGTGTGGCCCCTATGGAAAAATTTGATGCATTGACATGTACATGGAACTCTTTGTCCCAATTCGGATATGTTAGGATTGGCGCACCTACCAACCGTGACTTTAGTTCTTGGAAGGCTTCTTCCTGAGCCGTCCCCCATGCGTACTGTTCACCTCTCCTCGTCAGCTTGTCCAAAGGGCAAGATACTTGAGCAAATTTTTTGATAAATCTCCTATAATACCCTATGTGTCGTAGGAAGGATTTGACTCCCGTGACATTTGCCGGTGCCTCCATTTCCACTATCAGCCAAATCTTGTCCAGGTCAGTCTTGAGTCCAGCCTTACACACTATGTGTCCTAACAACTTCCCTTGAGGCACCATGAATCTGCATTTTTTGGGATTGAGTGCTAGGCCGGCTCGCTTGCATCTCTCCATGCATTCGTCAAGTGTGGCGAAATGTGCATCCTGGTTATTGTAGATGGACCAGTCTTCAAGGAATGCCCTAAAGTTCCCTATTGACATCTTGTCAAATATGTGAAGGATTATCCGTTGGAATGTTGCTGGTGCGTTGCATAACCCGAATGACATTCGGTTATACGCGTACACGCCATCTTCCACTACGAAGGTCGTTTTTAATTTGTCCTCTTCGGCAATGGATATTTGGTTATACCTAGAAAATCCATCCATAAATGAATAAATTTCATGACCGGCCACTTCCTCCAAGATGCTATTCGTAAATGGTATTGGAAACGGGTCCTTTATGGTGACCACGTTAAGGCATCTGAAATCCACGCAGATTCGGATCTGGTTTGCCTCCTTTTTAAGGGATATCACTATGGGCAACACCACTCACTGGTCTACACTTTAAAAATAATCTCGGCTTCGAGCATACGTTCAATTTCATCATTCACTCTCGCAGCATAGTTTTTATTCATTCTGTACGGCCTCTTCCGTTACAGGTACGACCGTAGGTACGAGTGAAATTTGGTGTACGCACAATTCTAGCGGCACCCCTTTGTGGTCCTTGTACGTCTAGGAGAATACATCCTTGTATTCCATGAATATTTTAAACGTGGCGGCTTTCAAGACTGGATTCCAGTCATCGCCAACCAGGATGTTCCTTGACTCTTCTTCCGTGCCGAGGTTTGTAGGTTTTATGGACTCTTCGTACCGGATTGGTTTCATCATGTCAAACCTATGTGCTAGTGTCTCGTTGACAGGAGCATCCCCTTTCTTGTATTCCCTATATGCTGGCGGAAATTCATTTTCGTTTGGCTCCTCCTCAACTTGCAACATGTTGCACCCATACAGCAGCTCGTAGTCTTCCATTTGCCAGTGGAAGAGCCCATTAAGGGTGTTGGTGCCAATATTGTATAAAACTAGTTAATTAAGTTGTATTTGTCTTTGTTAGTTCAGTAACCGAGGGATGGTAGTTACGATGCGATGGTTGGCACTCGTACCCTCTTGGTACCTTTATATACCTCGGAGGTAACTCGTACAAGAACATGATTATGAATGGAATATCATTTCTTATGTTTTATCTAATATCTATGGCATTGGTATTCGGCATTGAGTGTTCTGTCTGTATGTTCTAAACCGTTCACCTAGAGGGTAAACATTTGGCACCGTTGCCAAAATTTATCCGGAGCACGGGAGTATACTACATGGCACATGGATAATGGGACAACCATTAGCCGAAGGGATGAGCAGTAACCCGAATGACAAACTTGAAGAACTATTCGATGGAGAACTAGAACTCACAAAGGATTTTTCATGCATCCTCCAAGTGGCGATTGAAACACACGTGCGAAGGGAAGCCACCACCGAGGATGTTCAAGAGGATGCTATGTGGAGTGTGCTTGGTGTAAGTCTGACGGTGAATCGATTGATGAGCAATTTGCCCAGCCTTCTGGCATAGGCATTTTTGGCTCTTCAAAGCCGCAGGGAAGAGACCTATCGCGAGAACTGATGCTAACAAATCCTAGGGGAGTTTCACGAGCACCAAGAGGAGCGCAATGAAATCGATCGAGGGATGAACAATCCGTGAAAGTGTACGGACAGAGAAGAATAAAACAAGAACACCCCACTGTAGTGACATACATTGTATATCAGGGATGAATTAATAAAAGTGTTCTTTTCAATATGATGCCTTGTTCTATTGTATAAAGAGAATTTAGAATTAATGCCCAATTTGCTAAATAAAGACAAAAATAAGAAGGAATACATTGTGGACTTTGATGCCGCCCAATGAACATTAATTCTCGAGCAACAAGTAGAACGAAGAAGAAGATTTAAGAGGATTGTCGAGGAAGGAAGCGGTGGAAATGGCACAAATGTCTCTGACGAGGGCCAGGCTTCCACACTAATAGAAACCACCAGGAAACGTTTGGGGGACCTCTCCCTAACATTGGAGGAGATCGGTGACGGGAGTGCGGTAAAGCCGTACACACCATACAGAGGTGCCCAGATGAGGAGGGAAGACAAGACAGACCGGAGACAGAGAGGCCGAGGATACCGATGCGACTGAAGGTGTCAAGAGGACACAAGGCCACGGTAGTAGAAGCAATCTGTTCGGGACAGGCTCATCAAACCCTTGTAGTCAGAGCAACTTGGTGGGACCCAACGGACCAAATCTCGGCGGAGTACCTTCGGTAGGACAAGTGCCTGGAGGAGGAGTCCCTGGAGGGTTAAGTTCGAGTTTCGGAGGGCAAACCGGGCTGCCGCCAAGAAACGTAATGGCGAATCGGCAAAAATTACCCAAATTCACCGAAGATGGGAAAGAAGACCGTGTGCAGCACTGTCGTACATGTGAGACAATCTGGTCAGCCAATGGCGTGGTCGACAAGGCTGAATGGGTGGTGCAATTTCCCGCCACCCTACGAGGAGTAGCCATTGATTGGTACTTTGATGCTGACAAAACCCAACTGACAACTTGGGATGCATTACACAAAGCCTTTGAAAAGGAGTTTCGACTTCTCAGAGATGATAATGAAATTGTAGCGGAAATCCTGAGCACCAAGCAAGGGAAAAGTGAGACCATCCGCGCATATAGTCGACGCCTCAAGGAATTGTTGGGGAGAATGGATAATCAGCCCGGAGATGGTTTAAAGAAAAGATGGTTCGTGGAGGGCCTAAAATCATCGCTTAGAAGAAAAATGAAAATTGTACCCCCCACATCCTACGACGATGCCTATAACCGGGCAATGGACCTGCAGAGTGAAGGGAAGACATCCAAGAAAAAGAAAGACAAATCCTCTGAAGAAGAGGACTCCTCCGATGGAAGTAGCAGCGACGAGGGGTCGAGTAAAAAGGTGCAAGCCCTTCAAAAAGATATGCACTACATGATGAAGGAATTCAAGAGTATGAAGGGAAGCACCAGAAAAAATGAGGAAGTATGGTGCACAGAATGTAAGGAGGAAGGTCACACAAAAGGCTTTTGTCCAAAAAAGGCCTTTTGCGATATTTGCCAAGTGTTGGGACATTCTACCAAATAATGTCCCTACAACATGAAGACACGCGGGAACCAAGTGCTCTTCACCTAGGAGCGGCCGTCAGTGACAACAAGCACATCGCAGCCCCAAGCCAACACCACGGCATCATCTGGCGGTTACAGAGGTAACAAGAAGGGAGGAAGAGGCAACAATAATAATAGCAATAATCGGAGTTGGATGCAGTAAGATGCCAAGGGACGGTCGATGATTAAGTGTCGGGCATGCAACCAGTGGGGACACTTTGCGTGGGACTGCTAGAAAGAGGAGGCATCACAACACTTGTGCAGATGGTGTGGCCTTGGAGACCACGACGAGACAAATTGCCCCAAGCCAGGGGTTAACCTCCTCAACATTGAGAAGACTGGTGAGAAAGAAGTACTAGCAATCACCCGTGCTTAGTCAAAAAAGGCCACTTATTCGGACCCCCGTACGGAGGAGAGATTATGGGAGGTAAAAGTCAATATTGAACGTGAGATGACGACGGAACGACAGAACGAGGTGGTGAGTACATCATCCCGTACGGAAGCTGAAAATAACATCATTGGGCAAGTACTGCAGATGGAAGTGCCTATAAGGGTAAAGGACCACCTAGAAACAATGCCACAGTTGAGAAGCGCCATTTTTAGTTCCATACAAACCATTGCGTAGGTACCTTCACATGCAGCACGGGTGGAAGTTCCGGTCAGCCCCTCGACTGACCCAATGTTGCTGGCCTTAAATAGTGGTCGGCATCTTGCTGTAGTAGAGATGGGAATTCTCGGGGCTATCGTGAAAGACACCATCGTGGACGGAGGTTCGGGGGTGAACGTACTGCCAGAGGATACGTGGAAGAAGCTCGTGAAGCCAACACTATGGCTACCCACGTTCATCTGGGTATGTGTAGACCAACACAACATCAAGCCACTCATCACCCTGATGGCCTAGCCGGTGACAATCGGCACACAACCCTTCCTACTAGATTTTGTGGTAATTCCACTCAAGAAGAAGGGGTACGACGCCATCTTAGGGAGAGGGTGGCTGGTTACAGCAAAGGTGAACCACGACTGGAAGAACACCCTTTTTATGGAGAAAGGGGTATGGAAGTACACCATTGATCTGAGGACCCAGGTTGTCGGCGAGGAACTTGCGTCATTTGACTTGGATTCGGAGGATTCAAACAGATGGGAATGGGACTCCTATGAAGGTAAAGAAGAGAGGGAACCAAATGAGGAAGGAGTGCTGGAACTTGGTGGATGTTCAAAAGATGACACTTCGTCATTGAATGGACTCTTCCATTGGCAAATGGAAGACTATGAAGTGTTTCACTCGGCTTGTCACATGCTATAGATTGAGGACGAGCCAGGCGAGAAGGAGGAATTTCTACCATAATACACGAAGTACAAGAAGGGAGACGCCAAAGTAAATGATGTCCCGGCATACGACTTTTCGAAAGATAGGCCAATGTGGTACGAAGACCCCACTGTGAAGGAGACAAACTTGGGAGACTGCCAATCCTCGAAATATCTGTGTAGGCGACGATTGGAGCCTAGTGTTGAAGGCTGCAACATTCAAAATCTTCCTGGAATACAAGGACGTATTCATGTGGGATCCTACAAGGATCTGAAGAGGTTCCGCCAGAAATGTGTGTCCATCGGTTACCATTGGTCCCAGGAGCCCAATCAGTATGGAAGAGGCCGTATCAAATGAATAAAAACTATGCTACCAAGGTGAACGAGGAGATCGAACGGATGCTGGAGGCCAGCATCATATTTCAGGTGGAGACAAGTGAGTGGGTCTCGCCAATTGTGATTTCACTAAAGGAGGCCAACCAGATCAGCATCTGCGTGGATTTTCGGTGCCTCAACGCACTCACCATCAAGGACCCGTTTCCCATACCCTTCACAGACAGTATCCTGGAGGAGGTGGCTGGCCATGAAATTTACTCATTTCTCGACGGCTTCTCAGGGTACAACCAGATTTCGATAGCTGAGGAGGACAAGCTGAAGACCACCTTTGTGGTGGAAGATGGAGTCTATGCGTACAACCGGATGCCATTCAGGTCGTGGAACGCTCTTGCAACCTTCCAGAGGATAGGTATTCACATCTTTGATAAGATGTCAGTGGGAAATTTTAAAGCCTTTTTGGATGACTAGTCGATTTTCGGTAGCGAATACACTCACTTGGTGGCGCTGACAGAGTGCATGGAGCGATGTTGAAGGGCTAGGCTCGCCTTAAATCCACGGAAATGCCGGTTTATGGTTCTACAAGGGAAGTTGCTGGGTCATATCGTTTGTAAAGTTGGACTGAAAACTGACCCGAATAAGGTACGGGTAATTGTGTAAATGGAGTCGCCCATTGATGTGACAGGAGTCAAGTTCTTTTTGGGACACATTGGATACTACTGGAAGTTCATCAAGAACTTTGCCTAACTTTCATTTCCACTCGACAAACTAACTCGAAAGGGCGAACCATATGTATGGGAATTGGCACAAGGGGAAGCCTTCCAGGAACTCAAGACGAGACTGGTGGCAGCATCCATTCTGGCCTATCCAAACTGGGACCAAGAATTCCACGTACACGTGGACGCCTCGAACTATGCCATTGGGGCTACGCTGGCTCAGGAAGGGGCACACGGGTTGGATCACCCCATCTATTTTGTGAGTAGGTTGATGTCGAAAGCCGAGAAAAACTATAGTACTATTGAGAGGGAGGCCCTTGGGATGGTCTATGCCATACAAAAATTTCGACACTACTTGCTGGCGACACCCTTCACCTTCTATGTGGACCATTAGGCCTTGATGTACCTGATAAACAAACCCATCATCCAAGGCAACATAAGAAGGTGGCTACTACTACTTTAGGAGTTCATGTTCACAATAATTGTACGGCCAGGCAAGAGCCATGTCATTGCTGACCAATTGTCCCGTATTAGGTCCGGAGAGCCGCCAGAGGGGGTAAATGACGACTTTCTAGATGCCCACCTATTCAAGATCGCAATATTACCACCATGGTATACTGCCATCGGGGAATATCTCTCCACCTTTGTATTCCCCCAAGGCATGCCACCAGGAGAACGAAGAAAACTTGTGTTAAGAAGTTGCACGTTCTAGCTGATTAATGGTTTATTGTATAAAATGGGGCTCGACAAGGTGTTATGTCAGTGTGTGATGGAGGAAGAGGTGCCAAGCATCATGAGGGAAGGACATGAGGAGCCCGCGGGAGGCCATATGGGACCGGACACTACGGCAAGGAAGGTGTTGCTAGCAGGCCTGTGGTGGCCCACATTGTGTAATGATTCGAGAGAATGGGTAGTAGGTTGTGATACCTGTCAGAGAGTGGGGAGGCCGCTAAAAAGGGATTTCATGCCCCTCAACCCTTCGCATGCCTAAGAACTATTTGAGCACTGGGGGCTGGATTTTATTGGGCCACTCAAGGTGAGTCGCGTTAGAAGGTGTCGCTACATTTTGGTAGCCACGGTATATTTAACCAAGTGGGTTGAAGTGCGGGCCCTACCTGAGAACTCGGCCGTAAGTAGAGCAAGATTCATCTATGAGCAAATTATTACATGGTATGGGATTCCTATGCAGTTGACGAGTGACAGGGGTGGACATTTTGTGAACCACGTTATTAAACTCCTTACTACGGAATTTTTCATTCACTGTCTAGCCCCTATTACTCGCGAGCCAATGGGTAGGCCGAAGCTACCAACAAGATTCTCATGGGTGTAATGTACGAGTCGTGTGGTGTCGAGGGAGAAGACTGGGAAGAAAAATTACCGTTGGTTTTGTGGGCCTATCGCACGACCTACGAGGTGACCACCGGCCAGACTCCGTTCCAATTCATGTATGGGCAGGAAGCTGTCGTGCCAGCAGAATTCATGGTGCCAAGCCTTCGCATCGTAGTGGAGAATAGACTAGGGAATATGGAGAGCCTGAGGGAGAGATTGTATGCCTTGAGCAAGCTCAACAAAAAAAGAATGATGGCACAATGGACCACAGAGGCAGCCAAGCAAATATGAAAGGTCTGACACGACAAGCATCTTCAGCGAATGAAGTTTACTCTGGGGCAATTGGTGTTGAAATTCCATGGGAGGAACGAAATCAAACCCGAAAAATTTAAACTACGATGGCTAGGCCCCTTCATGGTACGCGAGGTCAATGCCAATGGGGCGATTAAGTTGTGGACGCTCGACGGGAAGGAGATACCAGATGCCGTCAATTGGTCGAAATTAAAACAGTACCATGAATAGAGACGGACGACCGATCCCGAACCCTCCAGCAGAAATAACAATTAAAAAAAAAACAAAAAAAACGTACGGTCGTACAGTCTGTACGAAAGCTGACCGTACGGCCCGAGAAAAAAAACCGAAAAAAAAATTTAAAAAAATTAAAAAAAGAAAGAAGAAAAAAAAGCACGTATGGCGGAGACACTGTACGGTGGTTCTCGCCGTACGGTGGGGGCCACGCAGGTGGCCCCGCGGGGTCATTGTGCGGTGACACCGCGTGCCCACTGTGCGGTGGCACCGCGGGGTCACCGTACGGTGGCACTGTGTGTCCACCTTGCGGTGGCACTGTGGGTCCACCGTGCGGTGGCTATTGTACCGCACGTAGCATCAAAGAGGCCAACATAAAATAAATAAATACGGGAAACATTGCCAATGGAGGAGATTACATGCCAAGGTAAAATTGCGGAGGAAGGAGATTGCACGCCATACGCCGCACACCCCATGCCAAGTACACCCGCATGCCAGCCGTACACTGTACTTGACATCTGGAAGGAAGGGCAGCACGTGCAAGAAGGTTAAAAAAACCCTATAAAGGGAGATCAAGGGAATTAATTGGGGATCAATGGACACAAACAGGAACAAGGCGGATTGGAGAAAACGGTTACAGCCATTAGAAGACAAGTTACAGGGAGGGTGAAAAACTTCAGAATCAAGTGTAGACACAGGCAAGCGAGTTTTGTCATCTGGTGTGCGAATTGAAAGCAGCCTTGGGATGAGCAGCAGTCAGAAAAGCAGGAAGCATCCTCCAAAAACCCAGTCGACAAAGGACAAGGATGAGGTAACAGTAGACAATATTGTGTTCGAGGGTCTTAATGGAATAGACTGCAGGAATTGTTGGGTGAAGACATCTCACGATGACCCGATAAAGAAAAACCTTTGCCTGGCATAGGTACACTGGGCTGTCCAAATGCCAGTTTTCTGCATAAAAGATTTTGAGGTGGTTTTGCATGCCATGATTGGCAACTATGATAGACACTGTCGCCAGTCGGTATTTGACTATCAACACCAGCGGATAACTATTTCCTTCACGTAAGGCGAGTTTAGCAGAGTGTTTGGCATATCGGGGTTGAAAGGGAAAAAATTGATACTTCACAGAAAATCACTCTAGAAAACTGTGCCTCCTTGCTACAGTTGATGTTGAGGGATAACCTTATGCAGGGAGAAAAAGATAGTCTCAAAAGTGCAGGCAAGAGTAGGGGGGTCAAGAAAACATTTTTGGCTAAGGGAGTATGGCGATGTCTGTTGTCTATAGTGAAGAATCGCCTTACAGGTGCCAGCTGCGCATCTGACATAGCTATCACACAAATATTGCTGATGAATGGGCTGCACAAAGGGGTGGTGTATGACTGGGCATCATGTTGACGTGTCTGAAATCGCATTGCTGCAAACTTCATATGGCCAACGCAGAATAGAATAGCCGACTAATTATCCTACTCTCTCTTGAGATAAGGAAGTCTCTAATGCTGTTTTCTAAGTTTGATCAAAGGAGACTACCTCAAGGTTTCTTTTGTCAGGTCTTGACTGCGGGATCTCTCAGTGGCTTGATGTGTTTATTGCTGGAAACACAAGGGGGCTTACGTTTGATTAGTAATTTCATATACGAATTCCCAGGGACCTCTTTTGGTTTTCTTTCTGGTGATGTTGATTAATTTGAAGCTGATTCAGCAAGACTGTGGATTTCTAAAAAAGGGATAAAATTGGGAGGAAAGAAAGGAAGGGTAGGGAGAGAGAGAACAGTAAATGTTAACTAGGACAACAGATTTACCCAAGCAGACAGACACCTCCAGGAAACCAGGTTAAGCATCATCAGTCATTCAGACACAATGTTTGCATAAACTTAGTGCAATCTTCAAAGGAGAAACCAGATTTTCATATTACCAAATACAATATTAGAACTTCTACATTCATGATATGTGTACTTTTGATAATCGAACTGAATCATAAAATAGCCCAGATTAACCATGCAGAAAGGAAAAAAGCAATCAGCTATCCTCTAATGGTATGGACTGTGGAGATTCTATCAAATGCTTGGTAAGAACTGCTGTGTAAAATGAACAGACATAATTAAAAGCTTTCTAATTTAAATGAAGAAGGAGACCACGCACTCACAAGGAAATTTGAAGGTAATTTCAATCCATTGTATTAATTCCTGCAAAATTTCTTCAGAGCTTTCGCAACAATTCAAGAACTTCCTCCCAAATGAGGGAAAACCAGTCCCCTTAAATAGGTTTCCAAAAATGGATGAATGGCCAAGATCTAATCTAAACAAGTGGCCCAGATTCATCCTTACAAAAGAGGGACCCACACTCATAAATAGGGAGATAAATATCTACAACTACTCCAAAAGGAGCAATAACTACCAAAGGATAATTACAACTTTGAAATAATCCAAAAAGGGGAGGTGCACAAAAAAAACTTTACAATATGTTGACCAAAAGTCAACTGTCACCCTTTTGGGACAAAAGTGCACTTTTAAGACTTGGAGGGAAAAAAGCATTTTTGAGAAACTACTTTCTCTATCCTGGTTTCACATTCCTTTTGCAGAAATTGGTCTTCGCCATGCAGGTATTCTCGCCATAAATCACGACCTGCTGCTCGTTCCTCACGGACATATTCCTGAAACTTGATGCATAATTGGAAGAGGGGATTAAAAGGTGGCATGGGAGGGTGGCGAATTTTGTATTGCATGCCTTCGAGATACTGGTCCACGTGCCTTAAACCGTCCTTCCAGCTGGAGCGATTACGCTCGAAGCATAATATGTCTGAATGGAACTGACCAGCAAAACTCAAGTCTTCAATGGAATAAGAAGCCTTATCTGCTCCCAATCTTCCCTCCCAATCCGGCCGGATTACACTGTCGGACAGGTCATTTATCCACCCCGAAACCATTGATCGGAGGATGGTCTTGCCTAGTTCTTGCATGTTCCCCAGAATCGCCTCACACGCGTCATTTTCTTTGTCAATAATTTCCTGGGCGTCGTTCTTCATGGTGACGGTCCAATACCATTCCTTGAGAACACTGATGCTATGGGGATTCAAGATGTCAGGCAGTGTGGGAATTTGTGTATGTGTCCAGAAAAGAGCTCTTAGGAGTGGAAGGGTAGAGGCCGCTACTTCATGCATGTGAAGGGATTCTCTCTTTACTTCCAACAACCTGACGAGAGTGAGCTCTCGATGGAGAGCCATTTCCTTTACTTCTTTGAGGATCTGTTCTCCCTTTTTCTTAATGTCTTGCACCCATTCCTTAACGGCCTTTGCGGTATCCCGGACTCCTTCAAATTCAGTTGTGGTCCTTTGCGCAAATGCCATTGGGGGAATATGGGATTCAGAGGGGTTGTGTAGTGGCCGTAGGAGCTTATCGATGTATCCCTCGGCTTGTTCAGCACGGGCCCGATACATGTCCTTTTCAGCCGTGATTTCCTCGAGCTGTCTGAGTATGTTTTGCACCGAGTCCTTAAATTCCTCCTTTTCTTGTTCTTTTGTAGCTCGTCCGATGGGGACAGTCGTAATGCTATAATCTGCCAGGGTTATTTGATCTGCTGGCTTGTTTACGGGCGGGGTAGCAATATGAAGAGTGCAGTTCCTTTGCCCATCCTTGGTTATCTTAGAGTATGTTCTCGGTTTCTTCTTCCCTTTTGCTTTTGTTTGATCCATTCGTGAGAAGATGTCTTCAAGGTCGATGGGCGCCTTGGTGGCGGCCCTGCGCTGAGCTCTGGCGATCAGCCACTCTTGAGGCACCGTCTGGGTTGAGGATAGGGTTAAGTTAGCACCTTGTGCTCCCATACTTCCAACTGGCTGATCACAAATTAACAGCTGTCCCGCCATCGGAGGGGTGGAAGAAGGAGGAAGCTCTTTGTTTGCATCTGAGTTCTCCCCTATCTCACTGAATAATTGTCTGACATCTTCCTGTGATGGTGGCTCCTTGGTTCCCTCGAGCTCATGGATCTCGTCTGTTCTTGGTTCCCCTTCGACCGTTGAGTCGTCCTTGGCTGCATGGAGGAGTAGTAATTCATGGCGGCTCTGCTGGGTAGGTTCATGCACTTCGATCCCCTGGGTGGATGGGATTTCTCCTTCCTCTATCTGGTCACCCGGCTTAGTCGGATTGGGGCCCTTTTGCTCGGTGTCCGGCATATCTGGAGCAGGAGGATCATTGGCTTGGAATGCCTCTATGTCGCTCTGGGAAGGCGGAGCAGGTATGCAATCCAAATCTATGGCATCATCGGGCGAACTGGGGTCTGAAGATGAAGTGGTCTCTGGCCTTCTTATGGGAATCTTCTCCCTCCTTGTTCTCTTGGACGTCCGAGTCCCTCTGCAAGCCTTAGTTTTCTTCCTTTTCTCTGGTTTTTCAGCTGATGTCCTTTCATCTTCGGAAGACTGAGAGTCGAAATTGCCCATCAGATGGTAAGTAAACTGGACCCCTTCATGGACTAGCCTCTCGATCTGGTGTTGTAACCATTGATTTGTGTATCTTGCCGGGGCCGCCATGACTGCTTCGAAATCCGTGATTGGGTCTTGAGACCAATCAATGCCTGGCAAGAGATGCCTTACTGCTTCGAATTCCCGGACTTGGAGACAGTTCCCCGAGTCTGTGAGCTGATCCGGGACCCGACGGTACTCAAAGAGTCGCATTTGCTGCACACTCAATCTAGAATATTCCCGTCGCCTGACTTCGTAGTCATCGGAGCAATTTTTCCAGTAATCTTCAATTGACTCCTTTGCTCTGTAGCGCCTACCGTAAGCTCTCTTTGCCAAATTGTCATGATCAAAACATTTTCTTGGGAAATGTTCCGGTAGGCCATAGGAGGCTAGCTCTGCAAGGGACTCTTCTGCTAGGGTGGGAGTTCTCAATTGGACATCATGGTTGCCTATGATCATTGGAAATGTGAATCCAGCTTGCTTGCTTTCTCGTAATAATATGCCGGCAGGGCGTGATTGTCTTGCCACCTCCATGAGGACTACTTTATCGGTTGGGTACCGCGGAAGTCGAAGGGGGGCACCTTCAAAGCCAGCAATTCGGATGTAGGAGAATCTTGGGAACTGAATAAACCAGGCCCCATACCTCTGCACTAAAATGGTAGCTTGCTCCGAGAGCCTTATGTGTAACCCTCCCTGCATTAGCCTGACTAGGCGCATTGTGAAGGCGTCGTTGACACGTTCGTACTGTCCAACCGCATAAGCCGGGCTGCTCTTTTCCCTTTGAGCTAATCCTGGTAGTGCAGCTGTGGGTAGCAATCATAAACCTTTACCTGACCAGGCCCATTCCCGATCTCACCTTTCATTATTAATCCTGGCAGTGGCTGGTTCTTTGCGAACATATAGACCAAATAGGAGGTCATGGTGAAATACTTCTTTGTCTCAAGCTCAATCAGCTGAGCGTGGATGTTATCACTTATGATCTGAGCCCAGTCAAACTTAGACTTTCCGGCAAAGACCTGTTCTGTAAAATAGAACATCCATTCTTCAAAGTAGTTGGACTTAGGGGGTCCCATGACTCGGCTAAGTAAGGTGACCATATCGCCATGTTCATTATGAAAGTCACTTCTGGGGGTCTTTTTCACAATCCTGGTGCTTGAAGGCCTTTTTTCTTTGAACCATTCTTCGTTAATTAGTGCCCTGCATCGAGCTGGGTTCATATCATACGCCCCCTGTGCCTCGCCCATTGTTGTAGCTATGGGATTATTTGGAAAGGGGATATCAAATGCATCGCCGATAGCCTCAGGGGAGAAGTCGGCAATAGTGATATCTTCCAGAAGCACTAATCTGGACTTTGGCTCGTAATGCCGAGCAGCTTCCACTACTAATTCATAGTTCTGGATTGCTGGAGGAAAACCTGCTGCTTGGGCGATGCCACTTTCCAGCATTTGCCTAGGTCTGCCATATGCATTGGGTGAGAAGACCCGATCCCTGAAATCCTGAATATCAATGTGGCCAAGGTCGGTGTCACCGATGTTGTCCCAGATACTCTGGACCTTTGACTCTCTTAACCCTCCTCTCTGATACTGATACTTCATTTTTTCAACTTTCCGTGGGATGTCTGATTTGGATGCTCGTGAGGTTTCTGCTGCAGCGGGTGTTCTTGATGATTCCGCCGCTGATTTAGGCATTTATCCTGCACAGCCAGACACGGATTACAAGGTGACACGAGAATGACGATGCGGGTTAGATAATAACAGAAGTGTTTCAACAGACTGAGATTAGTTTAAATATCACTCTGGGCTAACAATCTGATTAACTTCTACAGCATCATATTCCTGAAGATTTATGACTAAGCATTCTTACTCTCGAATTTTTTGGATTAATTTTAACAAAGGCAAAACATGAGAATTTTGAAAAGAGATGCAGTTTTCGGCCAAACCTCGGGAATGAGTCCTAAATTTTGGATGCTTGCATAACGGAGATGCAGACTCTAAGCATTTCAAATTTTGCGTATTTGCTTATTTGATTCACACATTTTAAATGACCGTACGCGATAAGGCGTACTTACCTGATTGGAGCGAATGATGGGTGATTGCCCGACCTTGTTGCGCGGGGCGAGCGGATGATCCTGCAAAATTTGAATCCCAACGGTTATCCTTCCTGTTTAAATTTTCGCGGTTTGGAGGATGAAAGAGGATTTATCAATTTCACATGGTTCTGTGCCTAGCAACCTGAATTTTAAATGGTTGATGGGAGGATGATGCGGTGTCTTACCTCCTTGTTTTCGGATTTAAGAGTTCTTTCAAATTTTGAATCGCATTCTTTGAATTTTGACAAATTGGAGGCTTCTTGATTTAGCCTTCGCGGACTTCGGACCTGGGGTAAGGGGTGTGGTTTGCGCTGAAATAGTAGATTCTGCGTTAAAACTGTGCCTTCTACGTTAAAACTTCGCTTTCTTTTAGGACTTCGTTTTCTGCGTTTTCTGCTTGCCCTGGCCTCCGCGTTACAAACTGTGCCTTCGCGTGCCAAAGTTCGGATCTTTAGCCCGAAGAGGAGATGCGTTGGATTTTAAACTCGGCTTTGCCCTCGTTTTGGTTCGGACCTAAAGTCCGAAATGCGATCGCACAGTGTTAATTTCCTCGACTTTCGCCGGCGCTCGAGGCTTAGGGTCCGAAAACGATAATCGCGCCCTGTTTCGTTTTTAAACTTTCACTTTGCCCTTTCGGACGCTTGGGGTCCGAAAACAGCATTCGCCCGATGTTTTAACTTTTAAAACTTTCGCTTTGTCATTTCGGGGCTTAGGGTCCGAAATGCGATGTTCGCCCTATGTTTTAACTTTTTAAACTTTCGCTTTGTTGAAGTTCGCCCTATGTTGAAGTTCGGACGCGGAGGTCCGAAATGGATGTTTTGATGTTGTTTTTGAAACACCACACTTTCCCTTTCGGAGCTTAGGGTCCGAAGAATGTTATTTGATATGTTTTAAAACTTACACTTTGTCCTTTTCATTCGGACGCGAAGGTCCGAAGTGTGCCATGCGTTGCGTTTTTAAAACCTTAGTTCGCCCTTTTCAGAGCTTAGGGTCCGAAGTATGCATGATATGCGTTTTTTTTAAAACTTACTTCGCCCTTTTCGGAGCTTAGGGTCCGAAGTATGCATGATATGCGTTTTTTTTTAAGAACTTAACAGCTTGTGTTATTCGGACACGGGGGTCCGAAGTATGCTATTGCACTGTGTTTTAAACTTAACCTTCACTAAAATTCGAACCTAAGGTCCGAAAACGCTGTTGGGCAGTGTTATGTTTTAAAACTTTAATTTTTTGGAAATTTCGGACCTAGGGTCCGGAATGCGATTGCCACCTTATGCTTTCAAATTTTTGAATTTTCACCTTCGGATGCTTACATCCAAAAGGGGGGAGCGCACAACGTTTTAAAACTTAACGGCTCATCTTGACTTTCGCCAAGTTCGGACCTGAAGTCCGAAAAGATGCTTGCATTGCGTTAAGTTTTGAAATTTTGGAACAAACTCTCGGTATTTACGCCCGAAAGCCAGATCAGTCAAAAGGGCTCATTGGTTCATTACTCCAACGTTGATCAGCTTACGGACTGATCACGAACTCGCTCAAGGAGACACGAGAAACTCTGATTCGATTCTCGGGATGACGATCAAAAAACTCAAAACTGGAAAGGGGGACCCTGTTGGCGACAGGGGGCGTGTGCAACGCACAACACATCACTGCTGGCAGATAGGATGAACGAGTTCATGACCCTGCAGTACAAGAAATTTCACATGCCGCATCACGCCATTGGGTTATTTCTCGGTGCAGTCCGCACACAAATCACCCCAGGCTCATAGCCATTGGAGCCATAAGGTCGTTTTGCACCCCGACCAACTACCCATATTCTATTGGTCGCACTTGGACGTCTTGGCACATGGCGCAAAGGCACGTCTAGGCACAAAAAGGAAGAAGCCCGCCATGTCAGACATGGAGTCCGACACAGAAGAGTCCGATGCAAAGGAGGATGTGGATAGTGGCAGGGAGGAATCTGCAGACACCTCCCAGGTGAGCGGAGGGAGCTTTCGGTTGGCAGGTAGAGGAGGTGACTAGTTGCCTGAAGAGGAGGTAGTGGAATCGGCAAGTACAGAAAGGTCCGTTTTAGCATCACACGTTCAGGTACACTTTACACCAGCACGCTTACCGGAGACTTGTCAGTTGGCGGTGCCACGGGCATTCGAGACAGTGAGCGTAGTCACCACGGTGCCAGTACCTAGCTTTGGGCAACCTTGGATGACGATAGCTATGACACCACCGCGGGTCGAGAACACAACAGGGACTGACTCTGGGGTGGCCTCAGTTCAGCAGGATGGGCCGGGTACCTTGGCAAGTGCAGGGGCTTCCATGGAGTAGGATGTGTCGGGTGTGCCAGGTTATATGAAGGAGGTAATGATGGAAGCAGGCGCTCTCCAGGATGACCTCAGCAGTGCCTGGTTGAGTCATTACCAGCTCACACTCGTGGCACTTGTAGGGGAGGCCACTCTATCTCCAGGTAGGGAGATGCATTCCTTGGATATCATTGATCTAGAGGAAGGGAGTTCTCCGAGCAGTAGGGCGCTTCAGAGGGTTGCGTCACCCCCGGCGGATGTAGTAACCAGTCCTTATAGAGAGGAGGGGGTGCTTGTGGGAGTGCAGTAGGGTGCCAGAGAATTTGAGCAGTTCGTTGCCGAGATGACTCTAGGAGCACAGCGGCTTGTGTCATCTGCCAGACTTCAGGCGGATGCCGTTGACCTTTGTTTGCACCGGATGCAGAGAGGAGTTTGGGAGGTGTTTTGAGTCTACCGGGTGGCCTAAGACTGAGAACCTAGGGATGCTGGAGGCTTGGCGCCTCACTGAGGGGGTTGGCGAGATCCGGATGCAGTCGTTGTTGAGAGATGGAGCAGGCCTTCCGCGAAGGTTATCTTGAGTTCCAGAGGACACAGCACATGGCATCTACAGCTGAGGCCTTGTGCGTAGCAGCAGTGACGGCTCGGGAGGAGCTGACTGCCAGGTTTCGGGAGGTTGAGGCTACCATGGCACAGACTCGGACAACGATGGACATTCTGGTGGCAGATAAGTCTGCCTTGGCTATACAGCTGGAAGAGGAAAGGGCATCCAGAGAGCAGTTGAAGGCTCGATTGGTCAGTGCACTGGAGAGCGTGGACAAGAAGGATGAGGAGGTGTTGGAGGCCGCCTACATGGTGAAGACTGCAATGGAGAGACAGATGGTGGCAGAACGAGATCTGAAGAGGAGGACGGAGCAGGTGTACGAGCTGTGTGGGTGATTGGTGTCCACCACTACACCACCGACGCCTTCTTCATCAGGGACGCCCTCTGCACCCCCTTAGTTTTTTATGTTGGGTTCTGTAATAAGCAATTTATTCCCCATTTTGTTGTAAGTCGTCTAGAGACGACCTTTCTTTTTTGGGGGGGATGATGTTGGCGGCAATATTGTATAAAACTAGTTAATTAAGTTGTATTTGTCTTTGTTAGTTTGGTAACCGAGGGATGGTAGTTACGGTGCGATAGTTGGCACTCGCACCCCCTCGGTACCTTTATATACCTTGGAGCTAACTTGTACAAGAACATGATTATGAATGGAATAGCATTTCTTATGTTTTATCTGATATCTATGGCATTAGTATTCGACATTGAGTGTTCTGTCTATATGTTCTAAACCGTTCACCTAGAGGGTAAACAAAGGGAATCGGTCTCATCTTCCGAACATCCTTGGATTCCCAGGATGCCTTCCTCATCCGGTTCCCTTCTGTACTTTCCTTTGTCAACTCCGCCCTCGCCGTCTGATTCCGATTCTGACCCGAGTTCTTCACTCACGAGTTGTGTTTTCAGGTCGATAATAAATTTTCGCCTGGCTTTCTCCTTGGACAGCGTGTTACGCTTCTAGTTGTGATTCGCTATGGCCGCCACCAACCACCCTCTGCCTAGAATGGCGTCGTATCCTTTCTTGGCGAGCGGAATCACCTCGAAGTTGAGAACAAATGGTTGTGTCCCGATGGTCACTTGTTGCGCCATGAGCGTTCCAAGAGGTTTGATACCATGTTGATCCGCTCCCAGTAAGTTGAAGGTTAATGGCCACAGTGTCGGCTTACCAAGCTTCTTCCAGGTTTCTTCCAGAAGCACATTCACTCCCGACCCGCCGTCGACAATGGTGTCAGTCAAAGTGGTGCCAAGTATTCCCATTTCTACCACCGCCGGGTGCCAACCACTGTATAGTGTCAGGACCAATGGGTCTGTTGGTGTTCCTCCAGGAAACATCCGTATTCTAGGTCACTCGACTCTATGTAGTTACTTGCAGTGTACGTAGTGTTGTGACCTTTTTTTCACACATCGCCCCATTGCAAATGGGGACCCTCTCTTTTCCTGCTTTCTAGGGTTTTGTCAGTGTCCTATGACCTTTTGCTGCAGTTTCACCAAGCCTTGTCTAGTGCAGAGCATTTCAGGCCCTGACGATTGAAAGTTAGTTTTTGCAAGTTATGTGATTCCGAAATACGAACACCACCAAAGTGCTTAGAAAGGCCAAAGGACGAAGATCGCAATTGATTTGGACGAATTTGGACAACTTTCTATTTTTAGAAAGTTTTTCCTAGATGTTAGGGATCCCTGTTTTTTGCTTTTTCGGGATGCGAACCTAGGGTTTACACTTGCACCACTGACCAACTTTGATTGGAACTTGAAAATTCTAAGTTTTGACCAAAAAAAGCTAAATCCCTAGATTTTAGGCTTTTTGCTTTTTCGGGATGCGAACCTAGGGTTTACACTTGCACCACTGACCAGCTTCGACCGGAACTCGAAAATTCCAAGTTTTGACCTAAAAAAAGATAAATCCCTAGATTTTAGGCTTTTTGCTTTTTTTAGATGCGAACCTAGGGTTTATACTTGCACCACTGACCAGCTTCGACCGGAACTCGAAAATTCCAAGTTTTGACCTAAAAAGCTAAATCCCTAGATTTTAAGGATCGTATTGCTTCAGATGATCCACCTAGGCATGGATTTCAAATTTCAAGTTAATCCGGTTAAATTTGATTAAGATGTGAAATTTTGAAATTTTTGCTAAGAATTCTTCCAAGTCTGGCTAACAAGGGTTTTTTGCAGGTTCAAATAAGGTCATGTGTTGAAGAGGCCATGATGGCCAACACTCCAACGTCCGCCATTGTCTTGAAGAAGCTTTGAGGGTGGTCTCCAAAGTCTGCCATTCATGTTGGGAAGGCTATGAGAAGCCTTGCTAGAAGTCCGCCCATGAGGAAGCAACTTCCAAAGTCCGCCATGTGTGTGTGGGGTACTCAGGGAGATGCCACAAAGTCTGCCATGCCTTGAGCCCCCTCCAAAGTCCGCCATTGTCTTGGAGAAGCCTTGGGAGAGGTCTTCAAACTCCGCCATAGTCATGTGGAAGACCCCCAAAACTCCGCCCAAGGTCTTCAAATGGTGGAGAAGCCACCAAAGTCTGCCCAAGAGAAGCCTTCAAGGAAGTCCTCCATGCAACTTGGGGAGCCCATGATGGAGAGGTCTAGAAGTCCACCCATGTTGGAGATGTCTGGAAGTCCGCCCATGTTGGAGATGTTCTAAAGTCCGCCATAGGGGGTGTGTTCTAAAGTCCGCCCTGTGCCTTAGTGAAAAATTCGCCTTGATTGGGCTTTGCTCAAAGTCTGCCCTCCATGTTGAAGGGACCCTTCAAAACTCCGCCCAAGGAAGTAGATACAATGTGAAAGGAAGAGTTATCATCAAAAGTCCACCTACACATGAAAAGTCAAGCAAAGTCAACAAGCTTGAGTGATATTGGAAAATCCTACAAGATTTCGAACTTAATTCCAAAATAGAAAGTTTTTTTTTGAAAAAGGGGATATTGGAAAATCCACAGAGATTTCGAACGTGAAGATCAAGATAGAAAGTTTTTGAAGAGAATATTGGAAGACTATTGAATATCTTCAAAATTAAATCCAAAATGGAAAGTTTTTTTGAAAGAGAATATTGGAGGATTATTGGATATTTTCAAACTTAAATCAAAATGGAAAGTTTTTTTTGAGATATTTTCTTAAAACTTGGAAACATGAAGTTAAAATTAGAAGTATGAATTGGAAGATTTTAAGGGTTTCTACTTGAAGATTTAACCTTGTCTACAAATACTTCATTATCAACTTTATTATTACACCAAGAAGTTCGAAGTTAGTAAGGAGAGCTTAGTAAAGTATTTCAGTTTGAAGATCATCTGGAGAAAATTTTGATATTGTTGGAAGTTGGATAACTTTTTTGACAAAAGTTTCATGGATTTTTTGGAGAAAGGCAACTAGTACGAGGAAGGATTATCTAAACTTTTCTGAATTTTCTGAGTATTCTGGAGAAAATTCTAGCCTTACTTCTATCCAAGTCGGAGGTGAAATTAAAATTATGAATTTTCTGAATATTTTCCAGAATTTAATAAATGATTTTTTTTTTTCGAAAATTTTGGAGAAGGAAAATAATTTTTTTTGGCTAAGTATGAAATTTTTTGAAAGTTGACACTTGCTGGTAACCACAACTAGCCTTTAGACATGGTTTTTGAGGTGAAAATTCGATTTTTTTGGCTAAGTATGGGAACAAAAAATGAAAATTTTCGAACACTTAGCCATTTCGCAGCCCTGTTATTTTCAAAACTTTGCAAATTATTTTCTAACTTAAAATTTCATTGTTTGTCTGCAGGTCATAGACATTATGAAATTTCAAGTAGACAAAGATGCTCCTCCAGAGTTGAGGATGACTTCAAAATGGAAGAACATCAGCGACACCAACCTGGAACACATCAATCTAAGGGAATTTAAGAAGCGAATGTTTGGTCTGGACAACCTTGTGCCTACTACCATTGCGCGAAAGATGATGAAGAGTGGCATCGTGCATGCTGCTGGCTTCCTCCCCACCATGCAGTGCAATGAACTAGTAGTTGAATGTGCAAAACACTACAACCCCATCAGTAAGGACATTGTTGCACTTGATGGAAGAGTGCTAGCGAATATCAGTGATGAGGCCATCAGAGAAGCCTTCAAGATCCCAGAGTATCACAAAACAGTGTATATGACAAAGGACAAAGCTGACGGTCTGTACCGGGACCACTTAGAGGAATATGATGCCATAGTTAACCATTCCTGGCTAGACAAGCCGAGGAAGGGTGCCTCCAAACTCCAGAGGAAGAGCCTATTGCGAGCATACTTCAAGGAGGACATTGGGGACATGATTGTTCTGCTCAATAGAATAATAGGAAATCCTCAGGGAGCTCCATTCGAACCCTGGATGTATTATTTCATTAATGAAATAATCAATTGAGTAAAAATGATAGACTGGGCCAAGATGATCAGCGATAACCTAGACAGCCAATTGAGGAACCCTGAGATGAATAGGACTTTCTTCATGAGTTCTTACCTGTTTTATTCCTTGGCCAGGACCTACAGGTACATAGGTCTCACTTGTAGAGGAGAAGTAGGGAGCAAGGAGAACCAGTTTCTAGTGTATGGTTGCTATCCCCAGCTCCACATGGAAGAGAAATTCCATTTCAAAAGAGTGAATGATACCTTCCCTGATGCACATTACTCGGACACTTCAAGGTGGGCTGCACCAGAGGCTCTCTCAAGAGTCTATGGACTTCATCGGTCGGTTCGGGTGTTCGTACATCCAATATCCAAAATTCACTTACCTCCGAATTGAGGGATTCTCCGGGCCTCCATACAAGCTTCTAGCTTACCCTACCAACCGAGTGGTGTTGCTCGAGGTTGTGAGACAATTGGAAGAGTATATAGTGATTCAAAGGAATAAGAAGAAGAAGGCAGGAACGTCCTCACTTACAATTGGCAATGGGCTGGAAACATGTCTGTCATCACAAGCTGTTGCGACAGTTGACAAGGAGCTAGCCTGGTATCCCTTCTATCAATACAAAGCAAGTCATAATTTCGATCCATTCCATAGGATAAAGAAGGTCGAAGGAACAACGTTTGAGCACAGATTGGATCTAGAAGACTACTGGGCTAATGCAGCCGATAGCTTTGATATCAGGAAGAGATTCTGGTCAAGAATCCTTTTGAGCATTGTGAGAGCAACAGAAGTATTTAGAGTTGCCGATCAAGTAGAAGAAAGCCTAGAACTTCAGCAGCCGAGTTTTGAAAAGATGAAAAATGAACCCCTAGTTTTAATAGATTGGACAGAGGGAGAGAAATCAGATCTAGCAAACCTCATGAGGTCGGTGGTTGAATATTCGAGGTGGTGGACGTCTGAAAAGACAAGGCAGTTGAAGGCCAAAGGTGTGACCTTGACTTACGAATTAATGGGAGTAGATGATACTTTGTCCATCAATCCTTGTACCTCCGCCAGTGATGTTCGAAATCCAGAAAGTGTTGGGTCTCGAAAGAGGAAGGAGTTGGTTGGAAGCTCCACAAAGGTTACAGGAAAAAGGGTTGTAGGTGAAAGAAGAGAGTCCAGTGAAGGCCATTCAATCCTAAGTGCTGCTTCCATTGTGCCCAATCAAAATGCAATTGGGGAGCAAGAGATGAACATCTACATGATTGATGATGAAGTAAGAGTGCTTTCTCAACCAGTTAGGGAAGTAGTGGAAGAGGTCGTCCAAAGTCCAGACAGAGAGCAAACTGAAGCACCTACAGTCTTCTTGGATGGCATACCAACAAACCCAGGAGAGGCAGATGATGAGTTTGACCGGAACATTGTAGAGAAATCAACCATTCCAAATTGGCTGAGCAAAAGAATAAAGGACAAGGTTCCCAAGGAGGCCAGCTCCGAAGAGGTCACTGCAGCATTTCTAGAGAAGGTGAATGAGCCCACTAAAACTAAACCACCCAAACCCGCTAGGAAGTTTTCCCTAATTCAGAGAGACAGTACAGGATTCAGGACAGTCTAGCTAGCGGTGCCCAAAGAAGGGAAGACTAGAGACAATGTCACCGCAGATGATTACAAGGTTACCACCATAGAGCTGGGTAAGCCCACCTAGGACCAAGAGGTCCAATGTTTTGACGACTCTTGCAACGTTCTAAAGACGAGTCTAGCTTATGAAAGAGAAAAGAGGAAGAAGGTTGAAGAAGAGAACCATAAGTGGAGGAAGTATGTTCTCCATCTTACCAGCCCACTCAACCGCGAGGTTTCGGTTACTCTGCCACAACCTCTTCAACAGGGATCAATGAAAGACTATGATGATATGAAGGGCTCGTACACTCAAGCAAAGGAGTGGATTTCAGACGCTTCGGTGCGTGCTGACACACTGGTAGAAAATTTAGTATTGGCACATGAGTCAGCTTCTTTATTGATCGATCGTATCTAGGATCTAGCCTCCAATTGTGAAGAGGTGGATGAAATTCAGAATGAAATACTCCCTCATCTAAAGGTTATCCGAGGCATGTTGAAGAGAAGCTTAGTGGATGCAGGTATCATACAGACAGGAGACAGGTACGACTTCAGCATATGGGACTATAATTTGGTCACTCGGATTGAAGTTCTGAAGAAATCCGAGACCAAGTGCTTTGAGATAGAGGAAAGTGTTAGAGAGATCCTGGGCAAGGTATTCTGTGTGGCATCAAAGATCTAGAAGAAGGAAAGCCTAAGGGAGAAACATTTACAAGCGGAGAACCTGAGAGCAAGGATTCAGGCAAGCTTCTTCAAGGATTCAAGGATGATCGACAAAGGCGATCTTTCAAAGATTGCAAACTTCCTCTCTATCGATGAGAACTTCCTTACCCAAGTAGTTGAGTGGGAAGGCATTCTTGCCACATGTACCGATGATGTGGACATCATCGACTTCCAGATTGGCAGTTTTCCAAGTGTCACCATGGAGGAGGTCAAGCTCATTGTGTCTAGATACATTGAATCTCTGAAAGAAGAAAGTGGCCACTCACCTTAGTGAAATTAGCAGCTGCACCATGTGTCACTCTTTCGTTCATTTGAGCTGATAGTATTTTGGGAAACCCTAATTAGGGTTTAAGACTTTCAATCTTGGCCCTTAATCGCTGTTTGATCTCGGCCATTCATTTATTTTGAAAAACTATATAAGGTTGCCTCCTCCCATTTGGAGAGTGAGGTTTTTGATGTATTGTTGCTTAAGGTCATTTCCAGATAATATATTGCATGTGCGCTGCTTTGTAATCTCTATTATTTGAATGATTTGCATGGTTTCAATTGCCTCAACACTTAGTTAGAATTAATTGAGATTTGCTTTCATTGTTGTTAATTTGAATGAAGGATTTGATAAGTGTCAATTGATGGTGTATCTCCGCTCATACTTTTGGTAAATGGATGATTTCCATCTTATTGTGCAAAGTTAGTCTGAGGCCATCCCCTGTGCATCCCAACATCTCGATCATAAGCACAACCCATTGAAGATTGCATCGACCTTGTGTAGTTGTCCCTAGTGTGGCGAAGCAAGGTTTGGTTTCTCGAGAGCACCCAGTTGATATCGTCTCCAAAATTTGTAGGATTATATTAGTCTTCCTAAACCCTATCCCTTTTTCCCTTTCTCTTGAAAGTCTAAATCCCAGAAATTCCAAAAACAAAAGAGCCTAAAATTGCTAAATCCATCTAAGTTCAGCAGTTCAAGACAGTTCTTAAACGTAAGTCCCCCTTGAGATTTTTAGCATACACTACCCAAGAAGCTATTCCAGTAAAGTCGTTTGTTTGCACATATAGACCATGGAATCAGTAGTGATTTTCCAGGAGAGGATAGAATGCCTTCGGGTATCCTATCCTAATGTTTGGTAGATGATAAAACAGACACCAACATAAAATGGTGCTAGAAGGAGGGCTAAATCATTATCAAGTCTTGACTAGCTAAACTTGAACTCATACTTGCGAAAAATTGCATACAACTTTTTAACCCTCCTCCCAAGCGCAACATAAAATGGCGCTAGAAGGAGGGCTTGATCATTATCAGGTTTCGAACAACTGAATTTGAATTTGTATTTGCAAAAGCCGTCTACGACTTTAATCCTCCTCCCACACGCAACATACAAGAGCATTAGGAGGATTTTATCACTATCAAATCCTAAAGTTACTTAGTTTTGGATAGTAGATATGAGGTAGCATTGCCGCATGAATTCCCATTCAATCTGCCTCTTGAACAACCTGAACAAGGACTGAATCAGTCATACATTGCAGATCAATTGTGAGCACTTGCTTGGAAATCAAAAGTAAATTATTCTCACTTCAAACAAGTAAGTCACGTTATTGCCAAAGAAGAAGAAAAAGGTAGACAAATAGAGACTGTGATCAAGGAGAATCTAGAGAGACAAAGGATTTCTACCCTTCACAAGCAAGTTCTTAAAGAAATGTGACAATTTTCTTTCCAGTCCACTAACATGGTAGGAGATGGGTTTGCCCATCACTCCTCCTGAACCAGGAAGAGACCCCGAACTAGTGATACAACCAGATTTGAGCTTCAACAATGAACAAGAAAACATCATCATTGAGTTATATAGCTTAGCCTGGTCTGTGAAAAGAAATTATCTTGACTGGTGTCGAATATGCTTCATCCTTGAAGAAGAAGAAGAGATTGCTAACCACATCAACACACAAAATCAGAGAGAACAATAGGAAGTTAATCCAGCTCTTGAACCTGCTCCTGCATTGCGTCAGCAAGAATAAATGCTACGCTGGATCGCATAAGTTCCTTCTCCCCGGATAAATTTCAAAGAATCCTCAGATCAGCACAAAATTCATCCGAGGAATTCGCGGAGTTGGAATGACCCACAAGATCTAGACAAAAGAGAGAAGTTTCACCAGAGAAAGGAGAACATCAAGCAGAAGAAGATAGGCCAGAGGTGGAAGGCATTTCCAAATTATTCCAAAACCCCTGCTCTCAAATCCCAAGCACTCCGCCTTCAGTGTCCTTTACACCAATTATCCAACAAGTTCAGCCAATGATTTCCCAAACGAACATCCCAATGGCGTGGCGTCCAGCCAATGCATCCCCTATGGTCTTCATAGCCTATAATGCAATGCCAAAGAGTCCTGAGCACTTTTGTTCTAGGTTTCATAGTTGTGACCTAAGTCGCTCAGCTGATGAGCATATCAAGATTTTTGAAGATCTTCTGCATAATAGAGATATCCAGCATGAAGATGTGGCTTGTAGGTTGTTTCCTTACAACTTTGATGAAGAAGCCTCTCATTGGTATATCCACCTGCCAGCTGACTCCATTCATAATTGGCAAGAGATGAAAGATATCTTCTTGGAAAAATTCAGATCGCCAATCTCTCCATCTGAATTATATCGACAGTTTGTGGAAATAAGAAGGCAAGAGCATGAATAGGTTTCACAAGACATATACAAGGCTAAGAGATCCCTACAATTTGAATAATGCTGCTGCACTACCGGTTTACTATGCAGCATTGGATCGCCTCACTTCCATGTTTGTAAAAACAAAAGGCACCCCGCCAACCAATTTAAAAGAAGCCTATGCTTCAGCTATTTCAGTCAGCAATGATCTGGAAGTAGGTGCCGCTACAGGGCCCTTGAACTATCTAGGAAATCCCGCTACACAAGGACAGATTCAAAATATCAACAAAGCATTGTCTCAGAATACTCCGGTGATGAACCCAATTCCCATAGCCAGTAACCAGTTGGTTCTTCATCTTGGAAATCCCATCTCGCAAGTACCTCCGCTGCAACCGGTATATCTCCAAAACGCGACGACTTCAAGTCGGACCTCAAAGGAGAAAGACGAAATGAGGGAATTAATCAATCAAGTAAAGAAACTATCGGCAGAGGTAACCTATTTGAAAGGACAAAACAACCAAATGCAGAGAAATTATCAAGGGAATCATCAAGGACAAAGTTCTTCTGGATATATAAGAGATGGCCAAAATTTCCAAAGAGACAATCAAAACTACCAAGGGAATAATCAGAATTTCCGGAATAACAATCAGGTTCCTCAGAAGAGAACATGGAATACTGGGCCTAACAATGGTACTGTGCCATCTTCCTTGGATAGCCAACCTGTTGCAGACAATCGTCCTGCAAACAAAGTATTCCTAGCAGAAGTTGCACTATCAGGATGGTGTAGGTTACACAGTACTGATCAACATTTCGAGTTACAATGCCATGAATTCCAAGTAGCAGCAGACATTTTCCAAAGTGAGAGAAGGAATTTAGTAGTAGAAGAAGCTCTGACAACTGGGTATGAGATTGTTCCTGTAACAAGATATGACCAAGCTTTGGTCATAGAAAATGTCAGATCCCCATTCTAGAAGGGCTCATCATACTAGCCTAGCCAAAGATTCCCACTTGCATCTGCTAATAGCCTCGTGGAAGCGCCCCAAGGTCAAGTCGAGCCTAAAGTCCAATTAGTATCAAATCAGCCAATCACAATCAATGGCTATAGCTTCCCCCCATTATATGATAGTGTTTTGGTAGAAGGCACTAGGGAAGTGCAAGCATTCCAACAAACGTCCGGAAACCAACCTCGTGTGTACCAAAGGAATGCTTGATACAATGAGCCTCTAACCACATCTATTCCTCCCAACAACTTTTAGACCCCACCAAATCCCAATGCTACCAATGCACCAACACCTCCTAGGGATTCTCCTGAATATCGCCAGTAGAATGTCCAACCCAGTGGATCAAAGCTTGTCAATTCCCATCAAGTTGACCAAAGATGAGCAACGGTTCCCCAACTAGAGCCAGGTCTTCCTTGCCGTCCCCTGTGAACTTTCGCAATTTCTGTTTACTTGCCATCCCACCGCTGGGTCTCGCTCCTCTGATGCCTTGTGTGCTTGTACCTGGTGATCCACCACCTCCGTCTCCTGCACCTGACCCTCCACTCGTGGGTCCTTCGGAGAAGGTTGCTGACCTTGAACCGAATAAATTGCCTCCCATACGGTACCCTTGTGTTCCCTCGGCACCTTTGGCTGTACCGTCACCTTCGGTCGTCTCCCTCTGGTTGGTTGTCTCCCTCTGGTCGTCCTCCGAAATGGACAAGTTCTTTAGTAGGTCTCTGGTAGCGTCGATCAGGTTTAAATTTCGCCTTGTTTGTTCCACCAATTCTTCACGACTTGTTATCCTATGGTGGTATTCTGGTGAACTGTAGAGTTCTCCTTCGGCACCCTCTGTGACTTCTTCTAGGTTCCCTTCGGGCAATCGTACAACAGTGTAGAGAGTGTAATTCTCTCCGTCTATCTCTGCCTTTGCAACCTCTGTGACACCTGCTGGGTTCCCTTCGAGCAACCCCTCGATCGGTCGTCCGTCGACAAGCTGCCTTAGCCTACGCCTTCGTTCTATCTGTTGTCTGAGATTCAATGCTCTTTGTGCCACTTCCCATTCGTCACTTTGTATCTTTTTATTTTTGTCTTTATTTACTATATTGGGCATAAATCACTTCCGTACACAGCAAGCACACACCATGTGCACAAAACAAAAAAAACTTTTATTACTTCATCCCTCTTACATAATGTATGTCACTGACATACTCATTACAATGGGGGTGTTCTTATTTATTCTCTTTGACCGTCAGAGTTCATGTATTGCGCTCATCTTCTTGGAGCTCCCTAAATTCTTGTAGAATTTGCTGTCGTCAGTTCTCTCAGTAGATGTCTTCCCTTCTGTTCTGGAGAGCCAAAAATCCTTGTGCCAAAAGGTTAGGCAGTTCGCTCATCAACCGATTCACAGCGGGGCTTACTCCGATCGAACTCCACACAACATCTTCTGGGACATCTTCCCTCTGTACGTGTGTTTCGATTGCCGCCTATAGGATGCAGGAGAAATCCTTTGTGAGTGTCTTTTCCCCCTTGAACAATTCTTCGGGTTCTCTGTCAGGATCCCTCGTTCCTTCTGGTAATGGTTGTCCCATTATCCGTGTGCCATGTAGTACGTCCTTTTCCCCGATGCTCCCAGGTTTTTGCTTAGGCAATGGCACCAAATGTTTTCCCCTTAGGGTTTCAGGTTAAGACATTGCATAAATGACAGAAGTACACAGAATATATGGAACTCACAAGTGTTCTATTGATTCATAATAAGCCAGTACATACAATGATAGCAATATGTTTGACTACAATAGCATGTCCAAAGATTGGAAATAGATACAATATAAAGGAGTCTGGTCAGTTAGCTGGTGCCAACTGCCGACAATCGACGGGTTAACTGCTGATGCTAACACAATTTACCCTAATGCTTAATTACCCAACAACACTTGACGAATGACAATTTGAGCAACAAGCAAGTATGAGAATTACTTTTAGGAAGTTTCAGTGCAAATTTAACACTTGTTTGTAAGGTTTAAAAAGGTATTGCGTGAGAAAATAAATAAAAACCCAATTGCTCCTTCTACCTTAAGAATATTTGATTCATGAAATGCAATTTTTATTACAACATCCTTTGCAATTTTTTTGACACATGGGAAAGGTCTTCAAATAGAGCTATTGATACCTATCATGAACTTCTAGCAAAAAGTAATTTGGCAAAGGTCGATAAATCTCAATGATATCATGTTTGGCATTCATGAATTATGATCTGGATTCGATTTATTGTCCTTGCAACACTTTATCCGATTTGAGTCTTCTGGTGACCTGAGTCGACCTTGTAATAGAAGAATAATATCTATGAGTATATATCTAACAAATCCCTCTATAATCCATATTTAAGTTAGACTTAGGATTACCACTAAGATATATGAACATGACAAGATAGATGATCGCAAAATATTTCCAACTTATATGTATGAATGTGTTGTGTCTAGCCATAATTTGTTTTTTAATATTTTAAATAAGTTAAGATATTCATTTTTACTTTTCTTTGAACTGTGTCTTCATATTCCTCTAGTATATAAATGTGTGTGTATGCGTGTATTGATTTTTCTTTATAACTTGACTTGGTTATCTAAATTTGAAAAAAATATAAGATTGTTCTACATTTCATTCTATGCATATTAAAAAAAATTACATTTTGGATTAGTTTGTATAAGTTATGTGATGTGCACACTTTGTGATGTAATTTTTAGGATGCATCCACTTTGAAAAATCATAAATTTTTTTTTAATAAAAGAAATAGTTAATCTATAGTACTTACTCTTAGCTATATTTATACCAAATGGTTTTTACAAATAAACTATGTTGCAGGGTTTGCCCCCCTAGACCCCTGGTACTGGTTTGGGGTCCTGGTCCGGTCCGCCTGTGGTTCGGATAGGTTCCGTGATTCACAGGCCTGGTTCGGACTAGGTCGAACCCAAGAGGACCCAGGTCGAACCCAAGACGATCCAAGTTGAACCCAAGGGTTTGATGGCCCAAAAAAGGTGTTTTGTTTGCAAATTTTTTTTTTTTTTTTTGAAATCCATTACATAAAAAATTAAAATATAACCCTAAAAGTGAGTTTTAATACATTAACTTGCTCATTTCACACAAGCAACATGACTACAAGCTAGGGGAAAGTTGAAACAATGATACTTGAATATTAATAAACTAAACTAATAATTGTTGAAAAAATAATAATAATAATAAACTAAACTAATAATTGTTGAAAAAATAATAATAATAATAAACTAAACTAATAATTGTTGAAAGTTGAAACAATGATACTTGAATATTTTGTCATTTTGATATTAAACTTGATGTATATTATGCTGTTATGGTATGATCATGATGCTATGATTACAAATTTATGTTGGTTTTGTTGTTTATATGATGCTATGTGACATGCTAATCTTAATTGATGCTTATAGGCTGCATATATATATATATATATATATATATTTTTGTACTAACGAACCCAAACCCCTTTTCAAAATTTTGCCGTGCCGGCGTACCAGTTCTTCGAACCCGAACTGGCAACTTAGCAAATAAACAAGGGTTGTACAACAACTTAGTACCTGCCAAGTGTTGGCAGGATGGTAAAAGAGAAGAGGAAAGAAATTGAATAATAAATGTGGGGTTGTCAAAGAATGGTTTGAGAATAGTAGTGTATGATGACATAGAAAAAATAGACAATTCTTGCTAATTTGGGATAAAAATCCCCTACATATTTGACCTAAAATTCTAATAGTTTTTCCTATACAGTAACTCTTATTACTTATCTCCACTTTGTTCTTGGAATCTTCAACGGTGTCCTCATTCTTTACGCTTTTGCAATGCTTTCCTTTAAGTGCCTCGCAACTCACAGCTTGTGCATCTCATATAAAGTAGACATGTAAAATAATAAGTACATGAGAAATGAACATAAATTGAACATCAGGCTTTAAATTTATAAGAATATGAGAAATAATCATAAATTGCACTTCAAGCTGTAAATTTATAAGCAGATCATTAATTTCGACTTAAATTCTCAAGTTTCTCTTGAAATTTTGAAGAGACGTTCCATTATTCAGTCTGGATTTAACTTTCACAATTTCAATGATTAAAACTCATACCACGACAACATTTTTACGCTTCTTGTGACAGCTGTACGTGACTTCATTTGCTGACACAACAAATGTGAAAGCTATTTCTCTCCATTGCCATTTGTAACAATTCCTGTAGATTCCTCAAATTTTCCTTCACAAAGGATGAATACTTCGTCCCCCTTTCTACGAACACTAGGTCAAAAGGAATCACCACCAAAGTGCTGGTCACAGGGGCAACTCCTGTAAAGCTAGAATTGTATGGGATCGTCACTGCAGACTGCTGCACATTTTGCCATGTAGCAAACCACTCCCTTGGAATGTTCACACTTATCACACTAATATTTGGTCCTACATTTGTAGTGTGACTTGCCTTTAATTATTGCACACAAGGTTGCAAAACTCGCCAAAAGACAACATAACTCACGAGTACTCGCAGGTCGAAACCCTAGCCAAGTCACTTGCCATTAAATTCGGCTCTGAGTTTCTGTAAAAACACGCAGCATTATTTAGGAAATACTCGCGAAATCTCGCGAGTTAAACCCTACTTCCCAAGAAAAAATCGTAAGGCATTATTAATTTGACTCACAACTTTCGCCATTATTTCTTCTGTTTTTTGGCCATGAGAAAGGATGCACAAGGGTTTTCATCTGGTTTTTTAGCGTGAATCTAGGGCACAATGGTGGCACGACTCCAGGGCAGGACAATGGCACAACTCCCATTTTTGATGATTCCCTGCATTTAGTCAAAATGCCTTTCGTTTTATTTACCAATAATATTTCGGATTTCCTTAATTCTTTTAAGTTTGATCAATGTCCATACCAGATATATTAGAAGATTAAATTAATTGATAATTGGCTTTTTTAAAAAAGAAATGACTATAAACTATAAAGTATAAATATTAGACTTTAATAATTATTAATTTATTTTTTAAATATTTTAAAACTAAAAATTATTATGATTCAAAATTTTAAATAGTATTTTATTAATATATGTTTATTTTAATATAATTAAAAAAATAAATTTAATGACACTAGTTTTATATGAATGTGTATTTTTGAAGAATATTTAAAAAAAATGTATTTTCAAATATTTGATAAAGTTATCGAGTTATTGTCGAGTTTTTCCCTGAGTTTTAAAAAATTTTTGGGCTTGCCAAGTCATTGCGGAGTCTGAGTTTTTCAACTATGATTGCACATATTGCATTGTTTGGAAAAATCTATATTGTTGAGCCTTATCTTGTCTTGAACGTTGTGTGCAGAGATTGATAAGTCTTCTAAAATCTGACAAAATTAAATTATCATTGTAAACAGTTAAAATTTTAACAAGTTGTATGTA
Source organism: Cryptomeria japonica (assembly GCF_030272615.1). Classification (NCBI taxonomy): domain Eukaryota; kingdom Viridiplantae; phylum Streptophyta; class Pinopsida; order Cupressales; family Cupressaceae; genus Cryptomeria; species Cryptomeria japonica. The sequence continues at coordinate 661,199,376 of NC_081406.1, read as the reverse complement.
ACATATGTTTCAAAAAAACAAAGAAACTTTGAAGTTTGATTGGTTGAAGCATAGAAGTTTAATCACTTGTTAAATATTTCCCTTCTTTAATAGTTCCAAGCCAACAGGTGCACACTAGACATTATATTACAATTTGCTAATAAAATCAAGAACACTTTTGTGTGTGCTCAACATTTCAGTCCCTCAACCTCAGCTTCAGCCATTTAAAAAAATATTTAGTAGTTTAGAAACTACATTCAGAGTAATAAAATTCTTGTTCTTATTTTAAAATTTTGAGTTTACACATCTCAAATTGTTCATTTTAATTTAGGTTTAGCTGATTTTAAAAATAAATGGTCACATTTGCGTCCTCTTTGTCACTCATTATTCGTGTATTTGTAGAATTTGATGATCAACCATAGGAGCCAAGATCCATCTGCAAGGAAAACAACTATCACACAAAAGAGATCAAGTAAAGATTGTATGCTCTATAACAATAAAAAAATTATGTATTATTGCACAAATTTTGATTGGAGATACGATTACAATGAATGAATCCTTATAAAGGATGAATGAAACCCTAGGTGCAAACCTTAATGCTAAAATTAGGACTGAAGCAATGCAAAGTAGTGTTGTGACCATTTCACACATTGCCCCATTAAAATGGGGACCCCCTCTTTTTGCTTTTGTTTTGCCTGTTCTTCTCTCTGCTTTTAGGGTTTTGAGTAAGTGGGTGAGTCGTCTAGACTGGGGTTAAGCCTTAAGAGTTTCCTTTTGATATTTTCAAGCCAAATCCAGTCAAATTTTGAAGGTTATTACGCATCCTCTTGAAGATTGATTGCTGAAGTTAGGGTTGTTTTAGGTTAAGTTAGGGTTCTTTTGGGGTAAATTCAAATTTTTTCTAAGTGCCAGCATTTTGAGGATGAAATTGTATATTTTGTCTAGGTAAATTTTGACCAAATTTTTGGAAGCAAGATGACTGACCCTGGCCTTGAAGATGACCTAACCCTGCATAATGAAGTGGTTTGAAGATTTAAACTGTGGATATTTTAGCTTGAAAAGGAGAAATCGCTCCTGTCCCTCACCTAGGGACCAGGGCGAAAATGTTAGTTGATGCATATTGATTACTGACTTGTTTAAATTGTTTTGTGCAGGGTCGCTAGGGGATATAATTGGACGTAAATTGAAGATTTTGAAGATTTTGAAGACTCGAAAATGATAAATTTTGAAGGATTAAGACAAAATCGCTCCTGTCCTTCACTGAAGGACCAAGGTGAAATGGCTTATCAGGGTCATTCTTGGCCTTGATTCCTCAAATTTGAGCGTCGAAGGCACAAGGAAGGATGAAGTGAGCGTAATTAAATATCCAGACTTAGTCAAAAATCAGTGAAAGGTTGAACTCTTTGTCTAAAAGACAAGTTCGCTCCTGTCCCTCTCCAAGGGACCAGAGCAATTTTCTCGACACACACCTTCTGGGACCATTCCTATGCTTGGGCTCTCGTTCGTGGCTTGTAAAAAGATGATATCTCTCCCAGCAAAGAGATTTCGATGTAAAAAAGTGAAAAGATTTGGCCTTGAGGACAAAAGGCGCACCTGTCCCTCACTGAAGGACCGGAGCTTGAATTCCAAAATTGCATTATCCTTGCAAGATTTGAGTGACTTTACGATTTGAAGAGGTCAAGTAGAGTGTGTTTTGTCCGTTGAATATAACTTGAGTGGGCCACAATGAAGAAAATCAACCCAAGTTGCAATAGGCGCTCCTGTCCCTCACCAAGGGACCAGAGCGATTTTTAAAGGATGCTCCTGTCCCTCTCCCAGGGACCAGAGCGATTTTCTCACAAGACAAACTTCTGGCAAAGGAAAAGCAAGTTTCATGTTTGGGATGAATGGAGGAAGGCGTAATCAATCCATTGAAGAAAATTTTGGAAAGTTAGCAAAACACAAGTGAGCTCATAATGGCCAAGGCGCTCCTGTCCCTCACCTAGGGACCAGGGCGAAAAACACATTATCAAGTCTTCCCCTCCAAATTTGGACGAATCCAGGCCTAGGCGCAAGATGGTGATGATATTTAAAATGCTTCAAGGAGGAATGAAGTTGCGAGGACCACAAAACTTGATGAAAATTGGCTAGGGCGCTCCTGTCCCTCACCAAGGGACCAGAGCAAAATCTTCAAATTTGCCTAATAGCCTAACATTTTGGAATGCTACTTTCGTTTCCAAGACTCAAGATAGAATAAGGAATGATGTTTTATGCCTTGGAGGTAATTAGATATTGATATGGTTAAGAATTTGTGCTATGGACTAAAAATCGCTCCTGTCCTTCACTGGAGGACCAGGGCGATTTCTATAGAATCAACCATTTTCCTTCCAAGACCACGTCAAAGCAAGGTTGTGCGAAGTTAGAAATGTCTTTAAGAGGATGATGGACCAAAAATTGACCCCAAGAATCAACAATCCCAGGCTCAAGAACAAAAACGCTCCTGCCCTTCACTGGAGGACCAAGGCGAATATCTTTGGAGAGTCTATGTTGCCTGGGAGAAACGAGTTAAGCATGCATAGAACGAACAAAAATGATCATTGCCTACCTCACATCATGAATTGACAATTTGGAAAATAAAGTCCAAGGACAAAAGGTGGGATCGCTCCTGTCCCTCACCAAGGGACCAGGGCGAAAATGTTTTAAAGCAAGCTCCTTCCAAAGGTCACATGAATTAAACTCAAAATTCCAAGCAAGAGTGCCATTTTGGACGTCAAGGATGGGATTTTGAACGTAAAAAACTAGAAATGCGAGGTCTAAAATGTATGGGCGCTCCTGTCCCTCTCCAAGGGACCAGAGCAATGTTATTCATGTCCACTATTTTCCCATGCTTAAGCACGTACTTTGAAAAACTCGTATTAAATGCCAAATTCGCTAAAACCTTGAAATATTCTAATTAAGTTGGCATTTAATAAAGGTGCGTTGATATTTAATAATTAATTTAAGCCTTTAAAAAATCAAAATTTTTAACTATAAAGGCATTTAAAATTAATTATTATTAAATTAAATTTTAAAATAGAGCGCTTGGGGTATTATTTTTAAAGTCGGCCTCTTCTTTTATCAATTTTTATTTATTTTTGGCCTATTTTCCAAGTCGGCCTATGGGAAATTGCAATGGTGAGCGCCTATATAAGAGAGGTGTTTTGAAGCATTTTAATCCATCATTTAATCATCCATTCAAGTGCGATTTGAAGAAGCAATAAAGGTGCAAAATCTGGTCTAAGGAGCGAATTTGGTTGAAGGCTAGAGGTGGTAAAGTTAATGCTTGCGAAGTCTAGAGGAAGACCATTTTGTTGAGGGGAGAACCCCGATCCACATTTTGCCTAGCGAACTTGCCTAATTTTGCATTATTTCTTAGAATTAGTTCTCAAGTGGAGGTATGGTGGGATCTTCCTAGTTTAATGTTGAAATTTTGAATTTTGAATTTCAAATTGCGTAGTTATAGTTAGGAAATGATAATTCAACGATTTATCATGAAGTTTCCTAAATGTTTAAATTGCAAAATATATTACTTATTGTGAAATGTTGTGTAGGTGTCAAGATGGCGACACCAAAGGCAGGAGCATCCACCAGTCGTCCAGCCCTCATGAAGGAAGATCAAAGGAATGAAGAATTGGAGACCAAGATCGTGTCAAAATGGAGCAACATTGGAGATACCAACTTGGGAAACTTCAGTGTGAAGAAGTTTCGAGAGGTCCCTTACATTGGAAAGCCATCACCTGTCGCAAGGAGAATAATTGAAAGTGGCATTATCAAGGCGGCTGGTTTCCCTCTAACAGTCCAGTGTCATGAGGTGATGATCGAGTGTGCACGCCATTATGACCCACAGTCAAGATCGATCGTGTCCAAGGAAGGAAACACTTTGGCTTACCTTTCAGAGGAGGCTATAAGTGAGGCTCTTCATCTTCCAGAACACACGGATATGATTTACAAAAGCTTAGAGGGAGCCAAGTCCATGTACGAAGATGATCCAGACACTTGCTTAAGCATCATCAACAAGAATTGGTTACTCAAAAGTCGTCCTCGCCTGAGCAAGATTCCCAACACACCACATAGGATCGACTTCCAGGAGGAGTACAGAGATTTGATAACCTTACTCAATCGAGTTACTGGGGCTCCTCAAGCCTTCTATTTTGAGAAGTGGATGTTCTACTTCATCCAAGTGATAGTTCAAGGGAAAGGAACAATTCATTGGGATAGAATTATTAGCCATTGCTTGGACGTGCAGTTAAGAAGACTGAAGGCTACCAATTCCTTCCACATGAGCTCGTACATCATATATGCCTTGATCAAGAGTTTTGAATATGTAGGACTACCTCACAGAGGAGTGATCGGAAGAGGGCCCGGGGAAGTCAGAGTTTGTGACTCTTATGTTCATTTGCATCATCCACCAGGAAGTAACTACAAGTTAGTCAATGATACCTTCACGATGAACATCACCAGGACATTGCAAGGAGGGATTCACAATCGGCTATCTCAAGAGGCACAAGAGCTTGTAAAGAGGTATGGTGCTTGGTTTATCCAATTCCAGAAGTTCACATATATTAGAGTTCATGGGTGTCCTTCACCTCCCTATATGTTGCCGAGATATCCGACAGACAGGATAGTACTACTTGAGGTGACTAGGCAGTTGGCAGCTTATGCGAAGGCATTCAGACACAGGCATGGAAATGGAATTCCTGTACCTATCATACTAGGGAATTCAGTTGAGGTATGTCCTAATGCTCCAGCTTTAGACGATGCAGAAAGAGAGTTAGCCTTATATTCATTTTCATTCTTTTCCTTGAGGGAGAATTTTGATCCTTATGGGTATATAGAGGAGACAATTGGTAGAAAGTACAAGTATGAATGTCAGGTAGAGGACTTTTGGATGAATCTCTCAGATGATTTAGAAGTGAAAAGAAAGATACATTCTAGATTGCCTTTAGATTTCATCAGGAGATGCAAAGTTTACAGAGTGGCTGATCAAGCTCAGGACAGTGGCAGGCATCTCCTGTCATCCTATGATAGAGAGGACAAGGCAGTGAAGATAGATTGGAACGAGCCTGAGGTGGTGGACTTAAAAGCTTTGACGGCTCCAGTTTTGTCCTGTACTCGCAGATGGGTTGATGTGCAACATCAAAAGTTGAGAGAGCAGAATATACCAATGACTTTTACTTTGGAAGAAAGGCCGGGAGAAGGAGGAGCAAGTGCAAGTGAAGGCCATCCTCATCCTAGAAGCACAAGCGAGGGCAACCCTCATCCCAGGAACGTAAGTGAAGGCAATCCTCATCCTAGAGGTGCAAAGAAGAAAGAAAGACCTGAGAAAAGAGAATCCTCCAAGAAGAAGCAAGAGGCCAATCGAGATCGCTCATCCGGCACATCTTCTCGGCAAGAGAAAAGGACACTTGAAGTGGAGGAATCTATGGAATCAATGGTTCAGAATGATAAACACGAAGAAAGGCAGGCATCTCAACGTTCATCAAGTCAATCTCTCCAAGTCGATGAGCTACATGAAGATAAGAATAATGATGAAGTGACATCTCCTCTTCGGAAAGAAGAGCCATTACCTAAACAGATACAAGTTAGAGAGACAAGGTCCGCCATTCCAGATTGGTTGAAGGAGAGACTAACAAGGGTAATTGTAATTGAGGATGAAGATAATGTAATTGACTTAGAGAGCCTTGTAGGAAATTCTCAAGAAGTAACAGAAAAGAAGAAGGCCACCAAGATGTCCAAGATGATCAGAGACGAGACAGGATCGAGGAAGTTGCAAATAGCTACACCAGCAGTGGATAAGTATGAAGGTGAAATCCTTGCAGAAGAATATGATGTAGAAACCTTTGAGCTTGGTCCACTCACCGCCGAGCAGACACTGGAGGAGGCAATTGATTCATTTGAGGCACTTAAAGATAAACTTAAGGAAGAAATGGAAAAGAATAGAAAACTTGAGAGAGAGGTCGGTGCTTGGAGAGGCTACTTTAGCCATCTCAGTCAGCCTTTGGGACGTCAGGATCCCGCAGTGTCTCCTGTGCAAGCACTTCCCCTTGAATCAGTTGGTGAAGCAGAGAGAGTTAAGAGCTTGGTCCAGCTTATGAGCTCTTGGATTGACAAATCCCATACAGTTGCCGTTGAGTTTGCAACAAGAATGATGCAGACAATCCATCGAGCTATCCAAGTCCTTGAGATCATCCACAACCTAATGATAACAGTAGCCGCTTTTGCTCATACTAAGGATGTTATCATTCCTGTTCTTCAAGTAATCAGGCAAACACCAAGGAAGATCTTAGCACAAGAAAAGATAATGGATGGATGAGCTCATAATTTACTCTAGTGGTCAACTTTACTCTAGATGAAGGAAGCTCTTTTCAAGGACACCAGCACCAAATGCAATCAAGTGGAGGAGGTCATCCATCCAATTCAGGATAAGGTGTTTGGGGTGTTATGTACTATTCTTGGCAGAAGGATCGAAGTTGAGACAGATGTGGATCTTTAGGAGTTGGAAGAAAGGGTCAAGGTCATCTTTTGCAAAGATGAGAATGCTATCACAGATGAGAAAAGGGATCAAATGTCCGCTACTATGCTTTTGATTGAGAAAACCAAAGAACTCGAACTTGAATGGGACGCAGCTCTTCTCAAGGCCTTTGATCAGGTTATCCACTTGGAGGAATGAATGAGGAATCTTCCCGAGATTCCTATTCCTGAGATTGAAGGAATCGTGTCCAGATTCATTGCATATGCTAAGAAGGAGCATTGGAAAGGGAACAATGTTCTAGAAGAGAGGTTGTTATAGATGATGTGGCACCTTAAATTATCATTGGTCTATGTTTCCTAGATTTTTGTGCCAAATTAAATATTTGGCTATGCATTTAATATTGTTCAATAAAAAGGGGACTTTTTGTAATAAACCCTAATTAGGGTTTAGGTGTCAGAATCTCAGTCGTTGATCTTCTTTTGATCTGGGCCGTTCATTGTAATTGAGGATGCTATATATACCCTCATTCATTTTCATTTTGTGATTAGAAATAGAAATTAGCAATAAGAAATAGTTAGAAGATTAGAGCTTTTAGAGAGAAGAAAGATATTTTGTAGCAAGATTCAGTTTTGAAGAAAGAATTTCAAACAATTGTTGTCTATTTTGGCTTTGAGATCAATAAAATATTGAAGTTATGGTGTTTTATTGCAATTCTTGTGGCTATTTTCATGGTTGTTTACTTTCTTGAATCATTCTCAGTCGAAGAAGTATTTAAGTTTGAGGGACGAAGTGTTGGGCTTGATCTTTGGTGGGATTCACGTTCCAAACCATTAGCTTCTTACTGATTGTAGGAACGCCTTGTGTGGTCAACTAGAGAGACTTGAATTACTTAAACCTTCAGTCGTCATTGAGCTTTGGATATGTACCTTCGTGGTAGTGTCTATGATCCTTGATGAATTGAAAAATCATTTGTTACCTTAGAAGATCGCATCAATTTCAGTTGAGTTGTTATGTCTTGGCAATATTGAAATTGGTAGAATCTTACCAAGCCTAGCCTACATTGGGTCATTCTTAGGATTAGATTAGGATTCATCCCTTGCAAACCCTAGCTTTTGATCTTTTTGAGAAACTTGTTAGTTTTAGGAAATCTCATTCCTGCAGCTCGGAAAACGTAAGGCCCCTTGATGAAACAGCATTCACAACGACCACTGGTGCTTATCCACATGTAGAGACCCTACATCAAAGAACATTGGAGTCACCCTGATTGATCCTTTTTTGCGACATATTCAGCAATTAGAGGCTTTATTCAAGAGAGGATAAGGTACCCTTGGGTATTTTATTCTGTGTATGATTGTGTACAAAATACACGTCAACAAGTAGGAGCTAAATTCAGCTCAACTACAGATAGAAAAGAAAACTCTAGATAATAAAAGAGCACTTAAGTTTAGCTTAAGTGAAAAAGTAATAAAGGACCTAATTAATAAATAATTAGATAAATGTCCCAATTGCTCCAACACCTGCCTTACGATGAAGTTAGGGATAAGCTAAGGAGCTAATATGAATGCATGCATGAATGAGTCTTGAGAACTAGGCTTGATCAGACACTCATGTACAAACCAATGCAACTCTCACAAACGGAGAAAAGTTGAAAATAACCAATGGGAGAAAACTCCTCTCCAAAAGAGAGAAAATGAAATAACAAGATGATGCATGGAGGATTTAATGATACCCCCCAAGAACTACATACATCATGTATATACTAGGTTGCCGGTTCGGGTTCGGGCACGGGTTCGGGTTCGAAGAACCCGGTACACCGGTACGACAAAATTTTGAAAAGGGGTTTGGGTTCTTTAGTACAAAAACATGTAAATTTTATATATATATATATATACATTTTGATATTTATGAAGCCTATAAGCATGAATTAAAATTTGCATGTCACATAGCATCATATAAACAACAAAACAAACATAAACTTGTAATCATAGCATCATGATCATACCATAATAGCATCATATACATCAAGTTTAATATCAAAATGACAAAATACTCAAGTATCATTGTTTCAACTTTCAACAATATAAACTTAAAGTTTAATCATCAAATGGATCATCTAATTCATCCTCCTCCTCTTCCTCCTCCTCCTCTTCCTCATTGACATTGACATTAGATGAGCCAATGCCACTTGCACTTGCACTATAAGTTGGCTCGATTTACGAGGCATCAAGTGTCAATGCAAGAAGCTGAGAAGCAGGAGCATCCAAATCAGTATGCTCTGGCTCTATATCCCACATCTTTGTTTCCCCTTGTGTGTAGTCATGTTGTTTGTGTGAAAGAAGACGTAGGTTGGAATGCACATATACTAAATTCTCTACTCTTTTTGATAGCAGCTTATTGCGCTTTACAGAGTGGATGAAAGAGTATGTGCTGCAATTTCTTTCTGAAGCAGATGAACTAGCAACCTATGAAGACAAAGTAAACAATTAAAGTTATACATTAATAAAATAAAATTACTAGCAACCTATGAAGACAAAGTAAACTATAAATAAACTAAAACTTGTAAATTAAAAATTTTAATTAATTAAACTTGTGATAAAACTTTTATAGCGAGGGGTTGTAGGTGTTGGAAGCATGTGCCATGGAAGTACCACCAACTATGAGCATCCTTCTTGGATCTATGATGAAGTGCATCAACACTTAGACCATTCCCATTTGCGAATTCTATGAACTCATTTGTAACAATATCTCGCAAATCATCATCGGGATATAGTTTAAGAAATGCTGCTTTGTACCCATCAGATACTTCCAGATCTCTCCATGGTGGGATCCTTCCTGGTTTATCAAGAAACTGATTGCTATAGTACTTAGGTGTCAAGGCATAGGAAAGAAGGTGCAAAGGAGTGGTCATCTTATTCCACCTTTCTACAATAATTACTTCCAGTTCTTTGAAGAATTTCTCCTGAGGATCATTCTCTTTTTCATTTATAGTGACCTTTATTTTTTCAAGCATTGAGTCAATGCCATCATAAATCTCACCTATGCAAGGCCTATCCATGTCTGTATATCGAATCATGCTCATGATGGGCTCAGTGATACTTAGGAGATATGTAACAAGATCCCACCATTTCTCACTCAATATTCTATCCCTAATTTTTTCTGCCCTCTCAGTGCTACTTTGCTTCCATACAGTCCAATTGGTGATGATCACCATATTGCATAGTGCCACTCTAACTTTCACAAGTTGTCTTAAGATGATCGTGTTTGATGCAAAATGGGTCTCAGCAACCTATAACACAAATTAATGCCAAATGATTAAAAAATAAAGCCAAACTTTAAAGAAGAATACACAATATAGCTTACACAATGATATTATGAACATTGAAAATTAAAAAAAATCAGAAAATGTAAAATTAAATTACTATTTCACCTTCAATAGCTCCAAATTTGAATAGTTTCTAAAAATCCCTTGAGACATGTGGTGGTTTGTGATGAACATTTGGATGTCCTCAGCCTCTGCATACACATCTCCGATCCATTTTATTTTTTGCCCAATCCTTTGTAGCATAAGATTGAGTGAATGTATGGCACAAGGTGTCCAAAAGATGTGATCATAGCGTTGTTCAACCAACAAACCAACAGCTCTACAATTTTTTGCATTGCCCGTTATGACTTGGACAACATTGTGGGATCCCATAGACTCAATGGCAGAGATGAGAATTTCTGCAATAAATTGGCCATCTTTTATTTGGCCCTCACAATCCACAGCTCTCAAAAACATTGGCCCTTTAGGGGACACCGCTATGACATTGATCAAGGGACGGTTTTTAGCATCTTTCCACCCATCTGAAACAATTGTTACACCTGTCTCAACCCATGAATCCCTTATGGGTTTCAATGCATCTTCAACCCTCTTCACCTCTTTCTCCAATAATGTTCCACGTACCTTCTCATAACCGGGGCCCTTATACCCTTTTGGAACCTCATTAACACTTTTTATCATTTGCTTCCAATATGGGGAGCGAACAACATTGAATGACAACCCATTTGCATAAATGCACCTTACTATAGCTTCGTCAACATTGTCTCTACTCTCATTTTGGAATGTGGTTTCTAAAGGCCCCTTTGTTCTTTTACGTGTCAAGGGTGGTTCACTTTGAGGTTCATTTGTGGCAAAGAAGGGGTGGTCTTCTACTACAATAGTGGGATTAGAAGGGCCTTGCATTCCCTTTGTTTGCTTTGATGTGGTTTGGTTCAATCTACGGGCTTCCCTCTCTTCTGCCGCCTCATGCTCCCTAATATATTTCATCACTGTCTCATCTGGTATAAGTTTACCATTTTTTCTAGGGCATTTTTTGATGCCTCTTCCTTTTATTCCACACAAATGGCCTACCACCCGATAATATGAACTATTACGTTCAATATCACATCCATGGCATTTCCAACAGAATCCCCCACCTCTTGGAAGTTGTTTTATAATGTCCACATATTTCCATAAGGGAGAATTTTGATCATTGCTTTGTTTTGCAATTATTTGTTCATTGCCAATGGAGGAAGATGTAGATGCCATTCTAGTTCCTATGGCAAGAAATAACATAAACATATTCAAAAACAAAAACTAAATAATGAAAAAAAATTCAAGTTTCATGTTTGACAATTTGTGAAACAAAAATAGTTGGAAAAAAATGTTTAAAAACCTACCTTTTGCAGCCAATGGAAGCTTGAAAATGTATGGAAATGATGCTTCAACGCTTGTTGAAGCTTCAAAAATCAGTCTTCAACTCCTCTTTGATCTTGGAAGCCAAATTTTGTTCACCCTTTCTTCAACCCGCTCTCGTAAAACTTTTGTTTGCAACACAAATGAGGTGAAATGAGTCAATAAAATGTTTTAGAAGTCAATTTTAGGTTATAATTTTCACTTTTTACAAGGTGGATTTGAAATTTTTTTAAATTTTGCAATGTTTTTTGACTTTACGGGCCGCCCAGCCACCCGGGTTCCACTGGGTCCGCCCGGGTTCGATTGGGTTCGACCCCGGGTTCGACTGGGTTTGACCAGGGTTGAACCCACTCTGGGTTTTTCGAACCCTGGTCGAACCCAGGTCGAACCGGACCCGTACCTCGGACCCGGTCGAACTTGGACCCGTACTAGGGCGGCCCAGGGGCTAACCTAGTGTATATACAATCAAGTATCTCTCCATAGGAAGGTAAGAGATAGACTACATAGCCCCCCCATAATGTATAATGTCTTGCACAAATGGTGTGTGTTTGAAGACAAAACATAGTCCAATGTCTACAAACAACATTTTTCCCCTTAGGAAGAAGATAAAGCAAGTATAAATGCTAAAATGCCTCCCATTTTGGATAATAAATTGTAGGAAGCGAAATCCAAATGCAGGATGATGATATCTCTGCAATCTGCTCGTGTCTCCAAGAGCTTGGAAGATGATGCCACAAACCAATCAGGGTCCATACCCAATCACAATAGAAGGTGACAAACTAGGAACCACTAGAAATTGATCTTGAACAAGCTCCAAAAGACAAATAAGATGTGAGAATAGGTGCATCACAACTATCATCAAATAGAAGAAATAAACCCTCAAATATGTCTTCAAAATCTGAAATGTGAGACTCTGCAAACAATGAAGCAATGTTTGTCAAATATGAATTCCAATCAGGACGACAAATAACTGAATGATGCTTCTTAACAGGATTAAGAGTTTGTTGTGCGTATTGCACACACACCCCGTCAGTTGACAAGGGACCCCCCTAAATTTTTGTCTGCCTGTGTGGGAGATATTAGACCAAGTCTTGTGAAATTCGCCAGAAATTGGTGAAAAAAAAAGGGCCTAAAAGGTCCAAAAATGGCAAAAGGCTAAAAGGTCCGAAAATGGCAAAAGGCCTAAAAGGTTCGAAATTGACAAAGTTGGCAAAATTCCTCAAAGGGCCGAAATTCTGACCTTTAAGCCAAAATGTTAGAAAAAGTAAAGTTGGCAAAATGCCCCAAAGGGCCGAAATTCGGACCTTTAAGTGAAAATGTCAAAGTTTTTTAAAGTTTGCAAAAGTGCCTAAAATCCCGAAATTGGCCATAAAGGGGTGAAAATGTGAAAGTTTTTAAAAACTTTTCGAACGCCCCTCTTGCCCGAAATTGCCAGGAACAACTAAATTCGCGGAAGGACTAAAAGTGTTAGAACTTGGGAAATTTTCAAATGACCCTCTAGGCGTTAAATTTTAATATTTATTAAATTAAATTAATTATTTTTTCAAATTGATTTATTGAAATGAAATTCGTTCGCAAGTCGCAGGACGTCATTAGAGAACCAGGAGAAAACCTGAAATGCAAATCGAAGAAGGATCACAATCAAGGCTAGGCACTGAAGATTGGAAAAGAAAAAGATGTGGGAACGCGCTGCAGGAGCGCGAGAGCAACCAAACATTGGGAACCGTGCCGTTGAACAAAGATGAAGTCCACCACTGGGACCAAAGACCAAAGGACACTCTGAATGCTGCAAGTTTATGCCTTTTCGAGAAAAAGCACATAGCTGGACTTAATTTCAGGAATTCAATTTCTAAAAAGCTGAAATTGTTTCATTGTAAAACTGCTTGTAGGCCCCACTCAAATATTTTGAAAGAAAGGGAAAACAAGTCAGTTATAGACAGTTATGTCCAACTACCGAATAGACTCAAATTGAAGCCAAATAGTGGCAGGTAGTTGAGATTGTGGTTGAATGGATGAGTGAGAATTTAATGGGCATTGGTTAAGGCTGCTAGTTTTTGGAAGGCATATCAGGACCCTTGGATGCAGTCCATCTTAGCCTTCGATTCAATATTGTAAATTCTATAAAAGGCAGAGGCCTTTCTTTTGTAAAGGGTTAGATAGTTAGAGATTCTTGTTAAATAGTTAGACTTTGGTGAGAGAGTTAGATTTTAGAGTTAGAATAGGTTAGATCTTAGCAGTAGCATAGAGATGCTACAGAAATTGTTGTAATAGGCAGCTGAAATCAATATATAGACATTGATTTGGTGTTTATTGTCTTGTTTTCATCCCGTTTGCATGGTTTCTCTCAGCATTTTAGATAAATCTTTCTATTTTGGGTGTGCAGGTATTTGATAGATTCAGGCTCATACCATTGAGGATATACTGATTGTGTATCCTTTTGTATGGTTAACCTGAGCCTTCGATTGTGCTTAGTTGAATTGCAGGTGTCCATCTGAGCTGCGCTAGAATTGGGTGCTTAGCCGTGTGTCTCCAGTTTGAAAATCTTCCAAGTCCCTTTGAAGATTGCACCGTTCCTGCAAGGATGTGAGCTATTCAGGCCAAGCAGGAATTGGTTATGTTGAATCTGTCTACCCGCATACCCGTGTTGTTAGTTTTAGATCTCCTAACCCTTTCCTTTTGCTCTTTATTTCATAGTCTGAGAATCACAGCAGACCACCTTGTTGTAAATCGTAAGTCCCCTTGTGCTCCCAGCAAATCACATCGACCACTGAGTAATCCCGTAGTCAAGACCTGACAAATGAAACCTTGAGGTTGTCCCGTTTGATCAAACGTAAAAAAATAGCATTAGGGATTTCCTTATCTCAAGAGAGGAGAGGATACTTAGCAAGTTTATTCTATTCTGCGTTGGCCGTATGGAGTTTGCAGCAATGCGACTTTAGACACTTCAACTGAATTGGCGCTAGAAGGAGGGCGGTATGGTGAATGTCTAAACAGCTAAATCCAGATCATGTTAGTCTATATTTTCGAGGAATAACTTTATAGCTTTTATGCTCTGCACGCAACAAAATAGAGGAGGGCACCTTAACAGTTCCTTGCAGCAAGTTGAGTCTAATCGACCTTTTAAATGCTATATTCGGGATATGCAAGATCCCTGTTAAACCAGAAAAGCCAAAAAAATCAGAAAACCAGAAAATACCAAAAATATTTCTGAGTTTGTATGTTGAGTCAGTCGCTTCATGAAGGTTGTTTGCAGTCCGAAATTTTTCAGATCCAACAGAGGTTGAGTTTGCAGGGTTATCCCAAGCGGTTGTTTGAATTTGCATCTGCAGCTCACTGCAGGATTCATGACACCACAACACACGATGAACTGAATTGCTTGACATTTTTGTCAAGGGTTGAGCTCACATTATAGGGGCAGATATTCTTTTGGGATGTCCCCAAACCAGAGGCGATCGTACAGTCGGATATCCCCAGTCGTCCATCCAGCATCGAAGAATTTACAAGAGTCAAGAATTTGATTGAGAACTGGTTTGGTCTTGATGAGGAATTATGCTTGGAGAGCGTGTTATCACCTTGGTGGTGTAGAATTCATCGCACCCCACATTCAGAGTTCACCTGCTTGATATGCATGGAGGCAGTCAGTCAAGTTAAAGCTCAGTTTGGACTGCCAGAAGAACCAGAGGAGAGCATCACCAGCAAAGTGTGGAGTGCCTACCTTGCTGTAGACGAGTATAGAAGATCGCAAAATCAATACAACAGCACACCTTCTGATGATGTTAAGTTGGGGCTATCAAGTGCTAAGCAAGATGAACCAGTCAATTAGACCAAGGTAGTAGATGAATATATTATCCCTGCAACTGATGAGGACAGTGTTCAAGAGGACGATCAAGGGAGCTTGTTGGATCAGCCACAGGTTGAAGAGGAGTTTGTAGCAGCCCCACAAATGGATGATGCAGTCCAAGAGTCCGTCGAGGATGTTTTTGAGGGCCAATCAATCAAAGAGTCCCTGCTGTTTGAGGACATACTGATACAAGTGCATAAGGCCGCATTGTTCATACAGCCCAAGGATTCACTGACAGATGATGCGCCTCTCTTTCCTGAGTTCGAGGTTGGTTTCAAGACTAATTTTCAGCCTACGCAACCTAATGTGGAATGTGACGCTGATTTGCTTGCACCAGATGCTATCGAGATGCTGCACCACCAATGGCGACCTCCTGATACAATTGTTGAAGCCTTCCCGCCGCACAACCCATCGTACAATACTCTGCATGACTCAGAATCTTGCAAGGTTGTTTCTTTCCCTCCTGGTGTTAATTCTGAAAATTTTCCGTTTAATTTTGAATATTTTGGAAAAACAACCTGTAAATGGATTAACCATGGACCTAATGAACTTCCCCAACTAATAATTTTGCCCAATGTCGTGGTTAAATTCGAGAGTGGCCAACTGAAAATTTTCTTTTCAGAGTATAAAGACAAACCAGCCAAACTGAGAACTATTCCCACTGCCCTGCTACTGTTGCATATATCGAAAAATCACCCTAGGTCGGGAATGCATGCATATAGTCCACCTTTTGTAGAATCGGTTTCTTCTTGTACATAGTTTAGGTTTTTGTTCGTTTTCTGTTCTTTTAGCTTAGATTTCTTGTTTTCTGCTTTAGTTTAGTTTGCTTTCCGTAGTGTAGGTGTCATTTCGGAAGGGGCTGCCTCCCTGTCAGTTTTTGAAGGGGTTTGTTTTCTTTTCTCAGCTTTGGTGTATGAAGTCAAAATTTTTTTTTCCGGCTCATTTCTTGGATGCTGACTTTGGTAGAGCACCTAATTGACGGTTGCCCCCGTAGTCAGTCCATTTTGGTTTAAGGCTTAGTTAGTCTAAAAATTTAGTTGCTTACTGCGTCTTGTCGCCAACGTTGTGATCACTGCACTTTTAAACGCTTAAAACGCTTAAGTCTATGGTTTTATCAAAGGGAGGTCACTGCAAGTGAAAAAATTTGAAGCTCTGCTTTAGCGACTATTGTAATGCCCAATCCCACGTAGGCTTCACTGCTTACCAGCCAAGGTGAAAAAGTGAAAAGTAAGGAGAAAAAAAATAAAAAAAATAAAAAAATTGAAAAGCAAAGAAATATCAAGTTGCTTGGATTTGGGAATGCAGACACCTCTACCGATTTTCAAAAAGAAAATTTATCAAAAACAGAGCAATCTTTGTAAGCTTACAGGCGATAACTCCGTCGGGGCTATAGACACTTGCTAGCAGTGGGGCTCTATCCAGGTTGCTTTTGGAGTTAGAGTCGCTTTACGTAACTTGCATTAACTAAACAATGATATCTCAACCTTCTTAAGGCTTGAATGAACTTCACTGCACACACTCGATTTCTCAAGGTTGGTGA
Organism: Cryptomeria japonica; assembly: GCF_030272615.1. Lineage (NCBI taxonomy): Eukaryota > Viridiplantae > Streptophyta > Pinopsida > Cupressales > Cupressaceae > Cryptomeria > Cryptomeria japonica. The sequence goes on along the minus strand of NC_081406.1, from coordinate 661,182,812 downwards.
CTTAATTCAGTTTGGGACCTCATTTTTACTTTGAATCTATCTTCTGTCATTTGGGTTGTTTTGTGGGGTATATACCAAAGATTCTGGGGTTCGATCCAGATAGTCATCCTTGAAATATTCAGGAACATTTCCTAGCCGAGTCGTGATTTGTTGTGCATATTGCACACACACCTCGTCAGTTGACAGGGGACCCCCCTAAATTTTTGCCTGCCTGTGTGGGAGAAATCAGACCAAGTCTTGTGAAATTCGCCAGAAATTGGTAGAAAAAAAAAAGGGCCTAAAAGGTCCGAAATTGGCAAAAGGCCTAAAAGATCCGAAATTGACAAAGTTGGCAAAATGCCTCAAAGGGCCGAAATTCGGACCTTTAAGCCAAAGTGTTAGAAAAAGTAAAGTTGGCAAAATGCTGCAAAGGGCCGAAATTCGGACCTTTAAGTGAATGTCAAAGTTTTTTAAAGTTTGCAAAAGTGCCTAAAATCCTGAAATTGGCCATAAAGGGGTGAAAATGTGAAAGTTTTTAAAGTTTGCAAAACAATCCAAAATCCCGAAATTCACCATTAAAGGGTGAAAATGTCAAAGTTTTTAAAACTTTTTGAATGCCCCTCTTGCCCGAAATTGCCAGGAACAACTAAATTCACGGAAGGACTAAAAGCGTTAGAACTTGGGAAATTTTGAAATGACCCCCCAGGCGTTAAATTTTCATATTTGTTAAATTAAATTAATTAATTTTTCAAATTGATTTATTGAAATGAAATTGATCGTTCGCAGGTCGCAGGACGTCATTAGAGAACCAGGGGAAAATCTGAAATGCAAATTGAAGAAGGATCGCAATCAAGGCCAGGCGTTGAAGATTGGAAAAGAAAAAAGATGTGGGAACGTGCTGCAGGAGCGCGAGAGCAACCAAACATTGGGAACCATGCCGCTGAACAAAGATGAAGTCCACCACCAAGACCAAAGACCAAAGGACACTCTGAATGCTGCAAGTTTATACCTTCTCGAGAAAAAGCACACAGTTGGATTTAATTCCAAGAATTCAATTTCTAAAAAGCTGAAATTGTTTTTATTGTAAAACTGCTTGTAGGCCCCACTCAGATATTTTGAAAGAAAGGGAAAACAAGTCAGTTGTGGACAGTTATGTCCAACTACCGGATAGACTCAAATTGAAGCCAAATAGTGGTAGGTAGTTGAGATTGTGGTTGAATGGATGAGTGAGAATTTAGTGGGCATGGGTTAAGGCTGCTAGTTTCTAGAAGGCATATCAGGACCCTTGGATGCAGTCCATCCTAGCCTTCGATTCAATATTGTAAATTCTATAAAAGGCAGAGGCCTTTCTTTTGTAAAGGGTTAGATAGTTAGAGATTCTTGTTAAATAGTTAGACTTTGGTGAGAGAGTTAGATTTTAGTGTTAGAATAGGTTAGATCTTAGCAATAGCATAGAGATGCTTCAGAAATTGTTGTAATAGGTAGCTGAAATCAATATATAGACATTGATTTGGTGTTTATTGTCTTGTTTTCATCCTGTTTGCATGGTTTCTCTCAGCATTTTAGATAGATCTTTCTATTTTGGGTGTGCAAGTATTTGATAGATTCAGGCTCATACCATTGAGGATATACTGATTGTGTATCCTTTTGTATGGTTAACCCGAGCCTTCGATTGTGCTTAGTTGAATTGCAGGTGTCCATCTGAGCTGCGCCGGAATTGGGTGCTTAGTCGCGTGTCTCCATTCTGAAAATCTTCCAAGTCCCTTTGGAGATTGCACCGTTCCCGCAAGGTTGTGAGCTATTTAGGCCAAACAGGAATTGGTTATGTTGAATCTGTCTACCCGCATACCCGTGTTGTTAGTTTTAGATCTCCTAACCCTTTCCTTTTGCTTTTTATTTCATAGTCTGAGAATCACAGCAGACCACCTTGTTGCAAATCGTAAGTCCTCTTGTGCTCCCAACAAATCACATCGACCACTATGTAATCTCGTAGTCAAGACTTGTCAAATGAAACCTTGAGGTTGTCCCCTTTGATCAAATGTAAAAAAATAGCATTAGGGATTTCCTTATCTCAAGAGAGGATAGGATACTCAGCAAGTTTATTCTATTCTGCGTTGGCCGTATGGAGTTTGCAGAAATGCGACTTTAGACACGTTAGCAAAGTCTCAATCAATGAATGTACATCAATTGTTTCTGTAGGTGGAGAATGAGCAACTTGAGATTATAATGCACACTCAAGCAAGAGTTAAGAAGCATTATCTGAGAAATTAGAATAGATTTCATGCTTATACTGATTTGATGAAGAGGTAGGGTTTGTTCAAGGATTTCAATCTACTAGGACAATGGGTTTATACTCCACTTAGACACCCATGAGGCACTAATTGACTTTTAGGGCTTGGACATTCTTTAGGCCAACATGATAGGGTATTGTGCACATACAAGTTTAGACAGTAATATCACGACGAAAAGTCTCTTGAGGACCAACTTCAATGACAGACACTCATCCCTTGCATTTAGGATTGCTCTCATTGATCGTCTAGGACTAAACAATATATCAGTACTTCCAACTTTCCACTCTAGACTTGGACACCCTACAAAGGAATCATGGACACCCTTTAAGACTCACCACTTCATTAACTCTTACTGTGACACTTCTTTGCAGCAAACATGACTGGTAAACCAAAGCTGTGTCAGACGGTTTAATTAGGACAGTCACAAATATTGGCCTAGGGCCGCACCAACACTATTTGGGCACTCAAACACCCTGCTTACTGGTGTAAGAGAATCCTTTTTTGGTCTTTGATACCATCATTAGGCATTACACACTTAGGTTTACAATCAAAACTTCATTTAGAAGACACTTGTACTGATTTATTTATGACTGTCACAGTCAAAGTATTCTTAGGACAGTCACACATATATTTGTCTTGACTTGGTAAGATGTCTTCACATCACACAAGGTTGATTCTTAAGGTTCTCCGACACCGTTCCAACACCAAATATAGGGTGGATTACTTCTCATCTACTTTGTATAATGCATTTTCTACTTTGCTGTCTCTGAGGTCTGATACATGAGGATATCAGACTGAATTATCACCCTTGACACGTGCATCCTTCATTATGGAGCCCTGCAAGATTGGGAAATACAAACACATGTTTACAAGAGCCTTTCCACTCATTGGTGTGAGTTTTTAACGTGGGAAAGGGCAAATATACATTATTTATGCTCACTGGATACCCTAGCAAGGGTTTATGACAGTTTTTACAAAAATGATGATATCCTATTCAAAACACAAGAAATTTAATGAAACGAAAAGAAAAATTCAGTAGATTTTCTGCCCTATCACTTCCAATAGGTTTGAGAAAGAAACAATAAAGATTTCAATGTGAACAAAGCAGATTATCAGACTGCAACGTGTAGAAATGCACAGGAACTCCAACCTTCATTCAATCAAAATCTTATACCCATCCAAGTGGGTTACAACCTCCAACTTCCCAAAACTAACTTATAATCACTTATTTCAACAAGTTGTCACATAAATGCAAAAGTTGCTTTTTGCAACTTTTACATTTTTTGTCCAATGGACCTCAAATTTGCACAAATAGGTCCAAATACATCATAATGGCCCCAAATGGCCTTATTTACATAAAAGAACACAAAAAAAACAAAACACTCAAGTTTGGCCTTGTTGACCCTATACATGCTCCTCGGGTGCTTTTGCACCATGATTGCTCCCAGAATATTTATATCTACAACCCTTATACATGATTCACTCTAAATAATCCCAAAAAAGGTACAAAAATAGAAACCCTGAATACAAATAGAGACTCGATTTGCGTTTTAAAATATAAAGGGTTTAAGTTTGCACTTTTACCTCTCATCCTCTAGAAATCCCCTTGAAGTGCAAAACGTTAAGTGAAAAGTGAGAAGGGGGAAAACTTTAAGTGGATATTTTAAAGTAAAAGTTCACACTTTTCCCTCAAAATGCCGAAATTTTCCCTTTAATTGGGCAAAGTGTGAAATTAAAATACGAGAATTTTTTTCGGAACTTTTGCTTTTCCTTTTAAAGTGGTGCGATTTTAAGTAAAAAAGTAAAATGAAGTAAGAGGGGTTCAGATTGTTTTAAAAGTAAACATATTTCGTTTTCCCCTCTTATTTGCCGAAATGAAGTAACGTTCTACGTTACCCCAAGTTTCCGGGACGGCAAATTTTTTTGCCAAATTTGGGGACGGGAGGGGACGGCTATATAAAATATAGGGAAAATTTAAAATATATAGGAAAATTCTAAATGTTCATATGAAAACATGGATAAAGCATGCATCTATACATTATATTCATATGAAAACATGGATATAGCATGTGTATGATACTATGAAAATATTTTAGAATGCAAACATCGAACATACAACATTATCAATAGACTCAATACTCAATATGCACTCATAATTCAGAATTTCAATTCATTCACATTGTCAATATGCATATCATAATAGATATTAAACAAATAACATACATAATGGAGCCTAATCAGACTCGGAGGTTAAATTTTCACTACTTCCATCAGTGCAGTTTCCCCCAATATTTTTCAACGGGGGTTTGGGGGCAGCGCCCCCAAGTTGGGGTCAAGGGGCATCGCCCCGTGAGGCCAAAAATACAGGGCGGGGTCGAGGGGCAGCGCCCCATGAGGCCAAAAATACTTTTATTATTTTATTTAGGCGTCGGGTGTTATTTTTCTATTGGCAAAAAACCCTTCATGAGATATTTCACTCCCTCAATTACGCAAAAAACATCATTAAAAAAAAATGAAAATATGAATTTTTTTATTTTAATATTTTTTCCTAGCCCTAGATGTGGGGGATGTCTATCCGTCCCCGGGATGGCTAGGACGTCCCCAATCCGTCCCCAGCCATCCCCGACATCCCCCACAGCTAGGGAAGCCGTCCCCCCATTTCGGGGACCTCCCCTCAAAATTCTGGCAATTTGGGGATGGGGGGGGGGACGTCCCCTGGCCGTCCCCAAGTCCTCGAAACGTCCTCGGGACTGGGACGGGGGTTTTCAGGTAGGGGACGCATCCCTGGGTTTTGTAGGTAACGTTTAATATTTGTTAAAATTACTTAAATTTTTCAAGGTGATTGATTCAACTTGTACTTGCTTTTGTAGGTTGATGTTGATGCCGCTGCAAGGAGTCAAAGGGGAACCTAAAACGCAGATTGAAGACATGATGCTGTTGTGAGTCTTTGAGAGGCATCAATAAAACCACTCAAAATCCTATAAGAAATATGCATCTTCAAGAAATTACACAGCAGGAAAATCAGTTTGTAGAAAACTGATTTTTTTTTATGTAAATAGCTGCCTGTGGGCCCATTTAATGCATTTAAAACAAGGGGGCACAGGTCAGTTATCCCTCAGCTATTTGATTGACCGAATTGATGTAGAATAGTGGCCGGTAGTTGAGGAAGTAGTTGAGAAAGCGTTGGGAAGTTATGAGGAGTTACTAGGCATGGGTTAAAGCTGCCAAGCTTCTAGAAGGCAGTTCATGGCCATTGGTGTTGGAATCAATGAACACTGAGAGGGGGGGTGAATCAGTATTCTGCAATTTATTAGTTTATTAAACTGATTCTTAAACCACTAGATGCATAAGAAAGAAAGTATAATGCAGAAATTCAAAGCAAATAACAACACAACCATAACACCAAAATTTTTATGTGGGAACCCGAAAAGGGAAAAACCATGGTGGGATTGAGTACCCACAATATTATTATACTATGGCCAGTAGTAAAACAGTATTACAAATGTGGAATGCACTTGCATTTAGGCTCACTGTCTAGAGCTCACTGCTCAATTAAAAAACAAGGTTGTAACCCCGGAGGACTCATTGTCCTACAATCGAGATATAAAAGCAAATACAATGTCTGAAGTGGAATATAGCATCTACAAATGCTTTGAATCAGTTTTGGTTAAGCTCAAAATGATCCGCTGCTATTGTTTTGCTCTGTTGCCAAATACCGGATCACCAAAACTCAAGATGCGCACGTGAAACTGCACTCAATCGCTCCCAAAAATGATTCCATATATCAACCATCTTGTAAGATGATCAACCAAGTCGATTTTATATATCCGCACCACCAAAATAGATCTCCATCAAGTTGACTTCACAAAACTGCAAAATATGAAATGTGCAAGGACATGTTGGCTCAAACCTTCCACAAATGCATATGCGGACCCAAAAAAGATGATGACAAGCTTCACACGCAATGGCACAAACACCTCGAACTCACCAACATTCACCAAAATCATCCTAAGTAATCGAGACCACACGTTACACCATCAAACATAATGGTAACTCAATTCTTCTTGCATTACCAGATATCGGACTAAGAACCATGCACTAGAATTAACACCGGAGGCTAGAATTACAATATGATTTGTCTCAAACAACCAATAGACCATCCCAATCACTGCAACCAGAACTGCATCACCGAAAATGAATTGTGCCCACTGAATCTCTAGTAGATCAAATCTATAGGTACCGGATAGAATTATAGGTTGAGTTGCCATTGTTAGACAGTTCAGATAACCGGAAGACAATTGAGACGCGGGGGTAAATCAGTTAGGAGTCTCATTGACTACATATAAATCCAGACTACAATCTGGAGAAGTGTTGAACTGCAAAAGATATCATCTCCTATGCCTGAGTACAGTTCCGGTTAAGCTCAATACCGGAGGACCAAATCCTCTTACACAAACCCAATTCGATCTCTAATGATCGACCAACTCCTTTGCCTCAATGATATTACATTATTCGCACTTTACATTCCTTGACCATGATTGTCTACAATGAGATCTTACATCTATTTATACAAACCCTCGACCATAAACAATCAGGTCGGCCACCAAATAATAAACTAATTACATAATTACAAACCATGTCAGCCTTAGACCAAACAAGTAGTATCAACACATAAGACATCTCGGAAAGACATCAATAGGTCCTATCCACACGTTACATTAATGCCGGTCCATAACCTAGATCAATCGGGACCAAGTATAGGTCCACACGCTTCAGCAATGATTTCCAATCGCCAAGTCTTGAACACGATCACCAATAGCATCCTAAAACTACATCAGAAGCTCCACCAACACCGCTTATGCAATTTATCAAAGATTTCCACCAAAAGCTCTGCCGATGAAACCCTCGCCGGAACCAGAAACCAATCTTCTAATCAAGCAGGATAGCATCCAATCACCAGACCAAAACCAACTGACCAAATATGAGTATAGGTATCATGAATAAGCCAATTCCATCACGAGATTATACCGGAGTCTACTGGATCATGTCGGATCCAAGTTAACCAGAAACCACTTAACCTACTGTTACCAGAAGGGTGCCAGTAAAGCATCCAAACAACTAGTGTTGACATCAATGCAACACATAATCGATTCCACCAAATGGCCAACAATCTCCCCCTTTGGCATTGATGGCAACACTAGATGTGAAAAACATTTAAGTACTAAGGAATGCCAAACAAGTTTCCCCCTGTGGAAGACAACCAGCAATCACTTGCATATAGCTCTGAATATCAATCTCTCCCTTTTCATATTTCTCCCCCTTTGACATTTATCATTTTCTTCCTTTATCTTTTTCACATCACTATCTCTCCCCCTTTGATATCATTGCCATAAATCTGATAGAAATATCAAAGCCTCTGAATCTCAAAGCTGACTACTCCCTCTGAGTAGTAGCATCCCACATCAGTGCCTTAATGAATAGTATCTTAGATAGTGCATGCCGGACTAATGCCAAACCGCATCAATCAAGTCTCTATTGGAGGGGCATAAACCTCCAGTTTGTCTCTCAAGTACTCAAATGATTCCTTGGATAAAGGTTTGGTGAAAATATCTGCAATCTGTTCTTTAGTGTTCACATAAGCCAGTCTAACTTCATTTACTTCCACCTTCTCCTTCAAATAGTTATACTTGATAGATATGTGCTTTGTCCTAGAATGAAATACCGGATTCTTTGATATATCAATAGCTACAGAGTTATCATAGTGAATACCTATCGATAGATATGTGCTTTCTCCTAGAATGTAATACCGGATTCTTTGATATATCAATAGCTGCAGAGTTATCACAGTGAATATCTACTGGTGCATCACAATCCACCTTTATATCTTTCAACATTTACTTCATCCATAAAACTTGTGCACAGTTAGTAGCAGCAGCAACATACTCAGCTTCAACAGTAGATAAAGAAGTACATGACCGTTTCTTGTTGATCCATGAAACCAACTTCTTTCCAAGAAAGAAAGCTCCACCGGAAGTACTTTTCCGGTCATCAACATCCAATCAACATTTGTATATGCACATAAAGTAAAGTTATCGTCCCTAGGATACCATAAGCCATATTCTGATGTACCTTGCAAGTATCTAAAAATCCTTTTCACTGCCATCTCATGATTTTCTTTAGGATCACTCTGAAATCTCTAAACAATACAAACAACATTCATAATGTCAAGCCTAGTCTGAGTCAAATAAAGCAGACCTCCAATCATAGATTTGTATCTTGTAGGATTTACTGGTGTAGAAACATCTTTTCTTGTCAATTTCTCACTTGTAACCATAGGTGTACTTATCGGTTTGGAGTCTCGCATACCAAATTTCTTCAACAATTCCTTAGCATATTTAGTTTGATAGATAAAAATGCCTTTGTCAGTCTGAGCAATCTGCAAACGTAAGAAAAAAATCATCTCACCAATCATAGACATCTCAAATTCTTTCTCCATATTCTTAGAAAATTCTATGCATAATTTATCTTCACCTCCAAAAATAATGTCATCAACAAATACTTCAACAATTAGTATATCATCATCAGTGATTTTATGATATAAATTACTGTTAGCACCGCCCTTAGTAAAACCAAGCTTTAAAAGATATTTATCGAACCTTGCATACCAAGCTCTAGGTGCTTGTTTTAATCCATATCAAGCTTTCCTTAACTTGCAAACCATATCAGTATCATCTGATAGTGAAAAACCATCAGGTTGCTCAATATAAACTTCCTCATCAAGATCCCCATTCAAAATTGCATGTTTAACATCCATTTGATAAACCTTGTAGTTTTTATAAGCAACATAGGCAAGAAATAATCTTATAGCTTCAATCCTAGCTATCGGTGCAAAAGTCTTTCCATAATCAATTCCTTCCTTCTGAGAATATTCTTTACAAATCAATTTAGCCCTATTCCTTATAACTTGACCATCCTCATTCAATTTATTCCTAAAAACCCATTTAGTTCCAATAACATTTTTATTTATAAGCTGGGGAACCAAATTCCATGTGTTATTTTCTCAATCTGATCTAATTCTTCTTCCATAGTTTTTAACCAAAATTCATCTTTACATGCCTCAATTACTGATACCGCCTCAAATTGTGAAATTAAAAATACCTCTTTAGTTGCCAGTCTTCTTCTTGTCATCACTCCATTGTTCTTGTCCCCAATGATTTGATCTTCAGAATGATTCAGTCTCACATACCTAGGAGTCTTCTGACTCTCTGTTCCTCTTCCCCGATCTTCAGTTATTGTAGAATTCTCTGATGTTGCCGGAGTAATTGGTTCAACTCTCTGTTTTAGTAAAGGTGCTACCGGTTTAGATATAATCATTTCCATTGCGAGTTCCTTTTCATAAACTTTGATTTGACTTCTGTTCAGCTCATCTACTTTGACATTAGCACTCTCCACAATTCTCTGCAATCTCTTGTTATAACATCTATATGCTTTGCTTTCATTAGAATAACCAAGAAATATGCCTTCATCACATCTAGGATCAAATTTCCCAATAGTATCATCTCTCCTGATATAACATTTACTACCAAAAATTTTGAAATACTTAATTGTAGGTGTATTGCCAAACCATAATTCATAAGGTGTCTTACTGGTTTCTCCTTTGATATGTACTTCGTTGAATGTATAAACCGCTGTACTCACTGATTCTCTCCAGTAGATATGAGGTAGATTAGCTTCCATCATCATTGTTCTAGCAGCATCCAAGATAGTTTTGTTTTTCCTTTCCACAACTCCATTCTGTTGAGATGTCCGAGGAGTAGAAAATTGTCTTCTTATACCATGCTTGTCACAAAAGTTATTAAACTCACTGGATGTGAATTCTCCACCATGATCAGATCCCAAACATTTAATCTTCAATCCTATCTCAGTTTGCACTTTAGCCCTAAAGATTTTAAACTTTTTAAATGCTTAAGATTTTTCTCTCAGAAAAGTAACCTACATCATTCTAGAATAATCATCAATGATTAGTATGAAATATCTGTCACCATGAAAACTTTTAACTCTAGCAGGGCCACATAAATCAGTATGATTAAGATCAAGAACATTATTTGATTTATCTTGTATACTCCTAAAAGAGGTTCTGACCTGTTTACCCATTTGACATTCTTTACATACCGGATTATAGGGCTTCATAATCTTAGGTATATCTCTAACAGCCTTAGTTGAATTGATCTTCACAATGCAATCAAAATTCACATGACACAACCTTTTATGCCATAGCCAACTCTCATCAATCTATGTAATCAATCATGTTTTCTCACTGGAGTTCAAATAAAATATGTTACCTTTTATCTGTGTACCGGTTGCAATCTCCAAGCCAGATCTGTTAATGATTTCGCATTTTTCATCCTTGAACTGTAATTGAAATCCCTTATCTACCAATTGTCCTACACTCAAAAGATTATGCTTCAAACCTTCAACATAATAAACATTGTGAGTATTGTTCTTACCATCCAATGATATAGTTCCTTTTCCTTTAATCATACTTGCCTTGTCATCTCCAAATCTAACTAGTCCACCATCAAATTCTTGCAAAGATGGAAACCTCCTTTTATCTCCATTCATATGAAGTGAACAACCATTGTCAATTACCCATTCATCCTTGTCCTCAATTTTAGTAGCAAGTGTCTTATCTTCAGGTACATTCTCTTCTTGTGCCGGATCATCTTCCTTGATAGCTAGGAATACCCATTCCTTCCCATTGCCGAATCCACTAGCAGAGTCTTATGCTGGTTCATCATCTGAATCAGTAATGCCTTCCTCATCCACTATGGAGCATGATTTGTCTCTATTTTTCTTGAATCTATACTTGTTCTGATATCCAGGGTTAGGCTTAAATGATCTTTTAACTCTTTCTTCAAATCTTGAATTCCTTTTAGGACATCTAGAATCAAAACGACCAATCTTATTACATGCAAAACGACCAATCTTATAACATGCAAAACATTTAAAAGATGCTTTTCCTTCATACTTACTTCCTATCGGTCCTTTCAATACTCTTCTAGCAAATAGTGCTTCAAGTTGCTCAAACTCATCATCTTCTCTTTTCATATCTTCTAACTCTTTGCATATAAAGCTTTCCAGTCTTGCTTACCGGTTGTAGATGTAGATGCATGAGAAGCAGGTTTAGTCTTCACAGCTCCAGAATGTCCAAATTCCTCAAGTTCAAAAGCAGGTAGTTTCCCAACCAAAGTATCTCTGTTGATAGATGTATTAGCCATTGTTCTCAACTCATTAATAGCAGTAGCCTTCATTTTGTAAGCCGGTGGTAGGGCTCTCAGGACTTTAGAAACAATTTTATCTTCGTTCAGAGTTCCACCACAACATTGAATTCCCATAACAATCTCATTTACCCTTTCCATGAATGCAGTAATACTTTCATCTTCTTCCATCTTCAGGTTTTCATATCTCACCCGATAACCATCAAGTTTAGTAATCTTCACTGTTGGGTCACCTTCATTAAGAGTCTGCAACTTATCCCATATAGCCTTTCTAGATGATTTGTCTGTTAATCCCATTATTTGCTAATCAAAAAGTGCACACAATAGGGCTTTTCTTTCTCTACAATCATTCTGAAGCTCCTTGTCCAGGTTTGTCGGAGGAGGATTGCCAGATCCCGGATTAAAGGGTGTGACACCATTCTGTGTGATCTCCCAAATCTCCTTGCTAAGACATCTCAGATGAGTCTCCATCCAAATCTTCCATACTGTATAGTTTGTTCCTTCAAGCCTCGATATATCCCTTCGAAAGATAGCTCCAGAAGAACTGGATGAAATTGAACTGTTAGTCGCCATAGGATCTTCCTCAAGCAGTTAAGCTTTGTGCAGAGAGGACCAAAGCTCTGATACCAACTGTTAGACAGTTCAGATAACCGGAAAACAACTGAGGAGGGGGGGGGTGCATCAGTTGTCACAGATTACAAGAAGCATTAGCAATTTAAACTTTAATACCGAAACCCAAAAAATTTATACCGGAATAGAAGATGAACCAATTAAGCATAAACAATAATCCCAGAATAAATGCTATCCACATGACACCAAGATTTGTACGTGGAAAACTGGGTAAAGGGAAAAACCACGGTGGGAAGCCTACTCGTAGTCAAATGATGCTTCTGCAATAAGTATGTGAATTACAATGAAGGGGCTTGCACTTGTAGGAAGGGCAACAACCTAGAGCACATTGCTCATCACAAAAGGAGTCTCACTAACTACATATAAATCTAGACTACAATCTGGAGAAGTGTTGAACTGTAAAAGATAGCATCTCCTATGCCTGAGTACAGTTCCGGTTAAGCTCAATACTGGAGGACTAAATCCTCTTACACAAACCCAATTCGATCTCGAATGATCGACCAACTCCTCTACTTGAATGATATTACATTATTCGCACTTTACATTCCTTGACCATGACCTCTTACATTGACCATGATGATCTACAATGAGATCTTACATCTATTTATACAAACCCTCGACTATAAACAATCGGGTCGGCCACCATATAATAAACTAATTACATAATTACAAACCATGTCGTCCTTAGACCAAACAAGTAATATCAACACATAAGACATCCCAGAAGTACATCAATAGGTCTTACCCACACGTTACATTAATGTCGGTCCATAACCTAGATCAACTGGGACCAAGTATAGGTCCACACGCTTCAGCAATGATCTTCAACCGCCAAGTCTCGAACACGATCACCAACAGCATCTTGAAACTCCATTAGAAGCTGCACCAACACCACTTATGCAATTCATCAAAGATCTCCCCCAAAAGCTCTGTCGATGAAACCCTCGCCGGAACCAAAAACCAATTTTCTAAGCAAGCAGGATAGCATCCAATCATCAGACCAAAACCAACTGACCAAATATGAGTATTTGTATCATGAATAAGCCAATTCCATTACCAGATTATACCAGAGTCTATCGGATCATGTCGGATCCAAGATCCAAGTTAACCAAAAACCACTAAACCTACCTGGACCAAAAGGGTGCCGGTAAAGCATCCAAACAACTAGTGTCGACATCAATGACAAAAAATCAATGCAACACATAATCAATTCCACCAAATGGCCAACAACCATCAATGACAACCCCTAAGTAATCTCCATGCATCTAACATCATCAGAACAATGTCTCTTGCCAACAATCTCCCCCTTTGGCATTGATGGCAACACTGTGAAAAATGACAAGTGCTCAAGAATCCAAAACTACAATCAATCCGAAAATTTGTACACTCAACTGACTCCCCCCAAGAATGTGCATCATTTTTCACTGCTTTCTCTCCCCTTTGATGTCAATGGAAAAGGTAGGAATCTGCCAAAACTTATATACAAAAGAATGTGTATAGTGATCTACAAAAACTTGAAAATATTTGCATAAGTTACCTTCAAGGACTTCAGATACTCATTCCATCCTCTCAGGAAATAGTCCAAAACATTAATTAAGGCACTAAACATGTATGCATGAAATTCTACACCCTTAAGATTTGTTGGTACATCTGTTCCCAAAGCAGTTACCACATCCTACTGAGCTCCAAGCAAAGTGTTCAATCGGAGAGTGATTAGACTGCTCAATTCTCCCACTCTGCCTCTTAACCGCTCCTTTGCACTCAAGCTCTTGATTTTGTTTGTTAGATTCATAATCTGGGCGACTGCTAGAAAAAACTGAAAGAGGGGCAAAAGATTGTGAAATTGCAGCTAACTGCCCTTCATATTCCCTTATCTTTTTGTTGATGTCTACTGTAAATTTGGGTAAAATGAGACACGACTTAAAGATCTTACCACCTTCATATAAAGCATTCTTAACACTCTTTAGTCTTTACCATAGATTTCAAAACTGCCCTATTAGCGTCAATTGTTTTCAAAAAGGTTTGGAGTCTCATCTCAGTAAATTTGTTCAAAACTTTTATATCCGCTGCTTTCTCCAATGGCACAAAATCTGATTCAACTTTGTTCAACATACCCTTAAGCTTACCAGAGGGTGTGTCACTTGAATCCCGCTTAAGGTTAGGCAAAATTTTCTCCAAAACTGTAGTAGCCAGAGATATAACCTCTTTTTCTTCAAATGCGGACTTAAGTAAGTCCTCACTTGCTTTGATTTGAGCAAGGGTGGCTAACTTCAGTGCTTGTATGTGAGATAGTGTGCTCAAACAGCCTCAAATCAACCGGTCTATGGGAAAAGTCATTTTCTTCAGCAGCTATCTACTTCCCTTTGTCATGAATAGTAGCTCTTGCCATAATCACCGGTGCCTCTTCAACCTCTTCTTCTCCTTTATCTTTCTCAGCATCAACACTAGTATCTGTGTCACCCTTTGCTACATCAGCTTCTTCTTCAGCTTTCTCATCTACAATCTCCTTGGCTGCTTCCTCTGAGTGCACTTCCATGATAGGAGGATCTTGCACAACTTGACTGGAGTCTCCAACTACTTGATTATCAGTGGTGTAAACAACAACTTCTTTCTCTACCGGATCAATCTGCACAGATGGCTGTTCGTGAGAAACTTCTGACTGATCATGAACCACCGGAGTAGAAGTATCTTTGCTTGGTTATCCTTCTGGTTCGGAGTCATCCTTCTCTGGATTGATTTGATACTGATTCTCCTTCAAAAAATTCCTCAAAATGCTCTTAGTTTCCTTAGCAACTTCAACAGATTTTCCAAACATTATCTTATTCACCCGGTGCTTACTCCTAAACTTCTCATGTACATTTTTCAAAATTCTTTGGATTTCATCTTTTGAAATGACAAAACACAGATTAACTAATGTGTATTCTTTTAATCTCTCATTTTCAAGGCTTGCTGCATGTCTCCAACATCCAAAATATCATATAATTCCTTCGGAATTATAGATGAAAGCTCTAACAAAACTTTACTATATGTATTCAAATACTCTACTATTGCTTCTTCAATTGATTTGTGCTCACTCTCATCACTATTCTCATAATATACTTAGACATTTTTTAAATTTCCTTCCTTGACTATCTGATTAATTAATTCACTTAGTGTCAAAGGAGGCACAATAGTGTAGGATTCATCAAGCTTACCAGACGTCAAGGCTTCATCTAATTCAAATTTTTGCTTGTTTCCTGATCTGGCTTTACCGTATTGCTCACCTTGAGTTTTAGGCTTCTTTGCAGGTTGAGCTTCTTCACTGGAGGGAGGTTTTCTCACCACTCTGGCATATGTGGTCTGCTTTACTTCTCTAACCTCTTCATCTGACTCGGTTTCCTCTTCTGGAGCAGCATACTTTCTAACTGGCTTTTCCTTTCTTTTTTCAGCCCCATTGGTTGATGTTGATTGTGGTTTAGGTCGAGGGACTGCCTTCTGTGCACTGGAGATGGGTGCAAACTTGATTGGCTTGGCCTTAGCTTGCTTGGAAGGATTGGGAACTGTCTTAACCTTTTGCTTTACCAAGTCTTCCTCCTTTAATATATTTTGCTCTTGGGCCCTCTGTACAACTTCTTTTGCTCTGCTACTAACTATGAACTACTCACTATTCACTAACTATTAACCTTTACAAATAAGAGATTTGAATCTTTTATAGTGCTCTCAATTCAATTCAATGGCTCAGATCAATTTGAGATCAATGGCCGAGATTTTACAATGAAAACCATAATTAGGGTTTGTTACAACAAACTCAATTCTGGCCAATGAAGTAATTACAACATTTTGATAGGATCAATAGATAATAGGGGTAGGTGCCTCGAAGTTTGTGCCATCATGGATGAGTCAGGGACATTGCATCTAGACGTGCTGTTGTGGAACTTTTTTGATTGGCGAGTGATGATTGGGATGATGACTAGGATTCCACCTTTAACTTGCACTTGTAGGCTTGATAGATCATCATGAAAGAATATTTCTTGATACTCAACATTATCTAGCTTCAGTGGTGATGATGATGATCTTCTAACTTTGATTAACTCTTCTAAAACTATCCTCTTGAGGGCCTAAATCATGGAGGTGCAAGGTATAGATCTTTTCTTCCTCTTAGTTTTGAAGTACTGATGTTGCCTTGGAACGAATTCTTGATGGCACAACTACTTCTCTGCTTTGGAATTCCTTCTCTGTGACTCCTTTCATGTTGTTGATGTTGTGGATCATGTCTTTGTGTAAGTGAATGCTTCTTGTGTAATCACCTTCTTGTGCTTGTCTGTGAAGTTCCCTTGTGAATATCTTCCTTGTATCTTAATCTTGATGTTGAAATTTGATCCTAAAGAGACTTGTTTCAATCGTCCTCCAAAGTGATCCGCTTGATTTCTTTCTTCATTTCCTGCAAAACAAACAAATGAGCAGCAAACACACATGATATATACCTTCTATATAACCTCCTAATTTGATATAATTATGTGGTTTCATGCGGTTTGCAGGTTTAATAAGAGCATTTAGAGAGAATTCGCCTTCATGAAGGAGCATTTGAAGTTGAGGTCGCTTTGAGGAAGGGGCACTTGAAGTTCGCTCTCACCTTGCTGTTCATGAAGTGATCTTTGAACTTGCTTTTAACCATTCATTGATGAAATCATGTCAACTAACCTAAGGGAAGGCCTATAGAAGAATTTCGCTCTGGGAGTGGAATACATGAAGTTCGCTCCACAAGGTGAGCACATCAAATCCACTTAATGAAATGACCTATTAGCAGTTTTGCATCTTATTTTGGGCAAATGAGACAAATTCGCTCCTCTACTTGTAATGTCCCTACTAGTTAGAGATCATTGACTTGCAAAACAGACTGTTAGAATGCAACAAATATATAACTAATCTAATTTGCAATTAAACTTCCATTACTTAATTAACACCAATCTCAATTCCTATTTAATAAAAAGGATACGAGTGCAATACTGGGACATGTCCATAGCCAGCTGTGCAGCTCGCCTTCTTGGAACCCATCTTGGTTCCAAGCCATACCAGGAAATCAAATGTTAATTCGATCCCTGTCTTGGATGTAATTTCTTACACGCAAGCCATCCAGGAGATCGAAGGTTAATTCGATTCCTTTCTTGGATGTAATTTCTTACACCCAAGCCATGCCAAGGAAGACCATCATATATGATCGTTTCCTTGCCTTGGATGATGCATCTCACCATCCAAGTCCATTTGAGGGGACCGGCCAAATCCGTCTCTTCTTGGATGAACTTTGTCAACCAAACCATAACATATATGCATATAGATACTTAGTATATACTGCCTACCAGGGATTATCATAACCCCTGCATTAGACTAAGGGAATTTCTTCCCAATAGCCTCCATCATATAGCCACATCATTCATATTACATTCTACAATTCATTATCATTTTCATTCCATAATCTACCTTTACATATTCCTATATTAACATGTATTCGGTAACATATATTCAGAAAATATTCATTAACATGTTCTCAGGAAAGTTCATTAACATCTAAAAATTAACATATATTAACGTATATTCACTAATATTCATTAACATATATCTAGAACTATTCATTAACATGTATTAAAATATTCATTACTATATATGTGTGTGTGTGGCACACACGTCCACACATTGATATATCCTCTATGAACCGCAGACATCACTTACTTGTTGCAGCTTGCAGTCTGTTGTTGAAGCTCCTAGACCGTAGTCCGCTTGCTATCCTCCTGTCTCCCTTCCTGTCTTATCACTTGAATTGTCCCCTACTAAGTTTAGGCTTGTTTTAACCATAATTAATCCATCTCGACATACTTTGGCTTAAACTAAATTGATTAGGAGACAAAACTATCTTTAACATGAATCCAATCAGTGATAACAAGAACATAGGCTTCTTCTTGATATAATCTTAAACATTCCATCTGATTTATATACTAATATTTATAATTAATATACATATAGTTTATATATATATGTTTATATACATTATTTATTCTCAGATATTATCATTATATTACTGCAAATGCAGAACTTATAAAACATTATAATAATTATAATTATATAATAATAATAATAATTATTATTAGTATTAGTATTATTATTATTGTTATTATTATAATTATTATCTAAATTTATATTACTATTAAATTCTGCATAAGAATGTTATCGGGCTTCATATATTAAGCATACATATTAAGCACATCCCATGCATACCACCAAGAACACAAATGTTACTCCCTGTAACTCCATAACAGTTCTGTTCTAATCTGATCGTAGATAATATATCCTTCTTTTTTCCCTCTTCCCATCATTCTCTTTTTATACCTCCCAATAGTCATGTCTCTTTGGAGTAATCTTTCCTTGAGGAAACGCGTCTCATACTAATTGCTTAATTGCTGATTTGGGGAATTGTTGGCAGCATTATATCAGATAACGTTAGACCGTATTCTTGGCTTAACTTATATTAACAACATTAGGTAATACCTTAAATATATTTTAAAATATCAGCACTACAGTATTGTAATATGTTACTAGCATTATGTTGTATTGACTTCATTATGTTATATTATGGTAAGAAGATTATGTTATATTAATTTCTTCATCCTATATGATATCAGTAGTACTAAACGGTGTTAACAACATTAAATTATATTATATTATCAGTGATATGTTCTCAGGTTCGTACCTGACGTAACTCCTAGACAATATAATAGTAGACGTTTTTTTTTTGTCTTCTTTTTTCTTTCTTATTGCTGAATGATTCTCTCCTCATTCTTAATATTACTTGTGCTTTAGTATAATATAGGGGGAAGTGGTGACTCAAGGAAGGGTCACCACCTTCTAACAACAAGGTTATGTGGGATCCTTGGGCCCATACATTTAACGAGCTCATTAACAAATGAACTTTTTTCAATAAGTATTTATTAATTGATAATAATAATTAATTAATAATAGCATCAAATAAAAAAATATTAATTAATAGGTAAATATTAAATAATAAATAAACATTGATAATATTTATTGTTTAATATTCTTAATGATGTTAATGTTTATAATATAATGCTAATTTATTTTATTTGGATATTTTAGAATATTATTATCAACGAATATTAATCAAATAATAATATTTAATAAATAAATAAATATTTAATAATTTCAAATAATCATTCGTCGATAATTAATATATTAATGAATAATAATTATTGTTTTATTTATGCTCTACATAATGATCAAGGAGGGGACATGACACTACCTCAACTCATGAAGTTCTGTCCCCTCTCTCAATTTGTGAAGTTCACTCCTATAGCTTAAATCATGAAGTCGCTCTTCCATCTTGAAGATGAAGTTCGCTCTTATATGCTTGAAGGTGAAGTTCGCTTCCCTCCTTTGACTCCTAAAGTTCACTCATCCATCTTGAACATGAAGTTTGCTTTCAACTCCAAATCGGAATCAGCTCAAGGTAAATGCTCTCACATCTTCCCTCGGACATATGAAAGAAATTCACTCTCACTTGGGAATTCATGAAGTAAAATTCGCTCTACTACCTTTGCACATGAATTTCGCTCTCTTTCTTCTATGCCCAAACATGAAGTTCGCTCCTCTTCCTCAGTTCATGAAGTTTGCTCCTCCACCTCAGTTCATGAAGTTCGCTCTCCTCTCTCAATTCATGAAGTTCGCTCTCCTATGCTCAAACATGAAGTTCGCTCGTCTATGCCCAAACATGAAGTTCGCTCCCCTCCTTTGATTCTTGAAGTTCGCTCCCCTCTGCCTAAACGTGAAGTTCGTTCCTGTACCTCAAGATATGAAGGCGCTCTCCTAGGCGTGAACATGAAGTGAATTTCAAACTAAAACAACTTTCCTCCAATCACTTCATTGTTACATCAACTCAATCCTTAGGTTTTTATGTCTTCATTCACAAAAACATGTCAAATTTACCTCATGAAGTCCTAAAATGCAAAATTCACTCCTATTAAAGAGCTCACGAAGTGGAATTCGCTCCAAAGAAGGAGCACTTGAAGTGAATTTCAAAATCAACATTCTAACTCTCCTTTGCTCACTTTCACACACTTTCTCAACTCTAATGTAATGTCCCCATTTTCATGAGGATCAGTCCGCAGAGGAGTTTGGCCTATTAATTGACCCTCGTAGGCCAAGGAATTGATAAGAGGGGTGCTTGGGCAGGTGCTCATGGCTTCACATTTTAATTTTATATGATTTTTTGTGAGATAATGAATTCTCACGTATGATATCACGTGTGTTGCACTTTATATTCATAATGATATTTTAATTATCTAAAATGCAATTAAATAATAAAGTCACTTAAATAATACTATTATTATTATTTAACTGGATCTTCTAGAAAGATCAATTAAATATTATTTTATTTCTTCTAGAAGGAGGCCGACCTCTAAAAGGAAAAAAATAAATAGAGGGGGTAGCTTCATTGTTGTGCAACCAGGAATTGATATTTTGTGGAGCCAAGGGTTTCTGTAGATCTATTTGTCTTTGGGAACGAAAACTCCCATTGATAGCATAACCGAGGTGGTGAAAGATCCTCTAAAGGGTTGCATTGTGGTGGAAGATACTTAAGTCTTTCACATAGGGCTTATTGAACTTTGTTACAACATCCAAGGAGTTTGGTTTGGTATGGAGCCTTCACCTGTTGGTTGATTGATTTCAGTTTTGGCATCCATTTATTGAGGGCAGATAGGTGCTCCATTTACGAGTAATTTGGCGGTGATTTTGTGAGGTTTGAAGGTGGTTCTCAGATTTTTACAGGTCTGCCATGAAGGTTGATCAGACCACATGAGACTCACATTTATGTTCATTGCATTTGATAGAAGGGACAAATCGTTTTGGGTTTTTCACCAATTATTTTCCCTAGACTAGACCATCATTTCCATCATGTTTTGAAGGCTTTCCCAAGTTTGAAGGTGACATGAACAGTGGTTGTGAACAGTTCCGTCGCTATAGTGGCCGTGAATAGTGCCATTGCTACAGTGGTCGTGAACATTACCGCTACAGTGGTCATGAACAGTACTACTACATTATATGGTAGATTCTGATCAGATTTAACTCTGCTTATCAATCCTAGGTTCCCTTCATTATATCTTCATGTTATTGCATTGTAATTGTATTGAGTATAAATCTGAAACACATTTTCAGGGCATTTGTATGGGCAATGTAGGCTACAATCTGATTTTATATCAGCAAACTACCATTTTTAAAAAGGTCTGAAATATAATTGAAGTTTGCATGAGAAGTGTTTGTAAAAATACCAGTCTGCTGTAGGTGTTCATTTCTTGCATTTGATTCATGTATATGCATCTGAAAAAACACAAAACTATTGCATGTTCATCCTAGAAGGCTGTCTTAATCATTTGCAAACAATTATACCATTGCCCATTGGAGTTAGTACTATTAAAGCAAGTCTGAAATCATATGTTAAGTTAAACTGCATAACACGCAGAATTATACAGCTGTCCAAAACCGCATAACATGCAGGTTATACAGTCTGAAAACTATAACAACAGGTTATTAGACAATTGTTTATTAATATTCCCTACACTTTCAGTCATATAACAGCATGGGATATTATATCTAATGCATCATGTCATGCTTAACTTGAAGTGTTAGGAAGAATTTCGCTCTATGAAGTCCAAATCATAGTGGATGCATATGAAGTGAAGTGAAACTTGACACTTAGTGTTTTCTTGCTCATTCTCCTTCATTCCATTCATTCAAGTTTGTTGAAGCTAGGCTCATGGTGCGTTCTAGGAACAACTTCGCTCTCAACTAAGGGCACTTGAAGTAGCTTGAAAATGTACTCTTGAGTTGAACCTCAGTTTATTCCTCCAAGGAGTCCCTCCATTCATTTACCACTTCATTTCCCACTTGACACAGAGCTATCTACTTGACTCATGGCTTCTTAACCAACTATACCCTTCTAATGCAAAGGCTAATAGCTAAGGACTCAAACACTATCCTAGAAAGAAGATAACAGTGGGGGTCCCCATTTGCAATGGGGCGATGTGTGAATACGTCACAACAGTACCTCCAACTGAAAAAGGGTATGCAACCAATGCACACATGCATGGCACACGAATCTCTAGGCTTTGATGTTGTCGTGGAGGGACAGTCATTGGATAAAGTTGTGATGGAAAAATAAAAAGTTGTACACAACCACCCCCCCATGACACTTTATAATATAGTGCATGTACAAAATAAGGCACAACAAAATGTGCCCAAAAACCATACACAAAAGTGGCACTTTATCTCAACGTATCTACAAACAAAGAAGTGCATGAAAAGGATGCCCAAAATCCTCAAATAGAGTGAAGTGCTAGAAAGACATTTATAATAGCCCAAGAGAAGCCATCCAATGCAAACAAAAAGATTCCAGAAGCCAAAATGACCAAGTAATCAGCCATAAGGTGAAAATGCAAAAGGCTTAATAAAAACTACCTGGGCCAAAATCTGAAAAAAATAGCGGCAATTTTTGGATAGAGCACTAAACCATCTTTTCAGTGATATTTGGTCTTTGAAAAAACGAGTCTGAATATGCAAGTTATGGCTCGAGAAGCGCAAAAAAGAGAGCCGACTTGAACAGCCTTCTGGAATCACTAGGAACAAAATTAGATCAAACCACCTGCATATTCAAATAGCCCTCTGAACTAGATTTCCAACGATATGGGGAAGCCGAAATACGGATGTTGTATGAGCAAGATATTGTAAAAGAACCACTTGCATGTCAAAATGGGCTTGGAGGCTTGAAAGGGTTTCCAAAAGGAGAAACTTTTCGAAAATAGCAACTTTCCAAAAAAGAAAGTTTTCAAAAATAGAAACTTTTCGAAAATAGAAAGTTTTCAAAATTAGAAAGTTTTTGAAAATAGAAAGTTTTCAAAATTAGAAACTTTTTGAAAATGGCTTTCCAAAATAGAAACTTTCTAAAAATAGAAATTTTTTCAAAAATGATTTTTTTTCAAAATGGATTTTTTTTTTGATGCCTATTTTTCTCTAAAAGATGATAAAAGTTACCCACTTTGAAATCTACACAAGATGGCAAATTTGGTGACCTTGTAATGCTTCTAAGAAAATAAACCCTAATGCTCTTATTCCATGTTGAATTTTGCAATACAATCTTGCAAGATCAAACAACAAACTTGAACACCTCCCACAAACGGGAGTGGCAAGGAAAATATGCCATATTGCTCAAAAGAAAAGACTATAGGATGAATTACAATGCATAGTGATGTGCTTATATAGAGAGCACAACGATTCCCTAAGCTAAAATTAGGAGAACTTAAGTGCAAGGATAAGGAGATAAAAAATATTTAGCTCTAGCTAAACTAGATGCACAACTTGTTGAGACATGGACCAGCTAGGACTCGAACCTAGGACCTTCCATACGCTGCTGGAGTGCTCTACCATTGAGCTACTGGCCTGTAATGTCCCTACTAGTTAGGGATCACTATCCTGCAAAATAGATTGTTAGAATACAATAAATATACATATATATATATATATATATAATCTAACTTGCAATTTAACTTTAAAGTACTTAATTAACACTAATCATAATTCTTATCTAATAAAAAGGATACAAATGCCATATGGAGATATGTCCTTAGGCAGTTGTGAAGCTCTCCTTCTTGGAATCCATCTTGGTTCCAAGCCATCCAGGAAATCGAAGGTGAATTCGATTCCTGTCTTGAATGTAATTTCTTACACCCAAGCC
This sequence comes from Cryptomeria japonica, assembly GCF_030272615.1. Taxonomy (NCBI): domain Eukaryota; kingdom Viridiplantae; phylum Streptophyta; class Pinopsida; order Cupressales; family Cupressaceae; genus Cryptomeria; species Cryptomeria japonica. The sequence goes on along the minus strand of NC_081406.1, from coordinate 661,158,861 downwards.
ATCCAGGAAATCAAAGGTTAATTCGGTTTTTGTCTTGGATGGAACTACTTACACCCAAGCCATCCAAGGAAGACCATATGTCAATTCCTTGCCTTGGATGATGCATCTCATCATCCAAGTCTACTAGAGGGGACCGGCTAGATCCGTCTCTTCTTGGATGAACTTTGTCAACCAAGCCATACATATATGCATATAGATATTCAATATATACTACCTATCAGGGATTATCATAATCCCTCCATTAGGCTAAGGGAGTTTCCTCCCTATAGCCTGCATCATCCAATCACATTTATATTACATTTTACAATTTATTACTATTTTCCATTTCATAAACTACATTTACATGTTCCTAACTTATTATGTATTCCATAACGTATATTCAAGAAACATCCATTATCATATATTCACATTTATTTATTATGTATATTCCTAACTATTCATTAATATGTATTCATTAACATATATTTTCACATATTCATTAACATATGGTTACACATATTCCTTAATATCTAAAAACCATCCATTAATATATATATTAAAATATTCATTAACATATATATTAAATATGCATTAATTATATTCATTAACATATATATTAAATTCTTCATTCATTAATATATATATTAAAATATTAATTACTTATACTCATTAACATATACATTAAATAAGCATTAATTATATTCATTAACGTATATAATAAAATGTTCATTATTTTAACATATATCATGAAGTATTCATTCATTATTTACCTGTCGTAACCTGCAGCTGTAGCTTCCAAACCTCTTCCTCTTTCCACGCAGCAGTCCCCTTATCCTCCCGCTCACTCCTATCCGATCCTTATCTTTTATATTTCTTCCTTCCCTGATTTTAATCTTCATATTCCTGCAATGATGTGGACACCATTTTTCATTTGTTTGTTCCTTCTTAACACACGTCGATGGTTATGTTGAATTGTGGGATTACCACCCTCACTTGACTGCCTAAGCAATTTGTTATGAATCAATAGAACAGTCATCCAATTCGATGCCTCTAACATATTATGTTATGATCAATACTTGGTTGTGCGAAGGCTTTTGTAAGCGCTGCTGTATGAAACCCGTGGATTAAATCCCCCCCTTTGCTGGAAAATATACGTCCCATATATACTTTGGCATGTTGAAGGGTTACAACCCTTGAGACGTTAAGAGATAAATATTTTCCTTGATCGTATCCTTTCATCATTTCCGTAACTAATGGTTATATATGCTTAATTATTAGTCATCTTCCTTGTTCAGTCACCGTTAGTTATTATCCCAGTCGCACTCTTCAATGCTAACCAATATTGTCGATATAATGTTGTAGCATCCGTTACAATGTCATCTAGTTTGATATTCGTGGCTTACTATAAGATTAGCCATCTTGCCTTGATACAAACAGTTGTCTTTCTTTTAATGCATGTATTAATAATTAGTGGTTGCAAAGGCAGACAGATCTGTGGTCTGCCACTAATTATGTGTTTGCTAATGGCTTAATAGATAGGATGTAGCCAATAAGAATTACCTTCGGGTATGACAAGTCTTCACTGTCATGCCAATAAGGTATATATTAATTAAATCTTGTTTATTATTATTATTAAGATTTTATTTAGTTCACTCTATTCATTTATTCGGTTATATATATATATATATATATATTTTAATTGTATTATTATTTATTATTGAATATATAAATCACGTTGATAATATATAAATTAAATCATGCTCATAAATAATATTTAATTAATGAATTTTAAATAATCATTCATTGGTAATTATTATATTAATTAATAATATTAATTTCTTCATTTAGGGTCTCTCTCTTTCTCTCCGTATATATATATATATATATATATATATATATAACGATCCAGGAGGGGACATGACATGGCCCCTCTTGGACCAGTCCATCGTTGGTCCAAGTGTGGCTTATTTCCAACACCAACACCCCACCTTAAGCCACACCTCTCGTGTGCTTGGGGCTTCTAGCTTGGACCTGGCTCTGATACCATGTTGAGACATGGACCAGCTAGGACTCGAACCTAGGACCTTCCATACACTGCTGAAGTGCTCTACCACTGAGCTACTGGCCCCTCTTGGACCAGTCCATCATTGGTCCAGGTGTGGCTTATTTCCAACACCAAGACAACTTAAGCAACTAGAAGCATAAAAGCACAACTAAGTGAACTTAAGCAAAAAAAGCATAACTAGTTAAAATACTTACATTATTTATACCATAATCTCTATTACATTGTTAATTAAAAGAAATGCTTTCATCAATGTTGAAGTTTTAATTTCAGAGTGAAACTGAAAATTTAGATTGAAAGTGCCCTAAATTCAATCTCTAACTGAAACATATAACTTTTACTGTGCTTTGTATTTCCTTTCCTCTTAAGTGTAAAATAGAGCCATAAAAAAGGCTTAATCTATATAAAGATATTTTGAAATTACTTTTTGAAAAAAACTTGAGAAACAATATTGAAAATATGACTGGTCATAATTAATCGTGATTAGTCACAAGTTATTCAAGCATAATTTTTCTATGATGGATAGAATTCTAACTCTTGATTTGTAATGCATATCTTTGGGTTTTTTGATATGAATAAATCTTCACTTTTCTCATGGTGTTTTGTTACCCCACAACAACATACTCATGTGATTCTTTGACTTGTGTGGAATGTTGTTCTGTGATTTCCTTGCAAACGATTTCCATTATTTTGCTGTATATTATGTAGCTTTGACAATTGAGCGGTTTTTCCATAGCTTAACATTGATTTCAACAGCGTACATTATCTGCTGGATGAATTGTATCAAACATAGTCTATGCCATTACAGATGAATTGCAGCACCTGTCCTAGCTGCATTACAATTTCAATGACTTGTCAATAGTGAATCAAGCTCATTTATAGACCAATATATATCAGACTGAATATAGTGAAGACCATCTATATCTGTACTATGTGATCTCGTGTACTTTGATGACGATGTTTAAGATAAACTTCAGTTAATGTTTTGCGATTTGTGTGTATACTGTTCTCTGTTGAATCATATTCCATAATGTTAGGAAACTGATGCTTCCAATTCCATGTGGTCA